>NC_092674.1:19979500-20589000 GCF_964355755.1 Antedon mediterranea | reverse complement strand
CTTCGAACCCTGGCGTCCAAACATCTGGCACACTGAGCTTATTCCCCAAAATATGTATTAGCATAAAGTACCAATTTTCTAGCTTTCTGACGCAAAGCTACTCCTTCTTCTGTGCCAAAACAGATTTGTTTTTCTTATTTATTAATTTTACCTTTAAGCGACCGAATTAAATTTAAAGATCATTTGTACCATTACACCCATATCAAATGCATAGTTATAGTGTTTACGAAAGTTATCATTTTCATATTGCTGATAGAATATTGGAATACTCAGCCTTAAAGCCTTTTTTGGCTTATTTGAGTTTCCACACATAAACAAAAAATTAACTAGTTTTTAAAAATATTTTGTTGTTGTCTTGTCTTGTCATATCTTATTTGGAAAAATAAAAAAATGAATGAAAAAATGAAAGATGTGTGCTTAGCATATTATCATAATTGGTGTAGGCCCACATTTTGGTTGGCATGTAGAGAAGGGTTTCAAGCTGGCAGTATATCATGTATAGGGCATAAACCGTATTAACAACATAGAAATATATGGAAAAAATGGAAAATATATATTTATTATATGTAATATGCTATAGAAAAGCTAATTGACATAAAGAAAATTCTATTCTGTATAAGGTATAGAGAAAATGTGCATGCAAATACTGTAATAAAAAAAACGGTGGATATTCATTCATTTCATTTATTCTATATTTCGTATATACAAAATTACACTAATAATACAAAAGCCCATGTACTACAAACTGCAAATATTGTGTACATTTTTATTTTAATAATTTATTTTAATCTCTCAGTGTAAAAATACTCAGTATGCATTCATTGCTGAGCCGTAAAAGACATTTCTCATAATGCACATAACCAGGATATTATAAGAGTGGTTGACTCTTCCATAAATATAGATTTTCTTATGTTTTCTTTGAAAGATAATATACCATTACTAACGATCATAGCTGATGCACTATTATGTCGTGGTAAATTAAGTATCGATCATACGCAATGCGTTATTGTAACAAACTTGTAGCTTCCTAATGTGCCTTATTGTAATTAGACCATGACGATTCACAATATATTTAAGCAATAATGATCTAAACAACATGCATTTAAACTTATCAGAACATTCTAGCAATAGAATTTGCTCTTATACTTAGAGATATTGCCGCATTATGTCAGCATCATCTTTTAGTTCATTATTAAGAGTGTGTCCAAGGTACTTCATTGTGGTAACGAATTCAAGTTGATTATTACATACAGGACCGCCATTAAGTTTGCGTCGTTTTGGACGAAATAACATGCATACATATTTAAATTGTGTATTACCAAACCCCTGCAACCCAGATAAGGACTGGAAAAGTATCACCATATCATCAGCATAACTGAGATTGTTTATTTCAACATCAGAGATAATACATCGATATTTACAGACATATTCAAGTTCTTATTTATATCATAAATGTAAAAATTATAATGCAAATGTGACATGATACTGTAGAAATAAACATAACTTTTATCAAACGTTTGCAAGAATTAAAAATAATAAATGATAAAATGGAGAAAAATAAAATAGGAGAAAATGAATATAAAGGAGGATAACAAGAGATATTAGTTAGACACTGATAGTATTTTATTTAGACTGTATAGTTTATGCATATGAGAATAAATGTGGACACCTCACACATGAGAAAAAAACAGTTAAGTAAAAGTTGTACATTAACAAAAGGTCACAATGTTTTAAAGAAAAAAATATGAAATTGTTATTCAAATTGAAATAAAAATTGCGAAAATGGCATGTTTTTTGTTTAGTAATGTATGAAATATTTATTTTAGGTTATTTTTTGGCCAATACATAAAATATCTATGATAATAGATAACGATTAAAAGTAGACCCATTACCATGACTTACCAACCAATGTGTATGTTACAGTCTGACAATGTTGCTCGTGTACCTAATTACCGCACACCGCGTTCATTGCGTCACATGGTAGCATGATTGTGTGCTAGTATCCGGCACAACAGCTATAGCAACGTACCAACATAAATCATCTGTGTATAAAAGACTGAGCGGTAAATTCAGAATCTATATATAAATTATGGTTAATTCTGACATAGGCGAGCACAATGCAAAAACTTCGGTACAAATCTCCGCCTTGGATACCTACCTTATCTATCCGAGATGTACCGCGAAACGTAGATTTGATGACATTAGTGTGCACGCCGACGCTATTGTTCCATATTTATATCTTAGGAAGATATTATAAAGAGTTTTTTAACAACATTTATGATTTCAACATTGGATTTTCCTCTCAATTTCAATTCTTCCCGGTCAAAGTAATTTCCGGGTTTAAGATAAGTTCACCTTAGTTTCAAATATTTTCTCTCTTTTATACACCAGGGAGCAGTTAAAATAATAGATTTGACCCTAAAGGTGACTGGAAACAGGCACTTTCCATCAATCAATACAGTGTCCCTTTGGAAGACGAAAAAAAAATTGGCCATTAATCATAGCCATTTCAGTTTTTTGTTTATTTTAAAACATACCACACGTGTGTGAAGGTACAGTAGTTAAATAATAGGAATTATACTGCAAATTAATAAAGATCAAATTAAATATACACCATAAAGAATCAGAATATATTGTGTGGAATAGTATTATAAAATTACATAGGGAGATTTGATAAGACATTTTTCGAGTGAAATCCCGATAGCTGAGTTTTATTGAGTAAGCTTGCAGGAATAACTGTAGGCTATCTTCCTGTGTCCCGTTAGGACCGAGATGTCTGCCCATGTTGCAAGCCGTAATGTCTTCTTTCTTGGGCCCACTCTGTCACGGCAGTTAGTTTCAAAAGATGATTAAATTAAATAATGTATTAATAATTATTAGGATGGTATTCATTTGAATAAACGCCTCTCCAATAAAACATCACTTTGAATAATAACACCCCCCCCCCCCCCACAACCAAACTATCTAATAAACGTCCATCCACATATTTATAATAACACAATTATACTATTTGTAGTAGAATTCACCGCACTGTTATCTGCAATTTACCAAGCATTTGTTATTCTTTTTTACCACTTTTCATATCTATGAGAGGATTTCATTTGATTATAAATGTTACCATATTATTAGAACTAAAAAATTTAACATATATCCCTCGAATAAGCACCTCCCTCAAATGACCTCCACCTCCCCAAAGGGCCCTACTAAACAATAAAAACTATACTTTAAAATGTTATTAACCATCTAAAACACTGTGAAACAAAGTAGTTTAGTTTTACGAATGTCAAGCATTTTCAATAATGGTAACCGACAGAAAATGTATAAGGAGAACATTATCATTCCGAGAACCATCGTCTACACTTCCTAGAGGGAGAGCGAGCGAAGCGAGCTCACCCTCTAGTTATCTTTAATTAAGCTATATTGCGTAAAAACAATGGAAAAGGTTGAACCGTGATGAGTAGAGAAATCGTTTAGGAACTTTTTATATAAATAGAAATAATAGTTGAAATGAATGACATTTTTTTTGGAAACGATAAATTTCTTTGCTGTGGAAGTATTCACCCATTAGGATAGACCTATATTAATTTTGTGTGGCAAAAAGATAAATTGTCTAGGTAGCTAGCTTTACAGTGTACTTTATTCTTTTTTAATATTTGCAGACATAATTGTCAGCGAAACGTTGGGGCCTGTCATCCAAGGACTAAAACCAATATCCAGTTTCTGTGGGAAGACAAATGCACAAGGAGACGATGCTACGAAGGCCAGCATCAATGATTTGGCAGTTAAGCCAAAGGTTGAACGTCCTCGGCACAGGATTAAGCTACCAGTTTCACCCAAACCAGCAAAGAAAAGTTCAAAAACGATGGCGCATTCAATCCAAGGTGATGACAATTTTGTAAACGAGGACAAGTTAAAAAAGCCACCCAAAATAATCGGCTGGGCGAAATTCTTTGGCAACATCAAAACAAGAGGTGTATCTGTAAAAAATAAGAACTTTATGCAGGACAACAATAGACAGGTACTGTACGGGGTTCTAGGACACCTACCCCCTAGACAGTTACCCCCCGGATGTTTACTACCCGGACAACGACCCCCGGACAACTACCCCCCGGACAACTACCCCCTTAGGAAAACTACCCCTTAGGATAACTACCCCCCGGATAACTACCCCCGGTCAACTACCCCCGGTCAACTACCCCGCCTCCCAATCCAAAAGTAGACAAATATATAGGACCGGTTTCTGTAAAAATGAAATCATCTGTTTTTAACGGGTGTTTCGAAACTAGAGACCCGAGACCAGAGACCTGACATGAGACCCACTACGAAAAGGGAGACCTATATTTGGGTCTCCCTTTTCGTATATTAGGGTCTCCCTTTTCGTATAGTGTTGTCTCTCTTTTCGTATAGTGGGGTCTCCCTTTTCTTATAGTGGGTCTCCCTTTTCGTATATTTGGGTCTCCGGGCCCATTTTGTATATTTGGGTCTCCCTTTTCGCATATTTGGGTCTCCCTTTTCGTATATTTAGGTCTCCCTTTTCGTATATTAGGGTCTCCCTTTTCGTATAGTGGGGTCTCCCTTTTCGTATAGTGGGGTCTCCCTTTTCGTACGTGGGTCTCCCTTTTCGTATATTTAGGTCTCCCTTTTCGTATTGGGTCTCGGGTCTCTGGTCACGGGTCTCTAGTTTCGAAACATCCGTTTTTAACCGATTATTCTGTTTAACAGCACGCTAGACCCTAGATGTGCTAGATTTAAAGTACCGTATTTATTGAAAAAACGGCCTGGGCTGTTTATTGTTTAGGTGGTTTTTAGGTGGACATTTATTGGAAGAAAGTTGTTTATTCGATGGGAGGGGGTATAATCTAATGGAAATAGACGCCGATTATTCCATATGATGTTTCATGGGAGTGACATGGTCACCGTTTATTTGAGGGGAATTTATTTAAAGATCGCCGTTTATTCGGTGAGTGAACATTGAGGTCAAATATCAAAAGTGATATTATTCTTCAAGTGTACAAAAATACATATATGACAAATTTGAGACAAAAATTAATTCTTTTAAGACCAGTGGTTATCGAACCATTGTCCTGACGCAAAAATTATTATTATTATTAGCGAACCCAGTCTTTACAGTAAATACAGGGAGTACTATATAATACGTTCGACTATCCTATGATCATGTGTGACAATCTTCAGTTTATACCAGGCTATATTTATGTTCAATCTTTTACTTTTGTTTACAATAATGAATAGTAATTCGTCAAAGTAACGAATTAAAATATAGTTATTAATTCCTATTATACACTGTTGCAGAGTCAGGTTGTTGAATGGTCTGGGTGGTAGTTGTCCGTCCGGGGGGTAGTTGTTCTAAAGGGATAGTTGTCTGGGTGGTAGTTGTCCAGGGGTTAGTTGTCCTAAAAGATTATTTTCCCTCGGAGTATTGTCCAGGTCCAGGAGGTAGTTGTCCTACGGGGAGTATTGTGTCAGAGGTAGTTGTCCGCGGGGTAATTACATGGATTAAGCTACCAGTTTCACCCAAACCAGCAAAGAAAAGTTCAAAAACGATGGCGCATTCAATCCAAGGTGATGACAATTTTGTAAACGAGGACAAGTTAAAAAAGCCACCCAAAATAATCGGCTGGGCGAAATTCTTTGGCAACATCAAAACAAGAGGTGTATCTGTAAAAAATAAGAACTTTATGCAGGACAACAATAGACAGGTACTGTACGGGGTTCTAGGACACCTACCCCCTAGACAGTTACCCCCCGGATGTTTACTACCCGGACAACGACCCCCGGACAACTACCCCCCGGACAACTACCCCCTTAGGAAAACTACCCCTTAGGATAACTACCCCCCGGATAACTACCCCCGGTCAACTACCCCCGGTCAACTACCCCGCCTCCCAATCCAAAAGTAGACAAATATATAGGACCGGTTTCTGTAAAAATGAAATCATCTGTTTTTAACGGGTGTTTCGAAACTAGAGACCCGAGACCAGAGACCTGACATGAGACCCACTACGAAAAGGGAGACCTATATTTGGGTCTCCCTTTTCGTATATTAGGGTCTCCCTTTTCGTATAGTGTTGTCTCTCTTTTCGTATAGTGGGGTCTCCCTTTTCTTATAGTGGGTCTCCCTTTTCGTATATTTGGGTCTCCGGGCCCATTTTGTATATTTGGGTCTCCCTTTTCGCATATTTGGGTCTCCCTTTTCGTATATTTAGGTCTCCCTTTTCGTATATTAGGGTCTCCCTTTTCGTATAGTGGGGTCTCCCTTTTCGTATAGTGGGGTCTCCCTTTTCGTACGTGGGTCTCCCTTTTCGTATATTTAGGTCTCCCTTTTCGTATTGGGTCTCGGGTCTCTGGTCACGGGTCTCTAGTTTCGAAACATCCGTTTTTAACCGATTATTCTGTTTAACAGCACGCTAGACCCTAGATGTGCTAGATTTAAAGTACCGTATTTATTGAAAAAACGGCCTGGGCTGTTTATTGTTTAGGTGGTTTTTAGGTGGACATTTATTGGAAGAAAGTTGTTTATTCGATGGGAGGGGGTATAATCTAATGGAAATAGACGCCGATTATTCCATATGATGTTTCATGGGAGTGACATGGTCACCGTTTATTTGAGGGGAATTTATTTAAAGATCGCCGTTTATTCGGTGAGTGAACATTGAGGTCAAATATCAAAAGTGATATTATTCTTCAAGTGTACAAAAATACATATATGACAAATTTGAGACAAAAATTAATTCTTTTAAGACCAGTGGTTATCGAACCATTGTCCTGACGCAAAAATTATTATTATTATTAGCGAACCCAGTCTTTACAGTAAATACAGGGAGTACTATATAATACGTTCGACTATCCTATGATCATGTGTGACAATCTTCAGTTTATACCAGGCTATATTTATGTTCAATCTTTTACTTTTGTTTACAATAATGAATAGTAATTCGTCAAAGTAACGAATTAAAATATAGTTATTAATTCCTATTATACACTGTTGCAGAGTCAGGTTGTTGAATGGTCTGGGTGGTAGTTGTCCGTCCGGGGGGTAGTTGTTCTAAAGGGATAGTTGTCTGGGTGGTAGTTGTCCAGGGGTTAGTTGTCCTAAAAGATTATTTTCCCTCGGAGTATTGTCCAGGTCCAGGAGGTAGTTGTCCTACGGGGAGTATTGTGTCAGAGGTAGTTGTCCGCGGGGTAATTACATGGGGGGGGGGGTAATTCTCCGGGGGTAATTGTTCCTAGGGGGTAATTGTCCGGGGGGTAGTTGTCCAGGGGATAGTTGTACTACGGAGGTAGTTGTCCTAAAAGATTATTTGCCCTCGGAGTATTGTCCAGGAAGTAGTTGTCCTACGGGGAGTATTGTGTCAGAGGTAGTTTTCCGCGGGGTAATTGTCCGGGGGGTAATTGTCCGGGGGGTAATTGTTTCTAGGGGGTAATTGTCCGTGGGGTAGTTGTCCAGGGGGTAGTTGTCCTAAGGGGTTGTTGTCCTAAGGAGGTAGTTGTCCGGGTGTATTTGTCCGGGGGGGGGGGGTAGTTGTCCTAAAGGGGTAGTTGTCCTAAGGGGGTAGTGGTCCAGGTGGTGGTTGTCCGGGGGGTAGTTTTCCGAGGGGTAAATTTCTAGGGGGTGAATATCGGGATACGACTGTACGGACATACAATAGTACCATTTCTTTTTTTCTGTTATTCATAGGATTTAGTACATCTCTCACAATCAACATGATTTTTCTCAACTGGTAACCAGATCCTAAATTGATTTTTTATTGCCTCATTCGACTGTTTTATGAATTTTATATACATTTTACAAGTAATTTTACATAGTGTAATGTAATTACATTTTTGCGTGGTAAACAATTAACGATTCTTTCCTAAGAAGAACATGGTTATTTTTTAGTAGACATCCCAGTTCCAGGAAAATCAACTCAAAATATGACAGATAGTTTTGAAAGTTTTTTTGAGAAAATAGTTGAAGATATACCGAAGAAGTAAAAACCATCACTTGCTGGTGATTAAAGCGATGATGAGAGCGATGATGAGGATGAAATATTTTATGATGCACTTCCAGGTACTTATTACAATCAATCTAATTATTTCTCTTATTTTCACAAGTTTTTTTAAAACCCTACATGGATGTAATAATGTACAAAACGTTACAATGTTTGCATTTTACAGACTTGAATGACATTATTGATGTAAATCAATGCATCAGTGGTTCTAAAGATATTTAAAATCATGTGCAAGAAGATGTAGAAAGTACAAGAAAGGTCAGTGAACTGGATGTTAGCATCAAGGCAGCAGCTGCAGCCATTGAGATCTTTGGCAATAACATACCTCTTGACGATAGTACCCCAGATGTTGTCGTGGTCACTAAAAAAGCGAAGTATTACATTGGAGATGTTGTCCCTTATAGCCTTGCCATCATCAATAGGGACAAAGTTAGCAAATAGTGTAATCTCAAAAAACATCGCCACTTCCAATGATATCACCAATGGCATTGACAAAAATGCAGTGGATGAGTACATCTCCGGCATTATCTCAACCAGCATGAAGACTGTCGATGTAATAAACACCTTGATTGACAACACTATCTCTGAAATTGATATTGACGACACTGTGTTCAACTACAAGATTGACAACAATGTCTCTGATGTCAAGATTGTTGACACCTTCCCCGATGCCAAGATTAAATACGCCGTCTCAAACGCCAAGATTGACAAAACTGCCTCTGATGCCAATATTGATGACCCTCTCACCGATGGCAAGATCGACAACACCATCCTTGATGTTGAAATTGACGACACCATCCCTGATGTTGAGATTGACATCAATGCAGTCAGACAGGTCTCTGAAATTATTTGCTACAGCATTTATGTTGTCACCATTGACAAGGCAGATGGAAAGAATAATAAGACTTTCGAAAATGCCGTTCCAAGCTGCAAGCCAAGCGAAGGTGATTTATTTTATTATATAAAAATAAACATACATTTTATTATGTTTTTTTATTTACTAATACAAATAGTACTATATTATTAAAAACAAAATGTCGACGTTGTATTAATTCCTTTTAGACAATTTGGCTGGCGATTCCCCTGCTAACCAGAATTCTACAGATGTATTTTCAGACGGCTTTTTCGCAGACTTCGACGAGGCATCCGTAATATCGGTCACCACAGAATACTGGCAGAGGAAATCCAGGATGCTACAGTTAAAGATATTGACAGATGCCATTGCCAATGATGCCAGTTCCAATGACACCAGCAATAAAATGCGAGCAATGGCAGTGATCTTGAAAAAAAGATCGTCAGCAAATGATAAAAAAAGACAGAGTTTCAGTTGACAATACTTCACGCCACATGTTCCTCTGTGCATTGTTATGCTACAAACACTAATCAACGAGCAATATAATACAGAATCAACTACTTATCAATATTACTGCAAAACCATTGGATTTTATAACTCTATATTATGTTTTATAACCAGAATGATACATATTATGTCTCATATTATATCAAATGCTTCAAAGATTTCAAAGATTTTCAAAATATTGCATCTGCGTTTATTATTTGCCTTTGTATTCATTCACATCTGGGACTACACATTTCATCAGTTGATGCTCGGGTTGATTATGAACATGGTGATAATAATAATAACGAATAATTATGATACACACATTATATCTAGAAATATAGATGACAATGTTGCAACAGAAAATGAAAAATAATAAATCTAACAATAGCTCAATAAATACATTAATTTATCTTTAAACAAAATAAAAGGATGTATTATGATATAAAGATGCGTTTTAAGTTCTTTTAAAAAAAAAGCAATAGATTGATTTAGTAATATGTCGAGGGAGAGAATTTTAAAGAGAAGTAGTAGAGAACAAATACGACCTTTGTCCATATGATTTGGTGTGTTCTTATAGGAACAACCAGTATGTTTTGTTCAGCCGAACAAAAACAAGCAAGAGGGGTGTAGGAGGAAAGAAGATCAAGAAGATAGGTTGTTTAAGAAGTAGGGCTTTAAATGTTAGTAAAAGGATCTTATATTTTATACGGGTAGCCAATGGATGTTATATATGATAGGAGATATGTGTGATGATCTTCTAGTAGTAAACGACAAACAAGACAATTGGGAGGCATATCTGGATGCGGCCGTATTTGCTTTAAATACTAAAATTCAAACGACGACAAAATATTCACCTTATTTTTTACTGTATCATCGAGAACCCAAAATTCCTGCTGAATATACTGACGAAGACCTGGTTTGGATAAGTAGGTCCTATTTTGGTCTTAAAATTACACTTGTGCATTTTTATTATATATATGTCTTCCTAAAGATTAGGCTTTTGGTGCTTGGTTGGTGCTTTCAACACGTATAGGTGAAAACAGTTCTAGTAGTAAACGACAAACAAGACAATTGGGAGGCATATCTGGATGCGGCCGTATTTGCTTTAAATACTAAAATTCAAACGACGACAAAATATTCACCTTATTTTTTACTGTATCATCGAGAACCCAAAATTCCTGCTGAATATACTGACGAAGACCTGGTTTGGATAAGTAGGTCCTATTTTGGTCTTAAAATTACACTTGTGCAATTTTATTATATATATGTCTTCCTAAAGATTAGGCTTTTGGTGCTTGGTTGGTGCTTTCAACACGTATAGGTGAAAACAGTTCTGTCTGGGGAGTGCTGCTTTTCGACTTTTGCAAGTTAAAATCCCGAGTTCATGTATTTTTAAAATAAACATAATTACCGGTACCGTTTCACATTAGGTCTAAACTATACGTAACTAGAAATGAACTGGAAATGACATGAATGTTCAAAAATGTACTACACGTCACCTACACGTCACCTACTAATTTATCTATACGCATGTGTAATGAAAACCATTTTTGAGAAAGGGGACTGGTTGGGAAAATCCCAGACAACAATTAAAACATCAAAGGGACCGAAACTCGATTGACATCGTATTTATTGTTTTCTCATGATATACAGAAACCATAGTTAATCAACATCCATTTATAATTACACGTTTACAGAAAAATCGACGCTGAAAAGGAGTCTAAATTTGCAAATGAATTGACCTATATCAAACTGTCTGAACCGTTGGTGATATTGTAACCGTACCGATAAAAGGTGTGCTTTTATAAATTACTATATTTTAAAGTTATTGTAAACCGTCTTGATTGAGTCCAGAACAAAGAATCGTCTTTTGTGTATGTTTTTAGGTATGTAGGATGACACGTAATAACAACTGCGTACTTAATCAGAGTAGTAGTAGTCCAGTCAATCTAATGATATACCCACCACAAATTGCAATAGTAACAAAGCAAGTATTTTTGAATTCCATATAAAGTGTAGAACGACATACTAAAAGTCACCAAAAATCCAAGCATTGGGTCAGGGGTCAGAGGTCAAAAAGGTCATTTTAAGTCAAAATTAATATGCCCCATTAATTACATTTAACCATTTGAAATACATTATATACAAGTGTGATTTATGTCATCCGAAAGCTTATTAAATTTCATATTCAGTGATATCAAACTTAGTCATAAAATTATATTTAGCATGTCCTTTTTTGCGGAAAAACACAACATAATGTGTCAATTTTGGCTAAAAATGTTGTTTTCGCTGTAAACAACAATGGTATACACACAGGGATACCCTGGGGTGAACATTTCAGTCCAAAGCGATACACATGACCAGCTCAAGATGCAGATGAGTTCCTGTTCCTTCTGGATGATCTACATTCCATTTTTTCCAGTTGGAATTTGTGTTGCCATGGTTACAGTATTTATATTGGGATGTGTAAGTATTTTAACGATTTTTTAACCAGTAGAAATACAAAGATGTTCAAAAGCAGTTTGACAATTACCTCCATGTTGTATGACGTTTGGACCATCTGGGCTAGATTGTCACAGACCTGGTGTTTGAAAAGGTTTCTATGATAAGCCTCAAAGAAAACCAGAGGTTTGACAAGAGATTTAGGAATGAGTACATCCAGACCAAATCTGCGCTGAATGTAATGCCTCGCAATAGTATCAGGGCGTTACTCCAGCAGCGGCCAACATAAGAACTTATGGCCACACGTCAGGAACACAATAGCAATGGAAAAATCCATTTGGTTACGACTCAGAGACTTCATACCTATTGACACGGGAGTTACTGCAGGTGACTCGGAATATTGGCAATGTGGTATTAAGCATTGAATATTTTGGACGGATGTTAGGCCAGAAAGTCTTGCAATGTATTCAAAAAGATCCTGGAAATAAAGTACATACAGGCAAATATGTGTGCATCGATCCTACAGTTCCAGAGGAGACTCGAGGTGACAACAAGGAAGTTTTTGAACATGAACTTTGTTATCCACCAGAACTTTTTGAAACAACCAACTTACAATACTTTCAGCTAATAAATCAACATGATGCCATGTGGAAACAATGAATAGTCTAACACATCCAACTCACTGAATGATGTCCAGTAGGCCTACATTCTAGATGTTAGTGCTCTACTGCACAGCATTCCATGGAATAGTGTAGAGACTTATGATGCGATCTGTAAAAAATATTGCTCTGCCATCATAGTCTTTGATGATTATGAAAGCGGCTCATCCACCAAAGACGGCGCACATGGTAAGGCGGGTCAGGTGGTAGTATCCCTGTACATTTTACCAGTGACATGTTCCACAAAATAGGATCACTTTCTGTAACAAACACAAATTTATAAATCTTCGTAATTAGTATTTGAACAAAATGGCAATGAGTGAATGCAGCTGCTGATGCAGATGTTATTTCGGATAGTACAAAAAAAACATTGAATCAGCAAACAGGAAAACATCTGTCATTATCCGATGACACGGATCTATCTAGTGCTCTTCTGCAGTCAATCATTCAAACATCTTGTGATAATCTTTAGACTGGAATTGAGATGCTGGACTATCAAACTGGTTCAAACAGTACTTTTGAGAGACATCTGTGATAACCTTCTGTTTGCTCATGCGATACTGGTGACAAAACATCCAGAGTTTCCGGAATAGGAAAACAAGTGGCTCTAAAAAAAGCTTGTCATTGCACTTATTTCTGACATTATGCTGTAGTCTTCAGATGCAAACAAGCTACAAAGGATGACATTGTGGTTGCTAGAGAAAATGATTTAGTGTGTCTGTACAATGGACGACCTGAACAACGTGGAATGCCTTTGACTCCATCCCATCTACAAGTACAACCTCGCATATATAACTTCATAATCGTACCACAACCAAGGTACATAACATCATGTTCAAGTTCAAGTTATCTTTTAGCAATGGAGTGGGGTTGATATGTGTACCGAGGATTGGGGATGGAAGATCAGATGATGGAAGCATGGTTCCTCTACACACAGACTTAAAGCCAGCACCTGAGTATCTCCTTGAAGCCTTCAGGGGTAACTGTAACTGCATGTGGTGAATGCAACGGCATTGCACTGAACTGATACCCGAACAAGAAAGTGATACTGATGACATAGTTGTGAGTCTTTTTCTATTTGAAGGATTAAACAATATCATCCCACACGGGGCAATTCAAATAAAAAGGTCTGGATTAAAATGATCAAAATATACAAAAATATCACAATACACATGAGTACAATATAACAAGAGTCAAAGTTCAAGAATTTAAGAGTCGGGTGGCAACTGGCAAAAAAGAATTTCTTTTACGGTGTGTTCTACATGCCGGGCATCGAAAGCGACGCCCATGAGGCATGAGCTTGAAATCACTGAACAAGGCATGGTTAACATTTTTTAGAATAGCTCTACATTTTTCTAGAGTTTGCATGTCACAGAAGGAAGATAAGCTACGAAGTTGACAACCTATTAATTTAGAACTTAAATTAACAATTCTTTGTAGTGAGTTTCTCTCTTTGACCCTAAGACCAAAAAACCAGCATATAAAGTAAAACAGTTAAAACGTTCTCAAAAAAGGAATTATAAAAAACCCTGAAAATTACTTTATCGACATTAAAATGGTTCAGCTTCCTTAACAGATAAAGTCTCTGGTGCCCTTTCTTTACTATTGCCTCTGTATTTAATTCCCAGCTGAGATTGTCCTAGGTATTTAAAGAAATGAACAATTTTGCTGGTTTGTCCTTTATGAGGGATACCAGAGGGCTGCGTCCTTTCTCTTTCCTACAATCTACAATCATCTCCTTGGTTTTGGTCACATTGAGTTCCATCTAATGCGGAGCCATGACCGTCCTGTGAATTTTTAAGGAGAGACAGCAAGACAGTGTCGTCAGCAAATTTGACAAGATGACTATTGTCCTGTTTGCTGCGACAGTCATCCGTGTATATAATATACAGGAGAGGAGAGAGGACGCAACCCTGGGGAGATCCAATACTTGTCATTACGTACATTCGCTGATACTAAAATCATCAAACATCTATCTATAGTAAATCATGAGTTGATTCCAAATTATCAAGACTCATTAATTAATCAGCAATAGTACATACCGCTAATGAATTTCAATGTTCTTCTAGTTAGCATCATTTTTCTTATTTCATGACGATACAATAGGTACAGGAAAAACATTATTTGCACCAAATACTTCCAATATATAAATAAACATAATTTAGTTTTACGCTTTTAAAAGAAAATTTGAGTTTTCGTAAAAGGTCATTGACCTCTATAGTAACATAACAACTGTTGTATCAATTAGTTTTTAGAGTACGGTAAGAAATACATATTATACTCATTTGTTGTTATTTAGATGTTATTGGCATAAATGTTACCTCTAAACACAAGTTTCATCAAATGCATCGGCAATTATGGAATAAGACATTGCAGTTAATAATTTTGTTAGGAAAAATTTGAGTTTTTGTAAAAGGTCAATGACCTGTTGACTTCTAGTTACGTATAACTGTTGCATTAATTGTTTTTTTAATGTATATTAGTAGGATATATATACTATACACATTGGTACTAAAGCTATTTAGATATGATTATAAAACAATGGATTATAGGCATAAACGCTACCCCATACCACAAAATCGTTTACATTACATTTGATCAAGAATCAATTTCAATAAGAATAGTACATCATTACTTTTAAAATTCTCCTAGTTAACATCATGTTTCCTATTTTATATATCGATAGGTAAAAAAAAAAACACAATTTTGATTAAATGCATCCACAATTATGGCATACGATATTACAGTTAATCATTTTTTTATGGAAAAAAATGAGTTTTTGTAAAAGGTCAATAACCTTTTGACCTCTAGTTATATAAATAGGTGTTATATTTTGTTTTTTTAAATTGCATATTAGAAAGAAATATATATTCTACACATTGATATCAAGATTATTGAGATTGGATTTTAAAACCACAAGTTATGGGCATAAATGTTACCCCCTACCCCAAAAATATTTACGGAATAAAATCGCTATATAGTTGTTGAGATTACGTAAAAATAATGTGTTCCAATGCTTCAATTTTCGGTGACTTTTAATATGTCATTCTAAAGTACATTTGGAATGAAAAAATCAATGTTTCATTACTATTGCAATTTGTGGTGGGTTTACCTCTAAATATCACTAGATTGACTGGACTATAGTAGTAGTAGTAGAGTAGTACAGTAGTAGTAGAGTAGGAAAATAATATTGTAAGCGATATATACCTTTTGAATGTAGGCTAATACAATAGTTATTTATTTAAATCGTAATAGACCTATATAATGAAATTTTAGGTCTTGTAATTTTGTCAATAATGGAAGGAGTGAAGACGGTCTTTTTTGGTTTTATACACCATCTAGCCTAAGTGTATAAACAATACTTTACGGCTAAAATGTCATGTCTGCTTTATTTTTTAGTAGATACAAAAGTAGTTATTAGTAAAATGCAATGCAAGCACGCCAGGTCATTTATATTTACGCACGCATGATGTAAAAGTGGTTACAAAGATTATAAAATCATGGGTAAATATACATTCCGGATCATACTACACGGAAACAACAGTGAGCTCGTAAACAAACCGCATTTCGCCGACAGTTCATTTTTGGTAGAATTCATAAAAGTTATAATTTTAAGAAATATAGGCTATTTTTTGATTGATAAGGAAGCTAACTAAGTAAGTTAGTTGAATTACTGGAAGCCCTACCATAATGAAGAGCGCAACAAAGCATCATCTGTTATGTGTAGTATTTATAGGTAAGTATAGCCATAACTTATAATTTTGATCCACACCCCAGATAGAAACAGAATGTAGCGTGATAGACCTATCAAATCTCATTCAATAATGCTGTGTACAGTTACTTAGCCCTACTGTAACCTGAGTTAAGCCATTACTCGATCACATACACTTTACACGCACCAACAAGTCATCATTAATTCTAGGGAATATTGTTAGACTAACTACAGGTTTTGTAAATACGTCTATGAAGAAAATAAAAGTAATTTTAAATTGAAATTTATTTTAATTAAAATTGGGTTTAGATAGATATCTAGGTATACATAGAAAAATTATTATTTAAAGGCGACAATGTATATGCTTAAAGATGTGTTTGACAACAATTAATAAAGATGAATAAATTCAAACCTTGAATATACTAGTTTGTGATTTTAATAAAGTTATTCAATTTTTCTGAAACAAAGATGACAAATGATTCAAATATAAAGATAAAAAAATAAACCGTTACCTTAACTAGAAACTAAGTAAATTTGAAACCGTGCTTCCGATTGACTATTTTTTTCTTTAGTTTTTATTTCCATCCAATGGTCAAAAGTTCACTCTTCCCTGATTAAACAAACAATATATTAAAAAAATGTATACAGTATCTATCTTTAGAGATAGACCTACATTTCTAGCATTAAATATGGTTCGAAGTGATTTCATAAAATGATTGGCATCAGTATTAACAAATAATGAATGTAAATATATATCTACAGCAGTAGGCCTATCGTTTCTGCCAATGGTGGAGGGAACGGCACCTGCAGAATGGTTAGTAAAAGACAGCAACGGTTACCTGTGCATGAAGATGAAAATGGCAGCCACTATTACTGTACCTGAAGAAGTATATGGGGTAGGCATTTATCATTACAGGTATTAGTATTACGACGGTATATCACAATAAAATAGAAAGACTTTCTCAATAAAAAAAAATCATGGTTTATTCTATTAAGGAAGCATTAAAATTGTCATTTATTTGTTTGTATAATTATACATTCAGTGTTTGTACTGGGTCAACCTTTCGGTGTTTATATGCTATTGAAATTGTATTAATGCTATATAAAAGCTGTACACTGTAAATAATAATAGTATTTGTACCCACTTTTCCACACAATTAGCCTTGAACATGTTTAGATATGAAACATTTTTGGGTTCTAAACACATTTGAAACATGTAGGCCAACTTAACACATCAGTGACGAGTTGATTGTTAAACATGTGGAGCAATATAAAGACACGGTTAGGTTTTCCATGTGTGGAGCTCATGTGTGGAACTTTTTCTCCGCTACTGTAAAATCGTATGCACGCAACGCTAAACACGTACCTACTAAACATGTTGACTGCTAAAATGAGTGTTGGAAAATAACATGTAGCTATAAACACGTTTAGGTTAAACACGCTAATGTAACTACGTGTTTGTTTAAAAAGCTAAATGTGTGGAAAATGTGGGTACAAAATACATGTTTAAGATCTAAACACTATTTACATTGTACTAACTGTCGAATATTCAGGACTAAGAATCTACTCTGATATGGTTTTTGCAACTTTATATTTATTATTTTATACGATACGTTACTTTTCTACTTACCACTTTCCGATTTATTCATGTTAGCAACAATTTATTGAAAAATACCTTTACAGACAGATATAATCAAAGTACCCCCCGAATCTGACACCACCTACTCCAAGTGTCGAGGGACGTATGCATCTTTCACATTGACATTTAAGGATTTAAAGGCGTGGGGTATCCGACTAGATTACACAATGTATGGGTTACAGTACAAACTAGACAGCATAACGATTGCAGACTCAGACGATTTCAGTCATTATCCTACAGAAGGCAAGTCTTCTAATTTTGTTTTAAAAATAATGGAGCTCAGTCGAATTCAGAGCCGAAAGTATTACAGTGTCAGCACGCATTAAACTTTGCTAAATTCGTGTCATATTTTTGTCCAAAGAAAATAAATATAATTGTATTCGTAATGCATGGGTACAAAATATTATTTAACGGAAATTTGGAGATCAGGAAATATTAAAGATGTATTGTCCCCCAAAAACATGTAAAATGAAGATTAATTAAATCAGACTTTGAATATGTTATTTTGTCGTTTTAATAAGGTTTATCACTTCCGTAGAATAAACAATGTTTTCACTTATAAAATGACAAAATAAATGGTTAAATTTAACCAAAAACCAATTGGCTGGCAGCCAATTTGACAATTTTTTGCTTTAAATTACAGTTTTTTTTCGATAAATATTTTTTTTTTCGATCCAATTTTTAATCAAAGTAGATAACTACTATGTTACATTAAAATGGCACTTTCAACATAAATTTTTGTTTAGAATTATTTTTTCAGGGGGAAAATACATCTTTACAAAATATTGAAAAAAGTAAGCCTATTATAGAAGACGCTATGATATGACGTGGGCAATAAAATAACATAACAAAATTACCACATTTTACCTTTGCATATTGTTCCAATTAATTTCACGCCTAACGAGTGGATCCCGTACCCCTTCTACCAATCTCTGTTTGAGTGTGGAGTCCTGTAAATGTTTGAGAGCATTCTGTTCATTGGGGAAAGAAGCTTCCAATAATCGCGAATAAATTTTCATTAACTCTAAACTATATTCGGCCACACTTTCATAATCCAACTGATTACGAGAATAAAACAAAGTATTTAAAGCCGATACGGATTCATCTGGAGAAAAGGTAGTCTGTAACACTTGAATGGCCTTTTTAACATGTTTGCCTTTACCCAATATGGACATTTGGTAATGTACTTCGTCTTTAGCCGATCCCCCCAAGTGACTTACTAGGGCATCATATTTTACGTCCCCACCTAGATTATAATGTGTACAATATGTCTCAAAATCTTCGAGCCATTCCCGCAACGTGACATCCCCAGGGGATTTTGGACGACCCCTAAATTTAGCCAACTTAATAGGAGGAGGAACTTTTTGAACACCCACACCTTTCAACACATCAGTAAGCGCAGCAATCATACTATTAATTCCTGTGGTCTCAGTATCGGGTTTCTCAGCTTTCGCCATATTAATATACACAGATGATATAACGAGTTTAAATCGAGAATATACGAACAACGATCATTCATAAACTAAACTATAAGGTACTATATAAACAATTGATCACAGATAACATATCAACAATATATTTTAACAGATCCACACTTTTCAATGATTATAATTCCAAGCAAGAGTATTGTATGTCACACATGTCACACCAATTATTAGAATTATCAATTTAAATTATATGGTCAACTTCCCAAATGTTAAATTATAATCAACACATTCATAAGTATCAAAATTATAATCAACACATTCATATATAAGTATCAATGTTCTTATCTTCTTATCTCCATTCATAACTTGAGAGCCTAGATTCCGGTAACTGGTCCTCTTCGATCTTGATGCTTGATGCTTGGTACCCTGCTCGCAGCGCCACGCTGCTGTTGAAGCCTCTATCTTATTGAGGCCTACTAAGATAATAATGTGACCATTATTATTAAGTAGGGGCTAGGACCTACTATTGATTATTTTAAATGGTTTGTATCTCACCTTAAAGGGGCAAGTTTATTCTCTATGTATAGTGTACGCCTATATACATTTAATATATATTATATGAATTTCTGATATTTTGATCAAAATTGTAGATTCGACCTCTGTTTTAACAAGCAGTGACTTCACAAATATAGACGTTGGCTATTATTAGGCTACAGTTTAACGTTTCAAGTTTCTGACAAGATTCTTACTCTTAACAATTTTAAACTTTAACCCTATGTTCAATATACATCTGATCTAGATTACGGTAAAGGTAAGTAATTACGCATCGTTATTATTTAGATAATCAAATTGAAATTACTAATAATACTTGGAAGTAAAATACTACTGAATATCTGAATTCCATTATCAAAGTTAAATAGTCTGGCATTTACATCTTTTGTGTAATACGGTAATGTTGATACCAGATTAATATAGAGTTCTGTAATTGTTATTATTTGAATATACCGTAATTGTGTGTTTTTTTATGGATTTACAGTGCAAGTATGCGAAAGTGAACCTAGCGGTATTGACCAAATAGGAATAAACACCATCATTGTAGTGGCTGTGGTAACTATTACACCAATTATCATGGGTATTATTTTTACCATTCGTCTCAACCGAAAGAAAAATAATCCATTTAATTATCAGGTTTCCAGCACGATATAACAATATATTTGGCGGGTTCTAGGACACCTACCCCCTAGACAGTTACCCCCCGGATGTTTACCACCCGGACAACTACCCCCTTAGGACAACTACCCCCCGGACAACTACCCCCCGGACAACTACCCCCTTAGGACAACTACCCCCTTAGGATAACAACCCCCCGGACAACTACCCCCTGGACAACCACCCCCTTAGGACAACTACCCCCTTAGGATAACTACCCCCCGGTCAACTACCCTCCGGTCAACTACCCCTCGGTCAACTACCCCCGGTCAACTACCCCCCGGTCAACTACCCCTCCCCCCAATCCAAAAGTAGACAAATATATAGGACCGGTTTCTGTAAAAATGAAATCATCTGTTTTTAACGGGTGTTTCGAAACTAGAGACCCGAGACCAGAGACCTGACACGAGACCCAATACGAAAAGGGAGACCTATATTTGGGTCTCCCTTTTCGTATATTAGGGTCTCCCTTTTCGTATAGTGTGGTCTCTCTTTTCGTATAGTGGGGTCTCCCTTTTCTTATAGTGGGTCTCCCTTTTCGTATATTTAGGTCTCCCATTTCGTATATTTGGGTCTCTATTTTCGCATATTTGGTCTCCCTTTTCGTATATTTAGGTCTCCCTTTTCGTATATTAGGGTCTCCCTTTTCGTATAGTGGGGTCTCCCTTTTCGTATAGTGGGGTCTCCCTTTTCGTACGTGGGTCTCCCTTTTCGTATATTTAGGTCTCCCTTTTCGTATTGGGTCTCGGGTCTCTGGTCTCTGGTCTCGGGTCTCTAGTTTTGAAACACCCGTTTTTAACCGATTATTCTGTTTAACAGCACGCTAGACCCTAGATGTGCTAGATTTAAAGTACCGTATTTATTGAAAAAAACGGCCTGGGCTGTTTATTGTTTAGGTGGTTTTTAGGTGGACATTTATTGGAAGAAAGTTGTTTATTCAATGGGAGGGGGTATAATCTAATGGAAATAGACGCCGATTATTCCATATGATGTTTCATGGGAGTGACATGGTCACCGTTTATTTGAGGGGAATTTATTTAAAGATCGACGTTTATTCGGTGAGTGAACATTGAGGTCAAATATCAAAAGTGATATTATTCTTCAAGTGTACAAAAATACATATATGACAAATTTGAGACAAAAATTAATTCTTTTAAGACCAGTGGTTATCGAAGCATTGTCCTGACGCAAAAATTATTATTATTATTAGCGAACCCAGTCTTTACAGTAAATACATGGAGTACTATATAATACGTTCGACTATCCTATGATCATGTGTGACAATCTTCAGTTTATACCACCAGGCTATATTTATGTTCAATCTTTTACTTTTGTTTACAATAATGAATAGTAATTCGTCAAAGTAACGAATTAAAATATAGTTATTAATTAATAGTTGCAGAGTCAGGTTGTTGAATGGTCTGGGTGGTTAGGGTGTTCTAAAGGGATAGTTTTCTGGGTGGTAATTGTCCGGGGGGTAATTGTCCGGGGGGTAATTGTTCCTAGGGGGTAATTGTCCGGGGGGTAGTTGTCCAGGGGGTAGTTGTCCTAAGGGGGTTGTTGTCCTAAAGGGGTAGTTGTCCGGGGGGTATTTGTCCGGGGGGTAGTTGTCCTAAAAGGGTAGTTGTCCTAAGGGGGTAGTGGTCCAGGTGGTGGTTGTCCGGGGGGTAGTTGTCCGGGGGGTAAATGTCCAGGGGGTGAATATCCGGATACGTATTTGGCGAATCACCAAGAAGTATGCCAACATTGTAATGCATTTATATTCGTTTTGTTATATTATGTTAATTATCGATTAATATTGTTGATACTCGCATTTAAAAATAATTTATTTTAAATATAAGAATACATCAATACATTTTTGCGTTTTGTTTAATATTATTAAAATGACCTGACCTGACCTGACCTGACCGATCCATGTAACTGCATTCGTTCCTTCTGCACGTTTTACCATTTATTGTGCATCCGTTTGTCACGACCATTTGTTTTATTTTATTTCAATAGCAACAGAAAAACAAGTGATAACATTTATTCAAAATATAATAGCATGTCATTCTTTTTTCCAATGAATTGTAAAATGACATCATATTTATATATAAAATAATATAACATTCTATTCTATTCTATACAGGTTTTTATATGGCGCCCTACAAAGAACAGAGCGCCTAACAATACTAAGTAATTAATTAAAAAGAAAAGGTTTAAGTTGACGTTTAAAGAGGGGTGCCGAATTCGCTCCTATCAAATGAACAGGTAGCGCGTTCCAGATCAGCGCGGAGCGGCGACAGAAAACGCATTTTCACCAGCTTTCCGATTAGATCGTGGAACGAAAAGTCGGGTGGGATCATTATTAGAGGAGCGAAGTCGACACCTGTAATTAAATGAAAGCTGATCACGGTTGTCATGTTGTATTTAAAAAATGAACACTATAATTAAATGCATTCAGTCAAATAGAATCTCACGACACCCAAAATGTGGGGAGTCACTGGTGCGGCAAATTTTGCAAAACTTTACGAGTAACTAAACTAGTCGTATTTTTTTTACGGATAAGACAATTAATTACAGTAATTGTCTAAAAAAACCTTCATTATATCATATATACTGTCATATTTGTGGTAAACATGATCAGTACGTTGAAGAAACAAACAAAAACACTCTCCGCATGAGAATTCTGTATTTCATTAGTATAGGCCTACATTATCAAAGTTAATAAATCTCATTTACTCAACATAAAATATATACATTTTGTTTACATTTAATTAATACAAATGGTTTGAAAAATGTTGTAGTATAGTTCTGATTATAGCAAGTTCAGTGAGTGAATACTATTTTAATTGTTTTCGATTGATATTAATGTACTAAATAATGTTATATTCAAAATATATAATAAACGTGTAAATGTGTGTTGTATTATAGCACAGCCACTGATCATAACTGAACCCTCTGGGAGACCAGTCTTTGACTGCAGAGGTTATCCAGTATAAATAAATAACAATGTCATGTGCCTTATTTTTCATATTTCTATTTATATATTATTATATAATGATTTGTAACAGAGGGTTTCTACTTATAAGCTGTGCTTCAGCGATTCCTCTTTCCATTCTTTTGTTTTGTAATGATTATTTGTTTATGTTTTTGTTGTAAATTGAAATAAAGAAAGAAAGAAACAAATAATTAGTTAAGCACGACTAAAATATGATATGAATTTTAAATTTAAATTTAAAGAAATATCAATGTAGATAAACATCTAATAGTAATAACATAATAATTACAATGAAAATTAAAAAGAGAGGTGAAAGGAGAATTTAGGAAAGTAGTGTTGACGAAGAAGATCAAGGTCTTTAAATATGAGAAAAGACCGTTCCAAAATGTACAGATTCTATGAAATAATACTGAGGATTGAAAAAACGTATTCCTAAAAAGGTTGACCTGAAAAGAAGATCACATTTGTGACGGTATTTGAGAAAAGAAAGAAGAAACATCAACATCGATAACTGTATTACTTGGTTTGCCCATACTCTGCAAACTACAGCACAGTATTCTGTGACACGAATCATCCCAATAAGAATCACAATAAAGAAGCATATTCTGTAATTTAACCCAATTCTCGGTACTGTAGATTTCCCCAGTATCATAAGAATTATATTAATTTGGAATACAACATCACATGTGTTTTAAACTTATCTCCAAGTATCATCATCATACTAAGCATTAACCAACCTTACGTGATACAGGCAACACATGTAATACAAATAAGACACTACCAAATATCCAAAAGAAACTGGGCAAAAATGTCAGTATATTTAAAGGCGATAAGTAGTCTTCTTAAAACCAGTAATTTCACTGTTCAGTTCATAAATGAGCTGACAACCTACTACTTCTGCGTAAAATCCCTTACAATTGTTCTTTCTGAAGCACTGCAGAGCACATCGTATAGGAGAATTAGTCTTCCCAACACTAACAGGTAACTTCAAAGCTTGAAAAATTACTGGATCTTACAAAAATAGATATACCAATATAAATGACAATAATGAATCGTACTGCAAAGGGATAGCATTAATTTCAACTCTTTATGAGATGTGATGAAGCTAACTCGACCACACAATGCAACATACACATTGTCGACTTCACGATTGAATAAAACCTTTATGTTTTAAATAATATCAGTATAGGCCTAAGTCGAATTTAACAATCAAGTAAAGGTATTATCTACAACAATCTGTATTTATTAAGAGATAATTTAATGAAATAAATATCAAGAAAAATCAAAATACCATATTCACAGATGTATCCATCGTTATAGCGGGTAAATCGAATATGGGGATCTACATCTTTCAGAAAGGCTAATTCCGACATTAGTGTCGTCGCAGCATACTCATAATTAGGCTTATTCGGATGACCAGATTTCCATGGTGTCACCTGGGTGTTCAGAGTGGTACGATCTCCCTCACATTTCCAGCTGGAGTCAACGTCACGGATCAGACCAGGTTGACGCAAAAATCCAATTCCGTACCTTGTGTTGCTGCTACATTTTGGTTTATTAAGAATATTTAGTACAAACTCAAACTCATCAGGTGTATTGATACACACAAGGTAGCCACCAGATGCCTTGCAGATGTCTTTAAGATCCATCCATGTTTGTGTTGACAAGTCAGTTAAATGATTTACACTGTACATGGATAAGTTGTATTGGGAATATGAGCATTCTGTAAAAAAAAAACAAGTGGAAATTAGATTATTAAAGTTATTTTCAATGGAACAAGGAGCAAAAACATTATTTTTTTCTATAACATCAATAATTGATTTGTATTGTTCTGTTATTTATATCTTTATTCAAAGAACTGTTCCACATAAAAACAAAACAAAAAAACCATCATGAATATTTATGTAAATAAACACTTTCAGGTAATAAATATATTTGTTAAAAAAGGCTGGTTTCTTACCAATATTTTCTCCTTTGATAATGCTAATTGTGAGCTTTAAGAAAACTAAACAGATAAAATTAAACATTTTTTAAATATATTCTTTAAAACGATGACAAATGGTAGTCACAGCAGCGCAATATCAAATGATTTTGCAGTACCGTGTGCAGTTTTTTTGGTTCGTTAAAAGATGACTAAATATCGTATCGATTTTTTATAGGACGCAACGCAAGGACGTACGTTGCATATAAGATCATTACGAGCAAGTTGTAATAAAAATTGTCGCCTGTGATTGGTTTATCCACTGGCGTTGTGTTTAATGTAATAGTATTTTTAAAGCTATTATAAGAATGAATTTGTCAATTTTAAATCTATTATAGTTCTTCAGAATGAATTATGACTTAGTTTTTTTTTTATTTATGGAGGACAATGAGTTGTAGATATACATCATCATCATTATATCATCATCATCATCATCATCATCATCATCATCATCATCACATTACTACAATTATCAGACGGTTTCCCTGATCTGAAGTAATTGTAATTAATGCTAAGTAGGGCCTACATAAAAAAGAGAGAGAGAGCTTACAGAGCTTATGTTCACAATTTCCTAGCTTTCTGTCGCAAAGCTACTTCCAGTATTTAAACAATTATCATTATTTCTGTGCCAAAACAGTTATTTTTTTTCGACCATTTCAGCGACCAAATTGAATTTCAAGATCATTTGTACTATTACACCCATATTAAATGCATAGTTATAGTGTTCATTTTGCTGATATATGAGTGCTTAGCATATTATCATAGTGATGTTGGTCTGGAATTTGCTCTTATACTCAGAGATCTATTTGCCGCATTATGTACTCTTAGGTCATTATTAATAATGTGTCCAAGGTACTTCACTTTGTCAAAAATTGATTATTACATACAAATACTTCAGGATCACCATTAAGTTTGCGTCGTTTTGGACGAAATAACATGCATACAGATTTTTTAAAATTGTATATGGTAACATGATTAGACGCATATTCCTCATGTATCAACAAGCCCTGCAACCCAGATAATGACGGGGAAAGTATCACCATATCTTCTTCTTTCTTTCAAAAGCAAAGTAGACGTATTTCCGAAATTATAAGTAATAAACATAGTTTGTTAATAGAAGGATAGACACGACTAAATCTTGGAATAAATTTGTTTCTTAAATCATTATAAAATAAAATGAAATTCATCCCCAACAATATTATTTTTATATATAATTTACACGTTCTCTTATGTGTCTTTCTAAGCATTCCCATCTCCCCTTTTCGATTTCAAGCTCTAAAATCCCTAAACGTAATTTGGTTAATAATTTTCTTTGTTTAAAATTAATAATATTGGTCGAATGGTAACTTAAAGATATTTCTTTTTTATAAGAGAAAAGAACATTAACATATGATGTAAACATTGTTGAATGCATTTTAGTTTTTCAGTATCACATAAGCGTAACTTAAATTGTTTCAAAAATAAACTTTTACTATGAACAAATTGTTGTAACCAGATATAACCAAAACCAGTAGAAAAAATAACTGCTTGACCTGTTGTACCCAACAATTCTCATTACGATTAAACTTGAAAAGTTAAAACTCATTGTACTTAAAAATAAATCTATCATGAATATGTATCCAAAATCTTACAACTGTAACCAAACAATCCAAAAAAAGTGGTAATCTACCTAACTCGGAAGTGTTTAGTACTGTCTGACATTCCCCAGATTTTACTTCCGTATGTTAAAATAGGAAGTATTTTCAAATCAAAAATATGGTTCCATGTATTAATTGGTAGTAAAGATAAGATTGCTTTTTGTTGATTGTGTTGTATTGATTTGTTCGATAAGCCATTTGAACTAAAAATAACACCATGGTAATTATTCGAATTAACAATTTGTAATTTAATATTTTTATAATTCTATTTTTCAATGTTCCTTAAGATTGCGTCTATTTTTGAAAGCAATAATTTTGAGATTGTTTATTTTAACATCAGAGATAATACAGCCATACATATTCAATTTCTTATTTGGATCATCATTGTAAAAATTATAAAGCAAATGTGACATGATACTGTAGAAATAAACATAACTTTTATCAA
Organism: Antedon mediterranea; assembly: GCF_964355755.1. Lineage (NCBI taxonomy): Eukaryota > Metazoa > Echinodermata > Crinoidea > Comatulida > Antedonidae > Antedon > Antedon mediterranea. The sequence goes on along the minus strand of NC_092674.1, from coordinate 20,561,518 downwards.
ACGTTTGCAAGAATTAAAAATTATAATAGAAAACGAATATAAAGGAAGATAACAAGAGATATTAGTTAGTTACTGATAGCATTTTATTTAGACTGTATAGTTTATACATATGAGAATAAAAACAAGAGAAGAAAACAGTTAATTAAAAATTGTACATTAACAAAAGGTCACATTCTGTTAAATAAGATAAGAATAAGATAAAAATATGAATTTTTATTATTCACATTGAAATGAAAATTGTTTTTGTTATACTGTAGTAACAAGTTCAATTTGCGAATACTTTAATTAACATTCAGAAGTATCACAATATCACAATCGATATAACACTATTTACCCGATGTTGCTCTGCAATAAAAAACAAATTATTGATAGGAAACAACCATTATTTTGCTGCAGCGCAAAATAAGTGCTTTACTATTGAAGGTGATAGGCCTATTTAATATATTAATTTTCATCCGATTTCTCTCTTTAAAACATTATAATAGTTAGCTATATGATAATTAACTCCTTGGGTTATGTGATCGTCATGACAGTTTGTTCTTTTTGGCGTTCCATAGATAAGATTGCTCTTATCTAAGCATCTATTCGTATCACGAGATACATCTTGGCGCGCGTGTATTAACATTTCCGGGAAATTTAATCCCGGAACTGATTTTAACACCAGTTGGCCGTGTAAATCATTGTTTGTTAAAAACAATGAAAAGAAACAGAATGTCCCAACAGTTAAAGAGTCAATTAAATGATATAGGATGGGGCCGTCCGGATAATTGGATGAATGGGTTTGGAGGATGTGCATGGGACTAGCCTACCAAACCATATGATTGTTATTGTCCTTTTCGGAGCGCGGCACTCATTATTTAACAGATCCTCAACCAGTTAGAAAAAAATAAACATAATTATATAACGGTTCGTTTCGTAGGTGCCTTAAAACTGACGACAGTCGTATGTTGAACTTGAGATACTAGCAACACATTATAAAGGAAATAACATTTCCTTCATAATTGATTTCCTTCTATCTGCATGCCTAAATTAATACGGCCCCTTGGAAAGTGGAGAGAATTGGTTCATCGGTGGCGTGTTTCCATTGAAGAAAAATAGTTTCGCTAGTTCAGTTCTGGTCAGCTAAAATAAAACTATTTTCTGCTTTTAAAAACAAGAAAAAAAAAACCAAAAAACAAGGGACCATCGCACTCTACCCAAACACACATCACCCTAAAGAGAATAGTCATTAGCCCATCCCATTCCGTGCTTAAGTTTCAGATTTAATAAATAATACACTATTAGCGTTTCATAAGCATCGGTGGTGTTTTGTTTTCCTTTATTATTGATGATTAAATCGTTCGGCGCTTTCTCTTTCCCGGCCCCTGTTGTTGCATTTATATGTCATAATGGAAAATAAATACTTTTGTATTTTCTTAACATTTGGTATGTAGGTTATAATCTAGTGTACAGTAGTAGGTTATTTTGTAGTAAAGGCCTAGCCCTAGGCTATATAGGCTAGGCCTTTTACTGGGCAGCACTGAAGCGAGGAGGGGCTATCTATGAGGTAAATGGTCATTTCGCCCTCTTTTGAATGACTGGTTTGTGCATGGAGATATAACTATTACCTCAATGGTCTGTGTAATTATTAGGCCTATTTTCTTTCAGAGAGTATGGTCGTCGTAATGTACTTAATTTTATGCTATTTTTGTTGCATCTGATTTTGATTCTAATATTTGATTATTATTATTGTAGCATCAGTTGTAGTACTTGGAAGTTGTGTGAATCCAGACACCCCACCTAAATCAGGCAACTGGACGTTTAAAGACTGTATGAAGATGACTTTTGGAGCAAGATTTACAATACCTGTAACTTATAATAATGGAACAGTAAGTATCTGTACTCTTCCTATGGCTCATTTCATTTAATTCGCAGCCCTAAAGTTTCACAATTTTACAATTACAATTATTTTTACAACCTTAGTAGGCTTCAGTAATTTCTCCTTCACTCAACGTCAAGGTACCTCGAATAGCATGCACCTTTAATTAGTTATCCGCATTCAGCGGATAACTCCTTGTAACTGTATGAAATCATCTTTTTTTTTTTCTGTATTATTCTTTCTTTCTGTCAATTTTGTGTCTCGCGTAACTCAAAAACGTGTAAACATAACATTTTATAACTTTGTCAACATGTGGGCATTCACGTGAAATTGTGCACCTCCTATTGTGAATGACGACAGAGTTGCGTTTTTACGAATTTCGCGTATTTAATATAGATCGAAAACCATATAACAATTTAAATTGAAACTTAACAAAAGTTTAATTTATATCTTGCGCTAACTAACTGTGGGGAAAAAATGGCATGTTTCACACGAAGTTACGCGCGCATGCGCGTTTAAAATTTCAAAATGAGAAAAATCAATTTTTAATCAACTTTCTACGCGTTTCATGTCATTTTGAGCATGTCAAAAATTCCCACGCGTGCGCATTTTTTTACGCGTGCGGTGCACACGTAGCGTTAAGAACAATTTTTTTTGCGTGATTTATGTTTTTCCACCCTTTTCTAGTAATTTTACCAATTTCTAAACATTTTCGACTTAAAATTACGTCATACGGGCACGTCGAATTGGATAATTTATGTGCGTTTTTGATGAAAAAGTTCAAAAATTTGTCAAAATTTGTCAAAATTATACCTTTTTTTAAACAGTCGTAGTTTCTAAACTAAACGGTAAAAGTTATTTTTATTGCATATTCTGGAAGTTGATGAGTTGTAAATATCGGATCATGCATTAATATGGCTAACCGGACATTGTGACGTCACTGTATGGCCACGCGAATACAAAATTTAGGATTTTTGTATCTTTCGTCATAGCTCATCACATTTAATAGAGCGCATCTACACTTATCCGTTTTCCATTTTCACCCCGATTTTGATATTGTCTAGGTCAATCAACTGTCTTTCGCATGAGTTAAAAATATTTTAATTTTTATGACGTCATCATGCCTAAAAATTTAAATTACATGTTGCATAAATTTCATCTTTACAGTAAATTTTAATCTGTTATAGCTTGTAAGAATGAAATGTGATAATCACGATTAAAACGTTTTCTGGAAGCTATTGAATTGTAGATACGAAATCATGTGAACATTTTGCCAATCGGATGTTGTGACGTCATCATATGGCCAGTTAAATAAAAAAAGTCGTATTTTCATCTTTTGCATTATAATTCATTACATTTAAAAGAGCGCGCATCAATATTTCACGTATTCAAATTTCTTATACATGCTAATATGTTGTTGCTGAGATAATTTCCTTCCAAAATTGCTACCTTCGGGTTTCATTTTGAAACCGTCAACATGTTAAAAATGGGAATAAATAGTGGGTCCCGTAATTTCACCTATTCTACACTGTATGTGATGTATACAGATTATACTGTGTATACTATATGACACAAAATAACAGAATTCAGCAATAATAACATAATCATATTCTTCTTCAGGTCATAATGCCATAATCTTTTTTCTGTGTCCAATATTCCAACGTATGACGTGCACGTGGCGTTTGTCGTGCGGATAACTAACTCGTCAAAGTGACGAGTTTCATGTCTAGTTATCCATTAGTTTCATTCATTTACAGAATAAACGCTTTTCAATAGTGATGTATAAAATAAATGCATTATACAGTGTTTAATAGGTTCTTTTGTAATGGTAAATAATGTAAATATTTAATTTTCTTTTGTTATTATCTGCTTTTCTTTAGAAAATTAAATATTAAACTGTAGTGATAATTTTAACCATTTAGTTTAATCGTCGTTCTACATTCGCTGACAGGTTGAAACTGAAACCAAAAACCTATAAAAGTTGAATATTGATGCAAACAGTTAATAAAATGCACTTGTCAATTGTATGACCCACTATACAACTCTCTCTCTCTCTCGGTGTATCATACCTTATGAATACCATGACCCACCCATCCGTCAAATATTTGACTTACTTTAGGTGACCATAACGAACCCATTTTGACGCACTGTGAACATGTTGTTTATGATATGGTGGGTAGTAAAGTGACGGACATTGACACACCTTTGTTCATTGATGTGACGTACCATCTAGGTTTTTTGACGCACCCCTGCGTCAGTAATTATTTTAAACGACGTACCTCTCCCGGGGTTGTATAATGGGTCATACAATTGACAAGTGCATAAATATAGGAAGACATATTATGTGTTTTTTGTAAAGTAATGTTGAATATTTGTTTTTATTTAGTGTTACTTAAACATCAGAAGCCTCAAAACTATAACAATTGGTACCACATAATCCTAGGCTCTAAATGTAGCATTAATCCCTAATCAACTTCAATCCAAAATTATAACTAAATCGAACCATCTAATACTAAACACTCCTAGTATCTGGAGATTATTAAATTGCACTATCTTCCTAAGGGTGGAGCCAGTTAAATTTTGTAATGTTAGTCTTACAAAAATAGACACAGTATATAAAGAAGTTGTTTATAATTTTATTTTAGATTTAAAAAAGGAGCACACTCGTAGCATTCTATGGATCCACCTCTTTATTGAGTGTAGTGTAGTAGGATCGTTTATTTAATTTATTTTGTTTGTTTCTCTTGCCATAGAACAGCACCGTTGATGTTGATTTGGCAAGTTATGCAATGTTTGATGAGTCTACTTGTGATGCTCAGTCTGCTAAACTCCTACTTCGCTTCTACTTATCTCCGAGTGATTCAAGACTTCTCTGGAAGTTTATTCTGGATTTTATTAAAGATGGTGGCAAATATAAACTAGATACGGTCACACTCCAGTATGTTGTTGACAATCATTTTCCTACAAATATAAAACGATCAGGTATAGCATTTTATTATTTAATAATAAAACGCTTTTAAAGTAAAGTTGTAAATTACACATTGTTCTGAAATTATTCAGGCTATGTAAACAAAAATTGTGTTGCCCAAGTGCATGTATTAATTGAAACATACAGTAGGGTTGATCGGTCAAATCAAAATTTGTATTTTATTTTGATTTTTATTAATGACAATGACATGAATTCTTCATTAAAAAAAAGAATTAATAATTATGCATTGCGGGAAAAATCATTCATGCATTGCATGCAATTTTAATTTTATCTAAACAAAACTGTTCATCAGAGAAGCCCTTTTTGAATGCTTGATTTTAAAGAAAAACTGATTCTAGACTTATTTAAGTCAGTCCGTAACATTACAATTTTGTAATGTCTTACTGTATATCATTTGGTCACTTTTTTTTAAATATCAGGACAAATGTTTAATGAGAAAACGAAGGACTACCAACCGTCTGCTGAGATTGGAAGTTACATTGGTTGTGATAAAGTGGAATTCAATCTTGGTCTTAGTCCTATTGGAGTCAGCATGTTTAATGTCAAAATGCAACCTTTTGCACAGGCTGTTTCAGGTGGTGGTTATGGAACTAGTAAGTTTATTGCATACTTTGGACATTTAACTTTGTCTTAATTATAATGTTGATGACACTGACAGTATAATACATATTTTACAACACTAAAAAAAAAATCGGAAAGGAAAGGCAATACAAGCTACAACAATAACTTTATTTTGTGGGGTCCTACAACAGTAACTTAAATTTAATTAAAATTGAATGCATGCATTCATTCATTGAATAATGTACTATATTTAAAACATTTTGTTAATAATAATAGGATTAAAATGTAAACTACCATGACTCAATTGTAATAATAATAAATGAAAACTTATATAGCGCCGGTATCCTCCACCCATGTGGCGCTCATGGCGCTTTGTGCATTAACAACGTGCGAGAACATCAGCGAATAGCGACGTCTTTAGGTTGGTCTTGAAACTGTTTAGACTAGTTGAGCATTTAACTGTTGCTGGTAAGCTGTTCCATACACTTGCGGCCGCAACGTAAAAAGATCTCTGACCCCACTGATTTTTCGCTCTACGCTCTTGAAGAAGGTTTTGTGACAATGATCGTAGGCCTCTGCGGGATGATTCGTAACGATCCACAAGGTCAGATAAATAAGCAGGAGCACTGTCATTTAGGATCTTGAATACAAACAACGCAAGTTTGTACTTAATACGTTGTTGAACAGGCAACCAATGCAAATCCATCAGGACAGGAGTTATGTGAGCGTTTGATTTTGTATAAGTTACAATTCTAGCTGCCATATTTTGAAAGCGCTGCAAACGTTGTATTTGAGATTTTGGTATGCCAAACAACAAGGCATTACCAATGTCAATTTTAGAAGTGACAAATGAGTGTACAATCAATTCAGCTGTTTTCTTGTTAAGATTACCGCGAATACGACCAAGGTTCCTAATCGATATGCATGCTGCTTTGGATACAGTTGTTATTTGTGCTTCCATAGTGAGATTACTATCCAGCATGATTCCCAGATTCCGGACCACCGATGAGGGAGCGATGTTAGAGTTTCCGATTCTGATTGTGTGATGTTGATTTTGGAGATGTTACATTTAGACCCGACGATAATAAACTCTGTCTTTCCATCATTCAACTTTAGGTAATTTGTTGTCATCCAATTGCGAACATCTTCTATACAGGCTTCCATCTTACTGATTGCTGCAGCAACATCCCTTTGCACTGGATTTACTGACACATAAATCTGTGTATCATCTGCATAGAAATGGAAATGTAGACTGTGTTTGCGAATAATGTCACCAAGGGGAAGCGTATAAATGGAAAACTGGCCAGGCCCAATTACTGACCCCTGTGGTACACCATATTCCAGGCAAGCTTCATCTGAGAATGCATCATTGATACAGACTAGCTGACGTCTTCCTGTAAGATATGACTGGAACCAGTTAAGAGCAACACCATTTATGCCAATGCGATTTCTCAGACGGGTTATCAGTCTTTGGTGATCAACTGTATCAAACGCTGCTGACAAATCCAACAACACCAATAGCGTTATTTTCCCATCATTCATTCCTTGTAACAAATCATTCTGTACCTTTAAAAGGGAACTCTCCGTGCTATGACATGCACGATATGCCGACTGGTAATTCTCATTTAAATTATGCTTTTGAAGATATGGAGTAATGCGTGATGTCACTACACGCTCCAGAGTCTTTCCAAGAAAAGAAAGATTCGACACCGGGCGGTAATTTTTCAGCGTGTTATGATCCAAGTTTTGCTTTTTTATTAAAGGACGAACGTGAGCAATTTTCAGTTCATCTGGCACTATGCCGGTATTAAGAGAATGGTTAATGATTTCCGTTATTATTGGAACAACTGCGTCTATACACTTCTTCAGTATAGAAGTAGGAACTGGATCTAACCTGCATGATTTTGTTGGTGATTTCATCAGAATGTTGCGGATCTCATCTTGAGATGCTGGTGTAAATGTTGTGAGATGCTGATGAACTGCTGTCACAGGCTCATTAAATGACATGTCATCAATCTTGAAGTCGTCTCTGATGATCTTGATCTTGTCTGTGAAAAACTGACAGAACCTGTTCGCAAGATCTAAGTCAGAAAGACTATCTGGGAGAGGTGATACCTGGCGATGATGAAGGAGTTGGTTAACAATTTTAAAAAGTCCTTTCTGATCTGCTGCATGTTCTTCACACAAGCCAATGTAGTAGTTGGCCTTTGCCTTTCTTACCATGGAATTTACATTCCTCTTCTGTGCAATGTAAGCTTGACGATCTATTTCCAGATGAGAGATTCTCCATTTCTTTTCAAGCTTACGCTTTGTTCTTTTCTCAGCATAGATGTCACTGTTATACCAACTAGTGTTTGGTCGGACCTTAACTGTTCTCTTTTTCGGTGGTGCGTGTTTGTCAAGAAGTTCACTCAAAGTGGTGACATATAGTCGTACTTTACTTGATAAATCAAGATTTGAGAGCGAAGTTCCGAGATCAGACTCTGTGATATCTTTACATAATGTCTCAAAATTTATAGCATTCCAATGACGAGTTTCGATGGATTTAGTGATTACGGGTGGCTTCTTGATAAGGAGATTACATGTGATTGCATAGTGATCTGATATACCATCAATGACATTAAGGTTTGAGAAAACAGGAGGATCAGATGAACGAGTGATCAGCAAGTCTAATGTATGACCATGTTGGTGTGTAGGTGTAGACACATGCTGTTGAAGACTGCTTGCTACAAGTAGATTCCGAAAATGAATTGCATCTGCATCATTTGGCATATCCACATGGATGTTAAAGTCTCCAACGAATAGTATGGGAGCCGGCTTCAATACATAGTGATCAACCAAAGTTGAGAATTCTTCAGTGAAAACATTTAGACTGCAACCCGTTGATTTGCTTTGAGGACGATATACTGCTACGAGGAAAACTGAGGATGCATTGCTGACTATTTCCACATTTAGCAGTTCAAATGATTTTGGTAATAATCCCGTGTCATAACATTTAACCGCTATGCTTTCCTTGTAAAGAAGTGCAACTCCACCACCTCTTTTAGTACCAGCACGGGGAGCATGTTTGAGAGAGTATCCGTTGGGTGTAATATTTCCTATAACTGATGTGTCTTCTGAATTGTCACATGAATAGTACTGTAGGCCTACTAAGTGAATATTAGTGACCTTTTTTCATACTGTAGTTGTAACCAGAGAAACATATGTTATTAGTATGTTATTGTGCTAAAAGACCTCAAATACAGTCAAATGGGTTTATGTACTTTTGTAGAGACAATAAAAATGCAATCTTTTTTTCTGAAATTATAAACAAAATGAACAATTTAAATTTATGTTATTAAATGTAATAAAAGTAAGAATTACACTATACTGTATTTATCAAAAACAGATGAATTCTTTAAAAAAGTTTATAATAAAAGGTATTACTATACTATTTATTGTCATTTCAGAAACAGAGTGTGAAGCACCTCCTGCACCCATACCAACTGGACGCAGCCCAACTGAACATATCCCGACTGGGCCCGGCCCAACTGGACCCAGCCCAACTGGACCCAGCCCAACTGGACCCAGCCCAACTGGAACCCCAGCTGACAGTGGAGGTAGTAAGACAACATTGATTGTGGTATGTGTTGTAATTGCGGTTGTGGCTGTCTTATTGATTGTTGGTGGTATTTTATTTGTTGTCTTACAAAGAGGAAATAAAAATACTTATAAGTACACGGACATAAGATATTAGTTAATGATTACTAAATAACTTAAGCTCTATCTACACTTTTAAACTAATTTGACAAAATAAGTGTGACATGCCTAAATTTAGTAGTGATATGACATCATCAGGTCCATATTTGGGCATGTTATTGTCACATAAAGTTTGATAGTGTAGACAGAGATTAAGAAATGGTGAATTGTTGGAAACAATCTATTATAGACATGGTGATGATAGCATTGTATATTGGAAGGGGATGTGGTTTATTGGGTGAAGGGTGGGTTTCGTTGCAATAAAGAGACTGTAAACAGTAAATTTATAGAGCAAGATTATTTTTTAATGTACTGTATTGTAAATGATTGTTTTTTAAGCAAAGGAGAGGAGAGAGCAAAGGATAACATAACATAGGAGAAAGTTAATGTATATAAATTGGGGTTTTGTTTCATTGGAATTTATTTACAACATAACATTATTGTTGAAGTGAAAATACTAATTAAAGAATATTGATTCTGATTTCCATTTCTCAATTTCCTACCAATATACTAATTTGTATACACTTACTAGATTACTTTTAATGCATTAAGAGTATTGTTGAAATCAGATAAATATTCGTAAACTTTTAGGCCGAAATGGCAGTTTCTTTTTACTTCAACTTTAACTAACAAATCAAATTGATGTAGTTAAGGTTAAATCAAATATTTGCAGTATAAAATTTTTAGCAAAATGTATTAAATGATATTAAATTAAGTTGTAGAATATTAATAAGCAGGGTACACTAATCAATATTAATATCCTTTTACTTTCACTTGAAACTTGCAAATTTTCTGAATTACACAAGTAATTGATGCATTACAATTTAACAAAACATGTGCAGTATTAATAATTAATAACAATTGTATTAATGATATTAAATTAATTTGTAGAATATTAATATGCAGGGTGAACTAAAAAAACTAAGGGAGCTCTTAATCATCGTAAGTGTTGAAATTACATTAATAATTTGATGATGTATAATATGCCTCTACATACAAATGTATAGTATTGCATTATTTTACTTATTGTACCTTTTAATAACAAGTGTTGCTATTTAATACGAGTGATCTGTATTTCACGTGATTTAAATTAAAATTGATATGCAAGCAGACCTCCAAACATTAATATCAGGAGGCCCAAAATATAGAGAGTGCTACTAAACAAATATATTACATAGCCTATGTAAATCGTATATATCCTCGAGAACGATGATATTGACTGTGTAATTTTCGCGTCCCCTGTCATTAAACATATAGATTCTCGAGTACGATGATATTGACTGTGTAATTTTCGTGTGCCAACACTCGCGTTGCCGATAAATAAACAAAAGTCATCAACTCGATCTTGAACTCGGGTGGAATTGTCACTTCATCGCAAGACAACGCTTCAACCGCTGCGCCACGAAAGTTGCTTGAAGAAATTAATCATCTAAACTATTTAAACTATGCATACATACCGCCCTCATTTGTTATAAGTCCACCCTAAATGTGATGAAACACCATTTGTGATTGGTCAATACTCACAGTAGTAACCTAGTAACTAGTACGCGCTGAACATCCGGTGATTCGGCTCCTCGAAGATCGAGAAGAAGACGAATTGTTTATTCGGCCTACCTGATTATAATATTATTATTTTTAATAGGCTTATTGATGGAAATTCTTCTGTTAATTTAAACGACCTAGGCCTAAGTGAATATTTTATTGCCAAGGAATCATTAATTAGTAATTATCTGTATATTATTCTTCGCAAGGTAAGGTGTCTAGGCAGGCTTGTTTAAATACAATACAAATACTATAGGATAGGAGGCCTAGCCTAGCTTCACCCAACCCAGCAGACTTGTTCTTGGCTATATAATATAACAGATATTGCCTTTTATATCGGTTAAATATAAGATTTGACATCCCCTCGGGAATGTCAAATCTTATATTTAACCTCTAAGCAGTCAATATCTGTATAATATCAAACCATAGAGTGTGCTATTAATTATGTATTGACTGGTAAGCCAAAGGCTGAAAATACGATACCAGCTTATTATTTGATATAAATAACAAAGCATGAATTTATTGTAAACATCTTAGTATTGTTTTTATGTTTTTAATAGTATAGCATAGTAGGTCCTAGTAGAAATTATATTTTTTAAATGCATATCAGGATATTTTTTTTCTTAATCTATTCTTGCCAATGCAGTTGCGTTTTACGAAACATGCATATTCTCTTTCATAACTTTAGCTCAACCTATTTGCATGCTTCTTTGCATTGTGCAAAGGTGACGCGTTTTGCGCGTACGTCAACTTTGTATTTCTTTAACAGAGTTGACGCACGGATGTGTTACTTCCGTGCGTGTGCGTCAACGTTGGTTTACTCCGTAAAACTGCCTACCTCACGTAGGTGCTAATAATAATACTGTATAATAAAATGTGTATAAATTATAAAATATTTTCCAAGTTGTTAATATTGCTTCTTGCCCTATTCCATGTATTTAATATTATTTAACATTACCATTCTTTCGTTGCTTATTTTATTAGTTCTATTCAACCAATAGCTCAGTCGCATACTGTTGGTTATATTGAATTTTTAAATATTAAAACGATGGTAGAAGATTGCCTTCGATTTCTTTATTCTTTCATTAAACAAATCATTGAAAGACCTTATTTAAAAAAATCCTTTATTAATAATTGTTTAAATGCACATGATCTTGACTAAAAGAATATACACATACATAGACCATGGAACCAGTTTGGTACACAGATTTCCCCAACAGTAACATTTAATGTATACACAATCTATCGGTATGGAAACATTCTGAGACTACAGTAACAGTATCGATTTAACAGATGGCTAGCTTTAAGTACATACATCCTTCATAGACTACTTACCCCAAGTCTCAATAGTAATTACAATGAGCTGAAGCTGACTGTTTTGTTTCCTTACAGTTCTTTCGATACCCATCAGCTGCAGCTCTATTAAAGTTTCGTTCACACTTTCATTTTTCATTTATAGATGGTATACTTCAAACTCGATCAGTATAAATGTTGTAATTGCGGTTTTGGCTGGGTTATTGATTGTTGTGATATTTATTACACTCACAGTAATAACGTTTATGTGTAAACCCCTAAAGGACCCCTAAATTTACCTACTTGTGTTGAACCAAATAATTATACTGAGACTGAGAGATTGGAATGTTCCGTTCATCGCAAATCAATACATTTGTATAAACGTATATTAAATCTATCAAAGTAGTATTTTAAAAAGAAAGGCGGCCTGTCTTCAACATTATGATGCTGTAGGCTACTCGAGCTGTTTAACCGGTGTTCAACTATTAAAAACAATTATCGTAGAAGGAGATAGGAAAATGCGAAGCATCCTCGTATTAATGTGTACGGATCAAGATAGACATCTATTAGACAGTGTACAGTAATACCACGATCGGAAAACACCCTTATTTTGGGCACACGTTGAACCTAAATTCGTTTTAATTGTAAATAACTAATTATCTAACTCAATTTAATTAGTTAACAGGGTTACATCAGGTGCTTGAATTCAGTACCGAAAGTACCATCAAGTAAATAGAAGTAACGTGGATAAGTGGAAAGTGCATAATAAAAACAAAGAGAAAGTTCATGCATGAAAGATGGGTAAACGTCCTGTTTACTTCAAGGGTTTTCACTTCATCGTAACGTTTTATTAACTAGTTGTAGCAAAAATACTAATTGAAAAAATAATAATAGATAGATTTCCATTTCTCAATTTACAACAATACTAATTTGTATACACATAGTACTGCATGAGTATAATATTGAAGTAGAATTTAAATATTCGTGAAAAAGGCGTTTTGCACACATCGTGTGTCATACTTATCTTTAAAAAATGCTGTGATAGTACCGTAATACCATACTGGCATTACTAATAAAACACCTAAATGTTGTACTAACAAGACACCTTTTTTACTTCCATTTGAACTAGCAGATTTTCTGTATATTGAAATACACAAGTAATACACTTTTTCTTTCATGGGAGTACATTATTGGTAGGCCTACCTTTATTGTATTTTATAAGAATGCCTACATACAAAGATTTATAGCCTACTATTTACTCATTGTAATAACAAGTGATACTATGTAATCCGAGAGATCTGTATTTCACGCGATTGCATTGAAAAGTGAATTAAAATTAATATGCGAACAGACCTCCCAATATCTTTAACGAATGGCATATCCGGAGATAATATTAAAGAACATGTCCAAACTATATATTATAGACAACGCTATATTCTTTTGAAAATATCAATCTTAGAGGGCGCTATTAAACGATATTAACATCTAAATAAATGGAGCAGGGGTCGTCAAACACACGGCAAGCCTGTGGTTCTTTTATGGTCAGCCTGTGGTCCGATGGCGCTAGACATTTGGCCAGCCTGTGGTCCCGAGGGCGCTAGACATTTCAGTCAGCCAGAGAGCCATAAGACAGAGAGAGATGTAATAAGAACACTAGAGGGCGTACTCCAGACTGAAAAGTGATTCCAACAGGAGGCGATATTTTTTTACGCTCAACGAAACTTCCAGCTAGCCAGAATACTGTTTTCTGATTGGATATTTATGTCACGTGAGATGTTCAAATCACTCACGCATGCAGTTCGCGTCAGTAGGTAATTCCTCCTCGCACTCTCCGACCGGTTGCGACTCGCACTGCTCTTTAGGCTAGCAATTTACGTGTTGTAGGAATCGTACATTTCAACTGCTCGCTGCCTGAGAGCATGCTGCCTGAAACAACTACTAGCTCCTTGCACAACAGACAGAGGCTTACAATTTCCCGCATTTTTATCGTGTCGCCATCGTTGAAATTTTTTTTCGTAACATTTATTGCTCTTTTCTATGTACAATGTTTGAGATAAAATAATTATAAATAAGAGCGGCTAAACCCAAAAAGCGGAAACTTGTGAAGGGTTTTTTGGAAGTATTTACTTTCTCTCGCAATGAAGTAATCTAATTAATTAATTTAATTTCCATGGAGGAATTCGCCTCTCTAAATGTTTATTTACGTTTCGCGTACGTTTCATGCATTAATTTCAATTTCACGTGGAAAAACATGATTTATGCGAAGCGATAAGCAAGTCGCGCCGCGGTAATCTTTTTAGGGCCTTCATGACGGCAACATCGGGTTGGCACCCTGCGATTTTTTTTTTCGTACATAAGTTGGGGTACCTCATGAAACGTCACAAAACAAACATGAATAATTCATCAGTTAAATTTTCTTGTTCCGTGTGCACCCAAGCGGATAGCAACAAGAAGTGATTACACAAGTGCGGTACGATTCTAGGCCTATCTCCGCTGTGGTTGCCGCATGGGATTTCATAAAAGAATAGCGGCGTTTTGTGTGGATTGTCGAAATAATCAGCCTTAGTTTATGGTGTTTTTAATATAATTTATTACTAAAGAATTACGCGTTTCTTATGAAATTATAGTTTCTATTAATACTATTAGGCCTAATTATTAGTCTCTAAACCCATGTCTATTCTAGTAGTAGTGTGGGTGTGTGTGACGTGGGTATGTGTTAGGTATGACGACACAGTCCGAGTAATAAGTCAGCAAAATTAAACAATAAAAACATTACACAAAAATATATTTTTTATTCTCGTGGGTCTAATCTTCCCATCTCGTGTTCATATACGCGCATTTTTAAAGTTCCTTTGAGTACATGAATATTGTTTGATAATAAAATAGCAGAATTAAAAAATTACAGTACACAAATTATACACATTTTTTATTCTTGTGGGTCTAACTAGCGTTTTCAGTCGCCGTAATTTAATATTTATTACCGATTTAATCGAATTTATGATTTGCCCCGAATAGAGGTGGTTTTCACAAATTGTTTAACATTATATATAAACATACGTCGTAGTGTATCGTTACATGTACTGTACTACTTCAATCGACTACGACGGTGATAGTTTCAACAAAGTATTACATCGCAATGTTTTACTGTGTTTAGTGGTATATTATTTGTAAAACATGTTAATTAATATTTCGTTACAAAATAAAGAATATATTTAAAAATTGTTCCTCTTTGCACCCATCCTCTTCCCCATCTCTCAACCATAATGTTACATACAAAACACAAATTAAGTTTGTTTAAATTTGACTTAAACAATTGGTCTCATTTTGTGACAACTTTCTCTTTCGGAAGTAATTCCCAGTGTGCTAATTTTAGTTGAGTACATAAATCACAGTGTCTATTTAATCGTTCCTCTAAACGACATATATTATTGTCCTGCATTATTTTACATTTGAAATCGCCAATTTTTTAACGCTGAAATTACTGTGTATTCGAGAACCATCTGTGGGAACGACCTAGATGGTACGCGAGCGAAGCGAGCGTACCATCTAGTTAATACAATTTCAATAGCATATAAACACCGAAAGGTTGACCCAGTACAAACACTGATAGTATATACAAACAAATAAATGAGAATATTAATTCTTTCTTTAATAGAATAAACCATGATTTTTTTTTATTGAGGAAGTCTTTCTATTTTATTGTGATATACCGTCGTAATACTAATACCTGTAATGATAAATGCCTACCCCATATACTTCATCAGGTACAGTAATAGTGGCTGCCATTTTCATCTTCATGCACAGGTAACCGTTGCTGTCTTTTACTAACCATTCTGCAGGTGCCGTTCCCTCAACCATT
Organism: Antedon mediterranea; assembly: GCF_964355755.1. Taxonomy (NCBI): domain Eukaryota; kingdom Metazoa; phylum Echinodermata; class Crinoidea; order Comatulida; family Antedonidae; genus Antedon; species Antedon mediterranea. The sequence goes on along the minus strand of NC_092674.1, from coordinate 20,545,678 downwards.
GGCAGAAACGATAGGCCTACTGCTGTAGATATATATTTACATTCATTATTTGTTAATACTGATGCCAATCATTTTGTGAAATCACTTCGAACCATATTTAATGCTAGAAATGTAGGTCTATCTCTAAAGATAGATACTGTATACATTTTTAAAATATATTGTTTTGTTTGTTTAATCAGGGAAGAATGAACTTTTGACCATTGGATGGAAATAAAAACTAAAGAAAAAAATAGTCAATCGGAAGCACGGTTTCAAATTTACTGAGTTTCTAGTTAAGGTAACGGTTTATTTTTTTATCTTTATATTTGAATCATTTGTCATCTTTGTTTCGGAAAAATTGAATAACTTTATTAAAATCACAAACTAGTATATTCAAGGTTTGAATTTATTCATCTTTATTAATTGTTGTAAAAACACATCTTTAAGCATATAGGCCTACATTGTCGCCGTTAAATAATAATTTTTCTATGTATACCTAGTGATCTATCTAAACCCAATTTTAATTAAAATAAATTTGTAATTAAAATTACTTTAATTTTCTTCATAGACGTATTTACAAAACCTGTAGTTAGTCTCACAATATTCCCTAGAATTAATCATGACTTGTTGGTGCGTGTAAAGTGTATGTGATCGAGTAATTGGCTTAACTCAGGTTACAGTAGGGCTAAGTAACTGTACACAGCATTATTGAATGAGATTTGATAGGTCTATCACGCTACATCCTGTTTCTATCTTGGGTGTGGATCAAAATTATAATTTATGGCTACTTACCTATAAATACTACACATAACAGATGATGCTTTGTTGCGCTCTTCATTATGGTAGGGCTTCCAGTAATTCAACTAACTTACTTAGTTAGCTTCCTTATCAATCAAAAAATAGCCTAATATTTCTTAAAATTATAACTGTTATAAATTCTACCAAAAATGATAACTGAACTGTCGGCGAAATGCGGTTTGTTTATGAGCTCACTGTTGTTTCCGTGTAGTATGATCCGGAATGTATATTTACCCACGATTTTACAACCTTTGTAACCACTTTTACATCATGCGTGCGTAAATATAAATGACCTCGCGTGCTTGCATTGCATTTTACTAATAACTACTTTTGTATCTACTAAAAAATAAAGCAGACATGATGTTAACATTTTAGCCGTAAGGAAATGAGAAATTTTGAATTTGAAGTTATCCAACTATACGGTAAGGTAATCGCGTTGATGTGGTGGACATTATTTACTTTCTTTGACAATTTTGGCAAAGTCTACATTTACGACTCTGATTCTCTTCCCATCTTTTACGGTCAGGACTTTCCCATTAACGTCAGGACTTTCCCATTAACGTCAGGACTTTCCCATTAACGTCAGGACTTTCTCATTAACGTTAGGACTTTCCCATTAACGTCAGGACTTTCCCATTAACGTCAGGACTTTCCCATTAACGTCAGGACATTCCCATTAACGTTAGGACTTTCCCATTAACGTCAGGACTTTCCCATTAACGTCAGGACTTTCCCATTAACGTCAGGACTTTCCCATTAACGTTAGGACTTTCCCATTAACCTCTAAAACTGTGAAGGGTCCTGTAAAGTAAGAACCCACATTTTCTCCTTTAATGTTCCATTTCCTTTGATTGCGCACGAGCACTTTTATTCCGGTTATAATCAGCGTGCATACAATTTCCCTCCACTCTTCCTCACTTGCGCCGATTGTTTTGGTTTGATGTTCTTTAAAACTTGGTCTTTTGTTGTTTGTACCGTTGCTTTTTTTGCTGCCTGTTTTTTTTCCGTCGGCATTGACGTTTTTGGTATGTCTGATAGCTGTATAAATATGGAAAAAGATGACATTATAATAAAAAGATGTGTAACTGACGTATAAATGCACAAGTGTAATTTTAAGACCAAAATAGGACCTACTTACCCAAAACAGGATTTTGTCGGTATATTCGGCAGGTTTTTGGGGTTCTCGTTGATACAGTAAAAAGGATGAATATTTTGTCGTCATTTGAATTTTAGTATTAAAAGCAAATACGGCCGCATCTAGATATGCCTTCAAATTGTCTTGTCTTCTCAAACATCTGAAATAGATAATAAAAATTACATTGTGGCTTAGAGTGTAAATACATCTTAAGTTATGGATTACAATCTTTGCTATAAAAATGTGTTTTTTACTTAGTGTTTTATTTTGTTGTTTATCTGCGGGTGATAGGCTGTTGTCTTCTTGTGCTCGATACCCAGGATATCATACAACCGTTTGTTTATCATACACACCAAATTATATATTTCATACTATCTTCATAAATCCAATTGTGACACACAAAACAGGACAAGTGAATGGTGTCTGGTTCTTTTAGTACATGAACAACGAGGAATACAAACCCTGTGTTAAAGAATAAAGTCGGTATAGCAAAGATGTAAATAACAATCGAAATGCTAAACATTATACTATTTGTATTTAATCACGATCTATAATAATCGTTAACAGTTGGGAGTACCCATTAATTGTAAACAATCAGAAAACATACCGAAATATTATATTAAACACAAAATAAAATTATGAAAACAAACAATTCAATTAAGATTATAGAGTCACTACTTTTGACAAGCTTATATTCAGCCTACACTTTAACAGTGCAACATATTATAAAGGTCTAGGACAACAAACCCCCTGGACAACTACCAACCGGACAACTACCACCCAGAAAATAACCCCCTGGACAACCACCCTCCTAGGACAACTACCCCCCGGACAACTACCCTCTTAGGACAACTACCCCTAGGACAATTACCCCCTAGGACAACTACGCCCTAGGACAACTACCCTCTAGGACAACTACCCCCTAGGACAACTACCCTCTAGGACAATTACCCCCTAGGAAAATTACCCCCTAGGAAAACTACCCTCTAGCTACCCACTAGGAAAATTACAATTGGCCCATAGGACAACTACAGCTTTGGACAATTACAATTAGTAACCAAATTAACAAGCTGCTTCTTTGGTGCCAATTGTATTGTAAAATCAAGTTGTGTGTGCAGAGGGGACTACGAGGGTGTTGTACCACAATTTAACAATATTTGACGTGAAATTATTAAAATATCGGTGTTGTACTTTCTTTCTCAAATACCCGAACCTCACCAATTAGATGACGGAATGTCGTTAACATAGGTCTCATCGGCGCAATTCTATTGCGAAGTTCAATGTTGACTATGCCTCGCAAAAACTGGTTTATTAAAATTCGGTCCCTGTCTGGCATTGGACCTCTGCCCATGATGGTTTCGGCTCGCCTCAATTTGGAATCCAATTCAATTGCGAATATGGATCCGCCTTCATTAGGTCCTTGGAACCGAGCATAGAAATTAGCGAGTGGGTCCCCACTGCAAATATCGCCAAACTGCTGTTTAAATTCGGCAAATGCTGTCTGGGGATTTTGCCATTCTACTGGGATGTTCAAAACCAATTTTCTTGCTGAGCCCCCTAAGTTCCTTACAATTGTTGCAAATTGTAATGTCACTGGCATGGTACTAGCTGATAGTAAATACTCCATATCTCGAACCCAGTCCTCTATTAATATACCCCCTGTTGTTCCTGTGAATATTGGAACACTTTTCAGTTGATGCACTGGGTTGTATGGCATATACCCAGCACCCACATTATTCCGCTGAATTGGAGTATATACATTTGAAATATTATTATGACGTTCGCTTACCCTTCGTGGTGTTGAATGTGATGGAGTCCGTTCAAAATGTGATGAAGAAGAAGTATCGTTGACCATGTCTACAATTGTGTAATCCATTCTATCGCTATTTTCCGTATAATGAATTAAAAAAATAAACTTGTCCGTACAATTAAAGAAACAAAATTAAAAATCTGCTGTGTCAATGTCTCGGTAGAACCTCCAATTTGTAGCACTCTTTATATAAATGACACAGACTGTTGTTATATTCTCTCAATGGTACTTTATTTACACTATATACAGGTACACAGAGAGTGATTAAGTTGTAGCTATCGGTTCAAGTTATTTCCAAATTGTGTTAATCTACAAGAAGTGTTAATTACAGAACATACATGACTATTAAGGAGTAGCCCAGTGAGGTGACTTATCAGTTCAGTGACCCTCCTTGTCCCCTCCCAAGAGCTGGTATATCTATTAAGATCACACCCAAGTAATCATTAGTAAGTTATTACCAATTCCATAGAATAAGGCAATTAATTATTAGGAGTTGACACCTTAGTGGTTACAGCCCAGGTCTATAGTCTACATTAGTTAAGTATGGAAAACCACATGAATTCCAGGAGAGTGAGTGACCTGCTACATACATAAGATTTGTAGTCTATTTTGTAATAATTACTGTGTAGCGATATTTATTTTTTTTAAACTTCTAGGACAAACTATGAAAAACGATTTCCCCAATTGGCGCAGTTAGCTATGTTTTCATAATATGAATACTAAGAAATGTATGAACCTGTCGGGGGAGAGAGATCGATTTTCAAATCGTCTAATGTAATCAATTGATTAGTGTAGATTTGTTTTAAATCTAAAGTAAAATTAGGAGGTTCTTGCTGTAGAGTACGAATTGTAATAAAATATAAGTAGAAATGTTTAAGTCATAACAACATCATGGATATAATTTATTATTCTTTAGGATCTAGAAACGTTTGTTATCCTATTGTGGAGTGGGGAGAAAATGTAAAAAACAAATCAGTTAAAGTTCTTCTATGAAGTAGTAACAGCCAAACCAATATTCCATTATTACTGGACTTGTAGTAGTAAACGTGTAATGTCATTAAACAGCATAACATAAGCTCTTACGTTAAAACATTTGTTTTGAAAAAGAAAAGAGAGAACAAAATCGGGTCAATTTTATCGATATTAAGGGGCTGCTCCAGTCCCACTATCTTACAACTACCCTCTAGTCCAATTGCTATGCACCTATGACAACTACCCCTCTATAACAACAACACTCTCTGAACAACCACACCTACACCTTAGGTTTAATCATTACGATCTTGTAAAATTTACTGAACTTCCAAAACATAAGGAGAGAGATTGATCTTAAATGAAAGAATGTTTGATTGACTGGAGTTCAGTAAGTTTTACAAGATCGTAATATTGTAACCTACAGAAAGGTGTAGGTGTCATGATATAGGTGTGGTCGTTCAGAGGGTGTTGTTGTCCTAGGGACATAGCAGTTGTCCTAGGGGGTAGTTGTCCTAGGTGGGTAGTTGTCATAGGGGGTTGTTGTTCTAGGTGGTAGTTGTCCTAGGGGGTAGTTGTCCTAGGGGGTAGTTGTCCTAAGGGGGTAGTTGTCCGAGTGGGAGTTGTCCTAATGGGGTAGTTGTCCTAGAGGGTAGTTGTCCTAGGGGGTAATTGTCCGGGTGGTAGTTGTCCTAGGGGGGGGGGGGGTCATTGTCCGGGTGGTAGTTGTCCGGGTGGTAATTGTCCAGGGGGTAGTTGTCCGGATACGGATATAGGCTATAAATCAATAAATACCACAAGGTCATCACTGGCTGTACAATATGTGCATTGGGTGGACTAAAGTTAACATAGCTATAACTACTGTACTAATTACATTCAAAGATCTCTAACATTAATTTAATTGATAATCATAAAGCATTGTATCAATTAGGCCTAGGCATTATTACCACGAATCAATTAATAATAAGTAATAAGAAGTACACGTAATATAAAATATTGATTAATGAACACTCTTCATTAACACATTTACTAAGATGATTTACATTCTGCCATCAGAGACTATAACAAGTGCACTAATTCTCTGATATTCTTAGATCAGCCACAAATAATAAAACACTATAGTAACAAACCTATTTGCTATCCCAACCCATAACTATGATTAAAATAATTAAAATATGAATGAGATAATTTACTCACCCTACTGGTAGCTAGAATTCTATAAAATATTTTTTTTAAAAGAGTGTATTATTCAAGATGTATTTAGGATGAATACAGTACAGTACTACGTAATTGTTGCTTCTCTTCCGAATCTTGGAATGTGTAACCAACCAAGATGATTAGCCTCAAAGCTCCTCCAAGGTCCCGTTGCCATGGGGATATTTTAAAAAAGGGATTAAACCATTTGTAAATAAGGTGTTATTCTATTGTGACCAAAAACACATGTCGCATAATACTGAATCATGTCCATATGGCTCCACATTATTTTTGTGAAGTAATATTTTGTTCACCATCTGTTAAGTCGATACCTATTAAAGTTTCAAAAGGACCGGTAACCTTACAGAAAATTAATATTTACAAAAGTTTCAAATACAAAATGTTAAAAAATGTTATGTAATGTAAACGATGCAAATGTAGGCCTGTTTCTAAAACAAAATCATACTTTAGGGTTACCTTATACCGTGACGTACCTCAATAGGTTGAACGTGTTTATAATCACAGATTTATTTTTTTTTTCATATTATCTGGCATTTCTCACATATCTTTATCTGATTCATAAAAGGTTGTGGACATAAATACATATAAAACAAAACATTGATTCATAATTTTACCGATCTTTAGATGAGCTAAAAAAACCTTAGTAATAATTTAATAATGTTATATATTTCCTTACTTTAAAATACCTACCCATTGTTTGCCCTGACCCGCAATAAAAACCTTTACAGAAATGCACTGTTTGGTTTTGTCTCTGTGGCCACCAGTCGGCAGATCAGGTCGAGCTTCCCTCAAGATTTCTGAACGATATAATGCAGCGCGTGATGTTCCACCAAATTTACTTTGTGATAGAGGTAGTCACATAGACAACGTACCATAACAAAATAAGTGTTTCTATTTATATTAATCACTATTATTTTTACATGAATAGGCCTACTATGAACAACTACCTTAAAGTGGAGCTCCACCCAGAAAATTACTATTTTTCATACATTTCAACTATTATTTAAAAATATCATCGCTTATACTTCATATTTTTTTGAAATTTTTTTCAATGAGTACGATTTTCTTGAAAATCACGCCTTTTTGCGTTTTGGGGGGATACCTTGTAATTTCCTATTCTTTTACATGCAAAAGGGGGGTATATTTGAATAATCCTAAAAAATTCATTTCTTCACCAAAAAAAAAATGTAAAATGAATATTTATGTAATTTTTCCAGATCTTTCTATTTCTGGTATTTTTATCACGTATACATTGCGCAATTTTGCGTAAATAGACACTTTCCCCCGTTCGGGTCCAATTGGGTTTTTTATTTTGCTAGGGAATACGATCACGTGACATTTTTCACAATCACACTACACTGCAGCTGGCGATCTGTTATTTTGTCGCGATGTTATTTTTGACGGGCGAAAAGTATATTAAAACATTCTGAATGTGACCCTATTATGTTTCACAGTGTAATAATGTGATTATGAGACTATTACTAAAATGTCAAATTTAACGAGATTTGAGAAAGACGTGGCTATATATTCAATAAAGCTAGGCCTAGGCCTACTAGAGTGTAGGTATGTACCGATGCTGCGTGGCCTCTAGCTAGGCTAGGCTGACAGCAGTGAAGTTTGTTTTGCTGGCACCCGACCTTGGCCTACCCATGGGCCATGATAGGGTGCCTGAATAGTTGCTTTTCAGTCAGGTCTAAGCTTGCACATCGCTTTACTACTCTTGTTTTGTATACTATAGGATTTTGTGTTTCACAATTCTTAATGTGCGAGAAAACCCAGGAACGATAAATGGGGCGAAACGACCATGCCTATGAATACATAGGCCTATAGACAAAAATTCAAGGCTAGCTAGGCTGAGCAGACGCTGAGCTAGGCCTAGCCCTAGCTTAAAGTTAAAAGCAATCTGATAAGATTATTATGCTGTTGTTGTACAGTGAAAATCATGAGGTTACATGTAAATTATACTGACATTCTTATCAGAAATATTACTTAGGCCTAAACAAATCGTATTAACTAATTGTGTGTATAAAATTTATTCCCCATTTTTCGACACATAATTTACCAAAGGGGAGACATTTCATCAATGCGTTGACCGGCGACTAAAACGCGTCAGTCGCTAAGTGTAACGCGTTTTGCGACGTATTGTAAACTAATAACCCCTAAGTTACTGAAAAACTGTAATGTGTTAAAAAACACTATTTTCTGACCAATTTTTTAGAAATGAGTTTTTGGAAAATATTTCCGTATTTTTCCTGTTTTTTTTTATGTAATCACTTTCAATTAAACATACTTAAACATAATATAAGCTGAGAAAGTCTGAGTGTAGCTCCACTTTAATGTTAGTGCTAAGTACGTCTGTATGCTTACTCAGCTGGGTTACGGTACATTTTTGAAGCTGATAAAACATTTAATACTTTTTATATGTAAGCTCCTACCATGGAGGTATAAAATAATGTTATACCTCCATGCTCCTACCAAAACTAATACTAACTGTACTTAGCCTAATAAATCAAAATGTCACCGCCTATAGAGAAAGTAAGGTCCAATGGCATTGGTTAAAACACCTCCCACCCCCTTCCAAATAAAACCATCTCACCCATGGACCAAAATTGGTGTGTGAGGACATAACAAACAAAAAAAACTGACAAAATATCAGGTCGGAATGGTCATGTCAGCCCCCTTTTAAAGTTACCCCCTCCAAAACACGTTTAATTTCACCACATCTCACCCATGAATCAAAATGTGTACAAACATTGTAGTGTGTGTCCAACCATAACAAATTAAACATTTTGTTTTCGCGCCGCGGCTTTAGACAGCTATATCTCCCCAGAGAGGACTCATTCAGAAGCTATAGGCCTATCAAGCGAAAAGCTATTATCTACGACTGACAATTTTGACATTTTGTGAACTCGATCTAACTGGTCCAAGCTCTTCTGGACGCAATGTACCCGACTAAATCTAAAGCTAGACACGACTAAAGCTTTTACGGAACAAACTCAATACTTTCGTAGTGAGAAATCAAGTAATAAGCTAAAATGCCCCATGTGTATTTTATATAGCCAACATTTTGATATTGTATCACATGGAACGCCTTAGAATGGTTTCAAGAGGGTTGGAAACGCTGCAAAACATACAAAACAGTCACAAAGAACGTCATCTTCGACATGTCTTCGAAAGCAACGTCTTCGGAAGCATTGGGATGCTCGGAAATGTCACTCAAACAAAGTTCAAATTCAAGAAAAGATGTCAACCCTGTTCTGCTTGGTCGGTTAGAATGCTTAGGCCTACGTATAATGTATGTTTTATTCATTCATATACAAAGTACAGTAAAACCCAATTGGATTGGCTCAGTGGGCTTGTATTGAGGCTATGGCCTACTTAATAATTTGAGGAAAAAAATTTTTTTTTAGTTTGAGAGAGATTATTTAAAGGGTTAGATTCTTAATATTTAGAACGAGTTTTATTATTCTTGTTTTTCATCAAGACAAGTTCATCGTTGATAAAACTAAGCCGTCAGACAGATAGATAGATGCACTATTAGACTAAACTACGATGCCACATACATTCCAACATCAAAAACACTAGGTAAGAGGATGCATCCTCTCACCATATTATATATAACATCCATTGGCTACCCGTATAAAATAAAAGATCCTTTTACTAACATTTAAAGCCCTAATTTTTAAACAACCTACTTATTTCTTGATCTTCTTCCCTCCTACACGCCTCTTGCTTGTCTTTGATCGGCTGATCAAAACCTACTGGTTGTTCTAAACATTCCTCCTATGGACAAAGGTCGTATTGTTCTCTGCTACTTCTCTTTGAAATTCTCTCCAAATCAATATATTGCTACTTTTTAAAAAGAACTTAAAACGCATCTTTTCAACATTTAATACATCCTTTGATTTTGTTTAAAGAAAAATTAATCTATTTATTGAGTTATTGTTAGATTTATTATTTGTCATTTTCTGTTGCAACATTGTCATCTATATTTCTAGATATAATGTGTGTATCATAATTATTAGTCATTATAATAATTATAATAATAATAATAATAATAATAATCATTATCATTATTATCATCATGTTCATAATCAACCAGAGCATATAAACTGGTGAAAGTCCCAGATGTGAATGAACACAAAGGCCAGTAATAAACGCAAATACAATATTTTGAAAATCTTTGAAATCTTATATTTAAGCATTTGATATAATATGAGACATAATATGTATCATTCTGGTTATGAAATATAATATACAGTTATGAACTCCAATGGTTTTGCAGTAATATCGATAAGTAGTTGATTCTGTATTATATTGAACGTTGATTAGTGTTTGTAGCATAACAATGCAGAGAGGAACCTGTGGCGTGAAGTATTGTCAACTGTGTCTTCTTCATCATTTGCTACAATATCACTGCGATTGCTAGCCTTGCTGGTGTCATTGGCACTGAAATCTGTGCTGTCGTTATCTTCACCGGTAGCATCCTGAATTTCAGTCAGTGTTCTGTGGTGACCGATATTACGGATGCCTCGTCGAAGTCTGCAAAAAAGCCGTCTGAAAATTCCTGCTTGTGGTAAATCTGTAGAATTCTGGTTAGCAGGGACATCACCAGCCAAATTGTCTGTAAGGAATTATTACAATGTCTTCATTTTGTTTTTAATAATATAGCACTATTGGTATTAGTAAATAAAAAAACATAATCAAATTCATGTTTATTTTTATATAATAAAATAAATCACCTTCGCATGACTTGCAGCTTGGAACGGCATCTTCGAAAGTCTTACTATCCTTCTCATCTGCCTTGTCAATGGAGACGACATAATGGCTGTAGCGAATAATTTCTGAGACATACTGTCTGACTGCATTGATGTCAATCTCAACATCAGGGATGATGTCGTCAATTTCAAAATCAAGGATGGTGTTGTCAATCTTGCAATCGGTGAGGGGGTCATTAATCTTGGCATCAGATGCAGTTTCGTCAATATTGGCGTTTGAGGCGGTGTATTTAATCTTGGCATCAGAGAAATTGCTGTCAATCTTGTCGTTGAACGTGTCGTCAATATCAATTTCAGATAGGGTGTTTTCAATCAAGGCGTTGGTTACATCGACAGTCTTCATGCTGGTTGAGGTAATGCCGGCGATGTACTCATCCACTGCATTTTTGTCACTGCAATTGGTGATATCATTGGAAGTGGTGATTTTTTCTGAGATTACACCATTTTTTGGGACGACTTTGCTAACTTGGTCCCTATTGATGATGGCAAGGCTATTGGGGACAACCGGGGGGACAACATCTCCAATGTAATCCTTCGCTTTTTTATTGACCATGACAACATCTGGGCCCGCATCTGGGGTACTATCGTCAAGAAGCATGCTATTGTTAAAGACTTCAATGGCTGCTGCCTTGGTGCTAACATCCAGTTCACTGACCTTTCTTGTACTTTCTAAATCTTCTTGCACATGATTTTTAATATCTTCAGAACCCCTGATGCATTGATGTTCATCAATAATGTCATTCAAGTCTGTAAAATGCAAACATGTGTGACATTTTGTACATTATTTCAGTTTTTTAAAAAAGAGAAAATAAGAGAAATAATTAGATTGATTGTACTAAGTACCTGAAAGTGCATCATAAAATATTTCATCATCATCATCGCTCTCATCCTCATCATCACTCCCATCACCAGCAACTGATGGTTTTAACTTCTTCGGCATATCTTTAACCTTTTTCTCAACAAAACTTTCAAAACTATCTATCATATTTCGAGTTGATTTTCCTGTAGCTGGGATGTCTTCAACACGAGAAGCCTGTAAAATTAAACGATGAATAATAAAATCAGCTTACAGTACTGGTTTTGGTGCAACTGGTGGCTTAGTACTGAAACATGTCCATGTTCTTCTTAGGAAAGTATCGTTAATTGTTTACCACACAACAATTGAATTACATTATTCTATGTAAAATTACTTGTAAAATGAATATAAAATTGATAAAACAGTCAAATGAGGCATTCAAAAATAAACGTTATGATCTGGTCACCAGTTGAGAAAATCATGTTGATTGTGAGAGATGTACTAAATCCTTTGAATAACAGAAAAAATTAAAATATGGCACTATTGTATGTCCGTACAGTACCTGTCTATTGTTGTCCTGCATAAAGTTCTGTGTCATATTTTTCACAGATGCACCTTTTGTTTTGGTGTTGTCAAGGAGTTTCGCCCAGCCGAAGATTTTGGGTGGCTTTTTCAACGTGTTCTCGTTTACAATATTGTCATCACCTTGGATTGAATGCGCCATCTTTTTTACACTTTTCTTTGCTGGTTTTGGTGCAACTGGTGGCTTAATCCTGTTTCTAGGACGTTCAACCTTTGGCTTGACTGCCAAATCATTGATGCTGGTCTTCGTAGCATCGTCTCCTTGTGCCTTTGTCTTCCCACGGAATCTGGATATTGGTTTAAGTCCTTGGATGACAGGCCCGAACGTTTCGTTGACAATTATGTCTGCAAATATTTAAAAAGGATATAGTACACCGTAGAGCTAGCTAGACAATTTATCTTATGGCCACACAAAATTAATATAGGTCTATCTTAATAGGTGAATAAAGAAAAAATGTATCATCATGTCCAAAAAAAATCTCAATCATTTCAACTATTATTTTTATTTTATATACAAAGTTTCTAAATGATTTCTCTACTTACCACGGTTCGTTGGAACCTTTTCCATTGTATTTACGCAATAGCTTCAATAAATTGATAATAGTTACGAAGACACTTCGGAATTTATCGCTCAGTATTTCATACACAGTTGATATATCAAGCTGCAGATGATTTGTGTTGGAACGTTGCTATAGCTGTTGTGCTGGGTACCTAGCGCGCAATCATGCTACCATGCGACGCGATGAACGCGTTGCGCGGTAATTAAGTACACGAGCAACATTGTCACTGTAAACATACATATTAGTTTGATTTGTCATGGTAATGGTCCACTTTTAAAACTGTAATCGTTATCTGTTATCATAGATATTTGTATTTATTAGACCTAAAAATAAACTAAAATAAATATTTCATACATTACTAAACAAAAAACACGCCATTTTCGCTTTTTCAATGTCCTTTATGCCATGAACTTCTTACCACTCGGAGGTCCAGATGGTACGTACGCATACACTTAGGAGGTAGGCCTATAAATTGATTTCTCCGACTGAAAATGGCCTGCGGACTCACCCCCCACCCCTCCCCAAATAAAGGCAACAAGGGCCACTTTCTTAAGCCTCTATGCCTGATGTTTCCAAAGTTTAAGATGCAATTTTTAAAGATCTGCATCCTAGTGTTCAAAATTGTCTTATCTCAGCCCCAACCATAAAGCTGGTAATATTTTGAAGTAATAAGTGCATTTTCTGGGACCTAACAGTTAGCTCAGTCACAACCATAATATTTTGTTTCATGTTTTGAAGTATAAAAAGTCCCATTTCAGAGACCTCCAACTCTATTTTTCTCCATTCCAACCACGGTTGTCTGGTTCTGTAGACTTGTAAATTCGTTCAGAGTATCAATGTATAATTGCAATTTCCGGGGACCTATTTTTCAAAATGTTCTTACAGATCCGACTACGGCGTGCATTTACAATTGCTAATCCTCCAAGTGCTGTTAATTAGAAAATGGCCGAAAAACAAATGTTTAAGTATCTTATAGATATATCCCTATTGTTATAATATATAAACGCAGTCCTTCCTATGCTTAATGCATAGGATTACGGTGTCTAATAATAAATCAGTTAATTTACATTTGTACTGTTATAACAATATATTACAACATTGGTGGTGCCAGTGGGGAGGGGTATAGGGATAGGAGATCATGGGAAGGGTGAGGGAGTCTGTCCCCTCCCCCATCCCCTCTCCCCAATTGGCTATTTTCGGGAGTATATGTAGACGATATGATGATATTTCCTAATATAAAACAATACCCCATTGAGTGCTGTTTCAAGGATTTTCATTTTTAAAAGTGGCTAAAACTACCCTTTACCAGTATAATATTGTCAGAACTTCTGGGTGCCCTCCAATTGATGGCCCAGCCAATTGATGCTAGCTGCGCTCTCCCCCCCCCCCCCCTCCTCTCATCGGGAAAATCCTTGCCCCATCACTGGACTACAATCTATTACCGTATTTATTCGGATAAATGCTACATTTAGAAAAATCGAATAAACGCCCCCCCCCCCCCCATAGGACATCATTTGGAATAATCTACGCCACTGCACCCGTGTCCCCCGCCCCCATTGGACATCATTTTGAATTTATTTCCTCGAATAAACTCCTCACGACGATTACACGCCCCCACTACCCTCCTTAAAAATCAACCACCAAGGGCATTTATTCAAATAAATGCGGTAATTTCACTTTCATCTTGTCAGTATCTCATCTTCCATCTATTGGTAGGGAATTGAGCATGTGCTGATGCCGTGGCATTCTTAAAAAATAGTGGAGCAGCAGTCAAAACCATATTCTGCAACTGCAATTCATTTTACTACAACCTTATTTACAGGTACATCTAATCAACTTTAATAGTTTCTCTGGTGCTGGTAGTATTTGTCATCAATACTTTCCATCCCTAGTCTGTGGGTTGAAGAGTATTTTCTATCTAATGCTATAATACCTGGTAATAAAGACTCACGAAATGGAATTTTGCAGCAAGGGAATAGATTTGCTTTTTGCAACTTTCTCAAAGAAAAGTAGGCTGTCTAAAGTCCCCATTGACTTCCCTCCATATATACGGTAGCTACCAATGTCAAATTCCTGATGCAATGTTTTCTTTTTTTTTTTGGAAACCGTTTGGTTTACAGGATTTGACATACAACTCCAACTGTGATGTGATGATTTTTAAGACCAACACCTTTTCCTAAACCAAATTTACTTACGGCCCATAATTATAGCCATTAAACACAAGAGTTTACTTTGCCTTCACATAAAGTAACAAACATACATGGTACATAATAAATGTCTTGAAATGTTGCTGTTTCGGTCCAAGAGGTTTGATGTAGCAGTGCTCCCCCATTGATAACATACATTGGGCAGTGAGATGAAGGTTTCTGAGTAGTCTAGCAGTGTGTATGGAGTCAATGGAGTAAAAGAGGGCTGCAGGAAAAGTACAAGGTTCTTTTTCAACAAATGATGCATTGTGTATGACTGTCTCACATAGCCATCAATGATGAAATAGTATATGTGAGGGAATGTGCACTGCTTCTCTATTGATGAATATGGTTGATTTTGACCCATGTGTAATAATTATTATGTTCTTTCCTCTTAAATTAATATTCTGTCACGGTTGCTTCATTCATTGATTTAACCGTATGTTCTCGATGAGGGAGCACTGTGAATGCATGTAAAGTCTTTCCTTGGTGTGAAGCTCTGTAAAAATCAATTTGCTTTTTATACATGGAATTCAGGGATGTGATACTACATCCCATCTATTTGGTATAGGAAAAGGTGTTAGTCTTAAAAAGTCATAACACCTGGGCAGTAGTATGCTTACAAACTCTGTAAAACCAAACGTCTCCAAAAAAAAAAAGAAAGAAACCATCGCATCAGAGGAATTGGCATTGGTAGCTATATACTGTATGGAGGAATACGTTCAGGGAGAAAGTAGCAAAAAGCAAAACAGCACTTGAAATAAAGTCTATTCCCCCAACAACAAATGCTGCATGTCTATTACCATGGTACAGCAGTGGATAGAAAATACTCTTCAACCCACAGACTAGGGGATGGAAAGTTACAAATGGCGTGATGTGTCCATTGACGACAAATTTACCACGAGTACCACCGTTTGTAAAAAATACCACAGCATCATCACATGCTTAATTCCTACCTATAGACAGAGGATGATAACTGGACAATGAAAATGAATGGATTAATAGATTGTAAGATTGTATAATTCTATTGTTGTGACAGTACAAATGTAAATGAACTGTTTTATTAGACACCGTAGCCCTGCATTATGATGCATAGGCCTACGTTGTCTATTATTATAACCGTGGTGATATCTTGATACTTAAAATGTGTGTTTTTGCTGCTAAATAGCACTTAAATTAATATGTATATTGCAGTTTAAATGTTTGACAGTAAAGAAATATAAAAAGCATTATAAAAACTGCTATCAAGTGGTAATTAGATATACAATATATGTTTTTTGTTCATTTTTAGACATTTTTTGCCATTGACGGCCATTTTGTTTAAAAAAACCTATTTCCCCTACCTGGATTTTTCTAGACTTTTAGTATGTTCATATAAGGACCTTATAGAAATGCATTGTGGTGAAAAAAATTCTGTTGCAATTTTTTAAACCTTTTACTGATTCTGAGCATATCTTTCCTGTACTAAACAGTATTGACCAACTTTCGTCTACACATGAAACCATAGCATGTTTTTCTGTAGTGTTCATAAAAATTCATAATTTGTGACAAACATCTGACTAAATGCTTCTTATATTTTTGTTTTGTACAGTAGGCCAGACTATATTTACACAAAATGTTTACTACTGATTGTTAAACAAAAATATTTCTAAAAAGGATAGATTGAAAAATTGTGTAAAACCGGAATATAAGTGAGATGCGCCGGGGTAGAAAGGAATGGAACTGTAAGAGATTCTGACATGACCTTTACAGCCTTATTTTGTTCATGTCTGACTTTTTGGTATTTAATATATGTACTATACTTCTATTAGACAGGTTCCATTTCTCAAAAAAACGGCCTAGAAAACGAATCAAGAGGCATTTTTGGGTAGAAGCTGGGATCCACTTGATTTAGGATATTTCGACCTCGCTGATTACGAATATGGCGGATCCCAAGCGAAATTCGGCCATCTAAGCCCTTAATTTGCATAATTAAAAATGGCGGCCATTTTTTATAATTACCCTATATTTCAAGAACCACTAGTCACAGATAATTAATTTTGGTCTCAAAATGTTTTAAATATATGTTTTTAAATTCACTTTAATGACACATTTTCTCAAAAAATGGATGCAAGTCTTATTTCTGACATTTTGACCTTTGACCTTTATTTATCGTATCTCAGTAACCAATAATCGAAATAGGGCTCAAATTGTTCAGAAACTATACATTCATATTTATTATAATGAAATGTTTTTACAAAAAATGGCCGATTCTACAACTATTGACCTTTGAACTATTAGTCAAATATAATAATATAATAATAATATAATTTTGAAAATTGTGGTCTTATGAATTTTTTTTTCTTTTTAAATTGTTTAAAACATGTGTGTTTCTATCCAGTCTAATGGCACATTTTGTACAAGAATGGCCGATAGTATGGTTATTGACCTTTAAACTACAGCATAGGCCTACTGTATACTAAATATAATATAATTGCCTAACTATGAAATTATCTATACACAATAATAATTTTATATAGATTTAAAAAAAATTTGAACACGCAAGTTACATTTGTTGAAATTTGAAATTTGAAATTACCTGCCATCAATATGATGGAGTATGATTATAGCTTTTTAAAAAGAATTTGAACACGTAAGCTACATTTGAAAATTACCTGCCATCAATATGATGGATTATGATTATAGATTTAAAAAAGAATTTGAACACGTCAGCTACATTTGGAAATTTGGAAATTACCTGCCATCAATATGATGGATTATGATTATAGATTTAAAAAAGAATTTGAACACATCAGCTACATTTGGAAATTTGGAAATTACCTGCCATCAATATGATGGATTATGATTGTATAGTACCTGCCATCAATATGATGGATTATGATTATAGATTTAAAAAAGAATTTGAACACGTAAGCTACATTTGAAAATTACCTGCCATCAATATGATGGATTATGATTGATAGATTTAAAAGAAAATGTGAACACGTAAGCTACATTTGGAATGAACATGTTAAGGGCATCAGTTTAAGATCATTCATGCAAAGGTTTCCGTCATCTTTAGCGTTGTTTACAGCGGCATAAAGCTGTACATGGTAGTTTTGACTTCTTGCACCTACATCTATTGGTTATGCATCGTGTCTTGCATCCACAATAAATCATCTCTAACGAACCAGTAGGAATAGCTTCATTTTTCAGAAGCACTGGTTGAAGTTTACCATTAGATAGCTCCCAACCAAAATCTGTTGGTGATGGCAAATGCTGGATTGGCGATACAGCTTTTTTCCATACGAGTGCTTGGAAGTGTGCTCTTTTTATATGTTGGTGCACTGCATCGCTTGTTGGAGGTAATGCCTCTGGGGTTTTTTTTTTAAAAGCCTAACTTCATTGGTACTCTTAACTTGACCAACACCGTAAACGTAGCAAATGAATCTTTCCGATTTCATAATAACTTGGTCACTGATAGGTTTTCTCCCAGGTCTTTAATTAGTTCATATTTTTTTTGTTAATACTTCCCATGCCGATGCCTTTGAGTGACCACTTAGATATGAACAGGGAAGAGTTAAATTACTGTATGTATGTATTAATGTAATTTAACTCTTCCCTGGATATGAGGTAGTATCGCATCCACTAATAGTGTGGAATGGAATCAGTGCTTTTGCATAACCCTCGGGCAAGGCTTGAAAAATGTCTTTTATATCATAGATACTTTCTTTTTTTGGATGTCTCTGTCATCATCCATTTGGATACCATGCTTTGGTAGTGAGACACTAGAATCACTAGTACGTCTGTATCCCTAGAAGCAACTACAACTGTGTCGTATCGGACATTGGCAGCATGACAAGTCTCGTGTCCGATTCTTCATGATCTGCGACCAGAGACAACGTATTCGTGTAGACTTTTGATGATTTAACAACTGATTCTTTCATAAATCCACCAGCTGTGACAATTTCTTTGTCTATAGGAGCTTGACGAATCAACTCCTCTGATAGTAATCGTGCCAAATCTGCTTTATTATCTTGTAATGCCAAAAAGTTTGACCAGCAATTTGGCAGCGGTATTTCATATTTTATTTGGTTCATCTTTGTCTAGTGGTGTCCTTTATCGAGTTTTAATTTAGGCATGCCATGTTAAAAAAAAACAAAACCAGAGGCATTACCTCTAACAAGCGATGCAGTGCACCAGCATATAAAAAGAGCACACTTCCAAGCACTCGTATTGAAAAAAAGCTGTATCGCCAATCCAGCATTTGCCATCACCAACAGATTTTGGTTGGGAGCTATCTAATGGTAAACTTCAACCAGTGCTTCTGAAAAATGAAGCTATTCCTACTGCTTCGTTAGAGATGATTTATTGTGGATGCAAGACACGATGCATAACCATATAGATGTAGGTGCAAGAAGTCAAAACTACCATGTACAGCTTTATGCTGCTGTAACAACGCTAACAAAGATGACGGAAACCTTTGCATGAATGATCTTAAACTGATGCCCTTAACATGTTCATTCCAAATGTAGCTTACGTGTTCACATTTTCTTTCAAACCTATACAATCATAATCCATCATATTGATGGCAGGTAATTTCCAAATTTCCAAATGTAGCTGACGTGTTCAAATTCTTTTTTAAATCTATAATCATAATCCATCATATTGATGGCAGGTAATTTTCAAATGTAGCTTACATGTTCAAATTCTTTTTTAAATCTATAATCATAATCCATCAAATTGTTAGCAGGTAATTTCCAAATGTAGTTGACATGTTCACATTTAAAAAAATCTATAATCATACTCCCATCATATTGATGGCAGGTAATTTCAAATTTCAAATTTCAACAAATGTAACTTGCGTGTTCAAATTTTTTTCTAAATCTATATAAATCATAACACATCATATTTGATGGCAGTGAATTTTATAATTTTACTAATTATTATTGTGTATAAATAATTTCATAATTATGCAATTATATTATATTTAGTATACAGTAGGCCTATGCTGTAAAGGTCAATAACCATACTATCGGCCATTCTTGTACAAAATGTGCCATTAGACTGGATAGAAACACACATGTTTTAAACAATTTAAAAAGAAAAAAAAAATCATAAGACCACAATTTTCAAAGTTATATTATTATTATATTATTATATTTGACTAATAGTTCAAAGGTCAATAGTTGTAGAATCGGCCATTTTTTGTAAAAACATTTAATTACAATAAATATGAATGTATAGTTTCTGAACAATTTGAGCCCTATTTCGTGTCTCTCCGATTATTGGTTACTGCGATACGATAAATAAAGGTCAAAGGTCAAAATGTCAGAAATAAGACTTGCATCCATTTTTTGAGAAAGTGTGTCATTAAAGTGAATATAAAAACATATATTTAAAACATTTTGAGACCAAAATTAATTATCTGTGACTAGTGGTTCTCGAGATATAGGGTAATTATAAAAAATGGCCGCCATTTTTAATTATGCAAATTAAGGGCTTAGATGGCCGAATTTCGCTTGGGATCCGCCATATTCGTAATCAGCGAGGTTGAAATATCCTAAATCAAGTGGATCCCAGCTTCTACCCAAAAATGCTTCTTACACCATATTTCAGAGGAAATAGAACATGTCTATATGTTTTTACCGATTTGGTATGGATGACGTGTGCTGCAATTAACGTGAACGGAGTCACTTTAAGAGGGTCTGACAGACCGTTCCTACCTGATATTTTGTCAATTTTGATTTGTTCATATGTACTCACATACCACTATGTTTTGATAAAATTTAGTCTAGTTCATGGGTGAGATGGGGTGAAATTAACGTGTTGGTAGGGGTAACTATAAGGTACCTGAAAACCAACCAATGTTTGGTTATAAGTTAAGTCCGTCCCTTTTAACTGCGTACACGGCAATCACAGATATTTTATGGAATGCTGGTGTATTGTTTCATCTTTACACTGACAACACCCAAATTCTGTTCTCACCACCACTTCACTCGACGTGGTAGATGTCATTATCACACCCCATCTAAGGTTGTTAAAAATGTGGGCGTTTACAAATGTATAAGCGGTGTTGCACCTCTGTTTATCAAAGATTTTCTCATTAGGTATGAACCAGATAGAAGTGGTCTTCGCTGATGTTACCATGCTCTATGTTCCACGCGTCACTACCACCTCTGGTGATAAATCCTTTTCAAAATATGGACAACTCTTGAATAACTCAAGCAATTTTCGTCAATCACCAACACTCTATTCTTTAAGAAAAAAAATAAAATTACATCTCCTAATCGAATTGCCTGAATAGCCATGGTAACGCCTCCTGTGGAGGACCTGTATTGTTTATTGTGGGTATTATTTTGCTTTTGATGTTCTTTGTAACATTTTGTAAGTGTAAAGCGCTATGTAAATAACGCTCTTAATAACAAAAAAGTAATAATAATGATAAATCGAGTGCATCATGGAATATACTACAGTAAATAGTCAACAGTAAACAATAAAGTAACCCATGAAACACCAAGCTAAAATGCAATTCTAAATCAATTTATTCTTAGTTTAAGTATTTATTTGAAATTGTAAAAAAAAATAATATTATTATAGGCCTATAAAAAAGTTTCCAATTAAAACTACTAAACAAAATGAAATACCGTTTATCTCTTTAAAAAAATTATATTCTTCACAATATCAATGAATCTTTATATAATAATTATAATATATTTAATATACTATTTCACTAAATATACATCATGTTATATAATATTACACAGCAGTCACAAACATACAATGTTTTGGCGCGCAAAAATTGAATGTGTTCAACTTGACTTATCTATCTTCTTTTTTTATTTAGCATTTATAGATATTTCAAGCATGTTTACATGTTCCTTTCTCCTATTAAAATAAGCCTATACCAATACAACCAACTTTTTTTGTGCTCAAACAGATTTACAACGGGTAAACATCGAATCAAACCCCGGTTGTGTAATCAGATGAAAAATCAATTAAATCGCGTATGAAACATATAAAAATTATATTGGACAAAGGTAAAGTTGTAACCAATCACGCTAATTTAGTAGTCAGTTGTACCTGGATATGATTCGGTTCAGCTTGTCTACACTATCAAACGTTATGTGACCAAAAAATAGATGTGCCCATTGACATGATGATGCCATATCACTACCATATTTGGGCACATTACACTTTCTTAATTAAAAAAGAAATTGTATTAACAAAAAATATATGATGTGACCATATATATGGACATGATGATGTCATATCACCACCACATTTGGGTATCACTACATAACCATGTTTGGGCGCATCACACTTTTTCGTCAAACTACTATTTGATAGTATAAAAAGAGCCTTAAATACAAGTATGTGTGAACAAAGCTTAAGTTATTTTAGCAAAATTTGTTGGTTAAAGACGTATTGTCTCACCTATTTAAAATAAAATATTAAGTAGTGGTTGGCCTACATTAGGGCATTTTAAGGAAGAATAGAAGAACCGGAACGGAAACAATCCACGAAGACAACAAAAATAAATGTAAATCTGTTTGATGACCATGTACCTTTGCAGAGGGTAACGCACCTCACCCCGTCTATAAATATTACTGCATAAATTTACAAGAGTACTTGATGTAGGCCCGATAACAAGTAGATATTCACTGTTGTGTATGGTAATTAAACTGGCGATTCCTGCGCTTGCGCCGTACCACAAAAACGATAGTTACCACAATTGGTACAATAATTACAAGAGCCACAGCAATGATGATCAAGATGGCGACCACTTCACCCATTCCACTGCTTGTTGTACATACTTGCACTGTAAAACAAAGACAACATACATACATGAATGTATTAAAACAAAAATTGAATGATGTATTTTAAAAAAAAGTGCCATCACCAAAGTGTTACATTTTTCCAAAAGCTTGGATCCCACTAGTGACAACACAAGGACGTAAGTAAATTGACCAATCACCAATTTGATGGATCATCCTAACAGTCGCTTGTGACTTCCTTGCTTTAATAAAGATAGTACTGTGTCCATTTTACATTACTTGTTGTTTGGGGTCGTAACCTTCGTAACCACCATTT
The DNA here is from genome assembly GCF_964355755.1 of Antedon mediterranea. Lineage (NCBI taxonomy): Eukaryota > Metazoa > Echinodermata > Crinoidea > Comatulida > Antedonidae > Antedon > Antedon mediterranea. Next base: position 20,522,797 of record NC_092674.1, on the reverse strand, counting down.
TTTTCATTATTTTATTTAGGACTTTATAATTATATAATGATAATAATTTCGACTTTGTTTTGTATTTTACAGCTTGTTACTTTGTTTCTTTTCTTCAATAAGGAAAGAAATAAAATAACGTTATAACTTACATTCACCGAAATCTTTGGTTGTTACATCTTGAACATACGGTTGAAACTTAACGTTGCTGAGAGCAAGTTTCACACCAGAAACATCAAAAGTCACATTGTCACATCCGTAATAGTTTCCAACATTAGTCTTTGGGAGGTCACTGTTGCTTATTGAAGAACTTGCAAAACCAACTATGATTTGAAAAAAAATATATATCATACATATTCTAGTATAGACTTTTATCGTTGCCTGGGTTCAAAATTCCTTAGATGGTATGTGCTATGAGTAGTTTGGTGTGTTATCATTTGGGCTAATGGAGAAAGTCACAATTGTATTGGATGATGGAGATATTATGTGAATGATTTAAATTTCCATTAAACTGCATGAGATAAGATTGGATGGTTTGAATTTTGTACGAATGAAATATCGAGTGTATGGTATTATGTTTTTGGCTGGATTGACTTTCCATACCCAAGACGTTTGATATTTCCAGCTAAAACACCTACCGTACTTTACAGACAAAACATAACAAGGCCAACAGCCATAAGTCGCGTGCTAAAACGCATAGTGATACCGGACCGACAGACAGACCGACAGACCGACCGACAGACCGACCGACCGACATAGTGAACTATAGAGTCGCATCCACGCGACTAAAAATAAGGACAACTAGAGACTTAAGACAATTTTCCACTAAATGCACTTAATTCTGCTACTACTGTATCTCCATATGACATTACAATGTTCAATGCCATTTTTGTAATATAAAGTGGAACAGATGTATCGGAGGGCAGTTTCCTGGGATAGTTTTCCGAAATAAGCTTTCCCCATGGTATATTGTTATGGGAAGGTTGTCCATAATTATAATGTCTTCAGCTTATTCCCGGAATTTATAAATAATTTCTTAAACTTCAGAGTCGTGCATTTCTCGAAGTTTTACTCATTTCTTTTTATAAATGCGCCTTGAGCACTCTGGAGTGGTATGTGCGCTATAAAAATCTTATTATTATTATTTATTATTATTATTATAAAAGTGCTTTGATAAAATTAATCAATACTTCCTTCTAAACTCGAAAAATGTGAATAAAAAATGAAACATATAAGTTGTAAAAATAAACAGTTAACTAACAAAGATAACTGAATGACTGAAGGTTGCCTTGTATCCCACAGAAACATTCTCAATGCAGCATAAAAAATGTAGTTGTGTGCAATATATACCTGATAATTCTAAAAGTTATAGTAACTTGTGACCTTTGTAAACAATAAATAGGTAGTAGCCTTAAGCCTAGTATAAAAGATTACCATTTACTGTCGTTCTAACGATATGCTTGAGAACAACGACAATGAACTGTATTCAACAATAATACTGAATTTCAAGACGGTGAACCATGAATCCTGTGTGTTTAGTTGATTTTAAAGACCAATAGGCAATGCATGCAATAGACTTAGTTAAAAATATTTGGATTTAAAATGCCAAACCTTCGGCTAATAAACTATATCATGGTTCGCCATCAATACAAACATCGTAAATAATGGTGATGTACGGTATACTCTCCGTGATTTGAGAGTGGAGATTGTTGATGGGTGACGATTTCCACGTGAGAGGACGTCTGCTTGAATTTTACATACGCAACTCGGGCCTTCATTAGGTTTAATCAACGAGTAACGATGTATTCCTTTATTTTAAAAGATTTATAAGATCAATCTTTTTACATGTTATCATGAGAAACAAGAATTCACACAAATACCTTGGTAAATGATCTCTACCTAAAGATCACAATGCAGCTGGTATTTTTGCAAAATAATAATACATGTTTAGTGTTGGAAAAATAAAATGTTCTTCCATCAAAGAATACAAAACATTCATTATTCTGTTTAATAATAGTATAGCTGTTCTACAATAAACTTTTATGTTATAAAATATATTAATCAAACGATTAAATATGAATGACACTTAATGTATCTATTGATGGAATAATATCGTTATAATGGCATTTATTACACAATAGATGATGTTAAAACTCTCCACTGAAACAGCGTTGTGAAGTTGTTCAAATATTCGCCCAACGTATATGAAAGACTTTCAATGGGTCACTTCTATTATATCCTGTGCAACCCAGCTCCAGCTACCGACTGAATAATAATGAGGTCATCACGTGTACGCGTTTGCTTTGCTTTCACACATTTTGATTTCAATAGTTTCTTTCCAATAAGATCAATTTAACTTTGGTGGTGGTAAGGGTGGATCCATTAAACGTTTATTTCGCAAACTTCAGGACTCGCACTCATGCTTCCGTAAATTGTCGGAAATAATGTGTGAATAACATGTATTGTCTGAGAAAGCAAAGTACTATTTTTTTCAGGATTTCTAAAGGATACTACTTCATACGCGGAATAGATTGAGACTCAGGTTGCCAAATCTTGATTAGAAATGCGCACGGGCCAGATATATGACATGATACACATTATTTGGATATTCGTATTCATGGACAAAGATTTAATCTTCGAACTTTAATTAAGATTCAGGCATCTGAAGCATGCCAGTTACATTGCATTGATAAGTTTTCTACAATTAACTTATTCAACCATATTACACTTCACTCACCTTTTTTGTATTGGCAAATAAAAACACTGTAATGAGTACGGATGTAATGAGAGTTTATCAATAAGTAACCCTGACATAGTACAGTAGTTACAATTACCACCAATGACTAATCCGTTATGATATACGAATATCTAAACAACTAGAGAAGAATAAAAACCTTACTTGCTGTATGACCAGGGAGATGTTCGTCGTATGTATATCCAACAGATATTTTATCGAGTTGGTACTGTGATCCCGATTTCTTGTAGTCAAATCCGACCGTCCAGTAGTTACTAAGTGTCATGAAAAACTTTAGTGAGAAGGACACTGAATCCCCTTCACACTTAGAGTAGTCGGTAGGGCTTGCGGAGGTGGGTACATACACGTCTGCCGTCGTCTATGGAAAAATGTATTAATTAGCATATTTTTCTATTTAAATTTCATGTATTTTTCTCGAGATTTTCATGAGGCAAAGCACACGATCATGTTGTAATGTCTGCTTACTGAAGTAATTTCATTGAAGCAGCAGTATATCTAAGCTTGATTCCTAGATGCAACGCAATCCATCGCTTGTCAAATTACTTACGTTACGCTTACGTCGGACTTGCATTGCGTCTCTATAATTGGGAAACTAATGCTTGGTTCCCACTAGAGACGCAACACAAGGACGTAACGTAACGTAAATGAGTTGACCAATCACAAGCGATGGAATATTCGAACTGTCGCTTGTCATTGGTCAACTCGCTTACGTTGCGTTTATGTTCTTGCGTTACATACTAGTGGGAACCAAGTCTAAGTATTATATTGGTGATGCGTGTGAAGCAAGATAATGTTGTTTTACCAGCGTAAAAATGACAAACAGCAGTTCGGATAATCCATTGCTTGCATTGCGTCCTGGTGGACCAAATCTTTATTATTGTAAGAATCCTATCAAAATGTTAATTGTCCTGTAATAAATTATCATTCCTTAATATGAACATTCTAGAATAAGATGTTTTGATTTAAGAAACCAGGTATAGTAATTAATAAGAACAATCAGGAACATTCCAGAAGTGCTATTAATAGAAACTGTAATCCAATAAGAATAAGAAATCTAGAAAGATAGGAACATATTGTATAAGGGGAAGTATGACAATTGGGAGAAGGATTTTTGATTGAAGCATTTATTTTGAAGAAGGTTGGATATTAGAGGTTGGATTGTGAAAGTTATTGTGAAGCTGTTGTTCAAAGTGCTTACTGGTTTGTTTGTGAGTTATTTTACAACTTTGTGGATTTTGTGTGTATACTTTTATGTCACAAGGGAGTTCCTAAAGTATTTCCACCGCTCGGAAACATACGTAAGAGGAGTTCGTGACATGTCCAAACACTTAAGTATTTCAACCATGATTTATACCTGTCCAGCGGAAGTCGAATATGGAATAGTTAGAGTGGCGCCCATTTTCATCTTCATGCATATTCTACCTGCCTGGTTAGTCACTGTCCATTCTCCAACAGGCGCCTTTCCCTCCACCACCAGCAGATAACTAATGACTTTACAAAAATAGAAATTAAACATTTATTTATTTATTTATTTGGAATTACACCTTTAGATCGGTGGCACACTTAGCACAAAGGTGCATCCTTCACAATATAAAATATAACAATTAACAGAAAAGTAAAAAAAGGCAAAAGCAACTATCAACCCCTATCCTACCCCCCCCCCCCCCCATTTACATCGATACATACAGTAGATCATTACTTTACACAATGAATACAAAACAAGATATAGTAAAAGTGTATAAAATAAAATCAAATCAACTGATAAACACAGCTTATTACGAAAAACCCCCAACTCCTCCCCCCCCCCCCACTTTTTTTCAATTTACTTAATGTAGCAATGTAGATAACATAGTTATTGAGTCATGGAATTCAGTGAATCATTTCGAAATTGCCATGCTTGTTTTAGGTATCTTTTACAAAAACTATCCAAAATATTTTCACACTCTTCATCAATTAAATTATCTGAGTATCCCAAAATATATTTAAGTTTGTCATTTTCAGGAGAAGTATAAAAAGTATCAAACATATCTTTGCTGCCATTTCTATACATATCCACATATAAATTAAATAATTCCTGATTACGTATATTATTTAAAGCTGGACAATTAAGGATGAAATGATGGATGTCTTCGTCCGAATTTGTACCGCACAATTTACATTTTTTATTATTATCAATATTCCAATTTGCAGTTCTATCATTCAAAGGTAGAGTATTTGAACGAGCTTTAAATTTTAATGCAGCACCTTCAAAATTAGTTTTATCAATTAAGTAATTTTCAAGTCCAGGTTTTGATTTTAATGTTTCATAGATTTGGAGACTTGATTTATTTTGTAATTCAATTCTCCATTCATCTATCATTATATAGTTAAGTTTTCTTAAGATTTCAGAAATTGGAAAGTAGACTTCTTTATAATTTGAGAGAGTGGTGAAAATATTTTTGGATTCACAATTACACTTCAAGAGAATATCGTTTATACAAGATAGAAACTTATACCTTAAGTCTTTAAATTCACAATTAAGTTGTAGCATTCCAATAAACATAATTTTTGGCCATCGATAGTTTTCCATCTTTATAATTCTATGGAAGTATTTCATACGAAGAGCGTTATGAATCTCGTTAATTGGAGACCAACCAAGCTCTCCGTATAAGGCGGCACAAGGTGTATTTCGAGGTGCTTTTAAGATATAACGCGCCATTTGGAGCTGGAGACGCGCAGCTCTAGTTTATCTATATCTATTCTACTTAAAGAGCACCATACTGAACAACCATAGTTGATAGATGGGAGAACTATCGATCTCCACACAGTATCTCCATAATATACTCTGTTAAAGTTATCAAAGCTACTGATAATTGATTTAACGTACGCTATTAATCTTTGACCTTTTTTTATAACATTCTCAATTTGTATATGGTCATTTAATTTACGAGAAATATGTACACCGAGATATTTATATGATTCAGTTTCAGATATAAAGCCATTACCTAATTTCCATTGGTAATGTACAATATTTAATCAAATTAATGTTGTTTTGAAATTGTATTAATTCGCTGATTTAAATTATTGATTTGGACATCAAAAGGATCTCATATAAAAATAATTATGGCTGCAAAGGTAACATGCCTACTGAATGTTGCATTGTTCATCCCTAAACGTTTCTATAGTGAATATAAACTTTTTTCTACGAACGGGACAGGGACACTCAACATGATAAATGTGACGAAAACGGACGGAAATCACTATCGATGTTTTCGATCGACAATCTCCGGGCGCCTGGTCAGCAAACCCGTAACGTTACCTGAACAAGAAACGTATAAAGTGCTGTTCATAATTCTCTCGAGCAGTAAACTACAGTATCTGGCATAATGAAGCCTATCTGGTATTGATATTTGTTTTTAATTTGAGTGCACTTTCAGTGACTCGAGGTTTATTTTCACACTTACCACAGTCCCGCACCTCAACCCCGCCCCGTCCCCCACACTTAAGGTATGCACCAACTCATTTGGATGTATCTCTGCGTCTTTTTGTTGTTGTTGTTTATTTTTAAACAGAAAGAAAATATTAATGTTGTTTCGTTTACCATAAATAAGACGTATTAACGGATATTCAGTAATCGTCATCACGTGTATGCTATAAAATGGCAATATATAACCTTGACTGCAGCTGGCGAACCTGATCGTATATAAAAGTAATACCATGGCGGTATCAGGCCTAGTTATACCTCCATGGTTATACGAGTTATACTTACCGCTAATAACCGCAAACAATATATGGTGCTTCTCTGTCAACTCGATCATGATTGAAGAACTGGAATTGAATACAATTTTATATTAATATTTCTTGAAATCACACTGCATGTATGGGTTATGAATGTTCTATGGCTATAACCACCAAAATATCTGTACCTGTTGTGGCCAAAGATCACACAGTTTGTAATCGTTGTGGTGTACTATGTACACAGTGTACTCTATGTAAATCTATATAATATAGTTATATGACCCGATTACCGAACCGAATCAAAAGAAATGTCACTATCAGAATTATGTTTGTATTGGTTGGTTGGTTTTGTACAGTAGGCTACGTCATACAAATAACTCAGCCCTCACATATAATTATACATGGTCACACAATTATGGTTTTTGTGATCTGAGCATTAAAGGCAAGGGCAAGTTTTATTCCATATTCAAACAGACAATTTAAACTCAGTTAATTCATTGTTTATCAGAATAATTGTGTAGCTCTGTTGTATTATTTAAATGTATTTTATGTACCTTTAACTAATTTTGAGCAATTGTATATGTCAACATGAATTTCCTTTTGGACAAATAAAATGAACTATGAACTATCAATGTCAGAGTCATATTATTATACTGTATATAAAAAAGTTAAAGTTAAGCCCATCTCGAAATCAAGCCTAATGGACTTCTTTTCAAAATAGTTAATTGAATACACACCCTCTTTAGTTTGCAAAAGTAATCTCGAAAAGAAGCCCATCTTTAAGAGGCCCACCCAAAAGTAGTAAAAAGGGGCTCCTTTTCAAGGTTTTACGGTATATTGCTCTTACCAATGTATAGTAATACCGCCCCTGTTTTACAATTTAGGCAAAAGTAATCTCGAAAAGAACCCCATCTTGAAAAGAAGCCCACCCAAGAGTAGACCTACAAGAATCAAGCTCAACTCAGTAGCAATACGTACGAACACAAATTAGACAGCTTTTGTAAAGCTCTATCTACACAAAATGTGATGTACCCATGGACACGATGACATCATACCACTACCATATTTGGGAATATCATTACCATATTTTGGCACATCTTTTTTTGTCAAAATAGTTTGATAGTGTAGACAGAGCTTAAGAGTATGTACAGACAAATAGTGCCAAATAACATTGTGATAGTAATCTGATTAACTTCAATAAAGAATCAAGAAACCTTTTGTGGGGTTTTGTGTAATTTATTTAACGATCACTGGTTTCTTACACAGACAAATGTTAACATGCAATATCGGACCTACTGGTTTTTATTGTAGGCCTATTGCATTCTTCTATTGCAAGTACTGTACTGTGCATTTTACAGACAAATTTACGACTTTTTTAAACCAAATTTTTAAGAGTATTCTATGTACAGTGCAAACAAAACAATCTATTTTTAGCAAAATTAAAAAAAAACTCATTCATTGGGTAACAATTTAAGCATAATATACAAACAATGTGTACAAATACAACACAATAGTTTCAACTGTGAACATTTCAAATATAAAAATTCTCGATCTATGGTTTTGTGTAGTATCAATTTATGAAAATCTAATATGCCTACAATTACGTGGTAATGTGCATGGCTGATTCATATTCAGATTTCTTTGAAGCAAATGGATGGCGAAGCAAATCACATGCATTGGGAGTGTCAATAGACAACATACTGTACACTGTGATTAGCCTTGTAAAGCATCATGTCGCAGTGCTTTTGATTAACAGGCCTGCTTGCCGAATGAGAAAATATGCTCATAGCTCATCAAAATGAAAGCAAAACCCCACAGCTATAATCTAAATATAGTATACATTCACTAAAACAAGATTAGTTTTCCGATATTCCTGAAACTGTATATAAGTAGTACTACAACCATCTTAATATGTAGAAAACAGATAACAATTATTTGTTGTGATTTTACAATAAAAAGAGTCAATTCTGAGTAAATTTTATAAATCATTGTTAAACTTGTTAAAACCAACATTTTCGCCAATCAAATTGAGTTGCAATATGAAACTACTGTATCTAATCATTCAACTTACAAGGGGATTGCATTGAATGCACATTTAACACTGATTATAATACAATATTATAGGAAATCACACAACAAAAATATCTGAAAATCATTGAAAATAAAGATAAAAATGTAAATTCAGTTTCAAATGATTGTAATCTGCATGAGTTTTCTCAGTAACAATAAAATACAGATTTTAATGCATAGTGTTGAATATAATTATTGTATCTTTTAAATGTTTTATAACTTTTGTAAATTTCAAGTACTTTTGTAATATCAAGTGATTTGTTAAAAAGAAAGGTTAGAATTCAGTTGGTCTAAAAATGATTGGATCTATTTATTTTGTAAAAAAATAATAAACGACATTCAAATTTGATTAACGATCTTATAGACAATAAAAAAAATGTTTTTAATAATCTGAAATTTTTATTGCAAATTTGATGTACATGAAATCAATTGCTTTAATTAGACTGTCTGATAACCAACACTCTTTGTTCTCTTGCGGCCAATCAGGTATGCAATAAGTACAATAACGACAAGCCCAGCAAGGGCGCATCCAACAGCAATTGGTACAACGTTACTTGATTTGTCATCCAACTTGCAATCTTGGACTAAAAAAAATTATGGAACATGTTATGTTGTAAAAACCATTTAAGAAGAATACTATTTTGCAAATATTGGAGCACACCTGGAATGTTACACACTGTACCATCTGGTACGTTTGCACAACTAAGAAAAAAACAATATATTAGGTGCGTTAAAACAGAGAAAAACTTTGATAAAATAGTTATTTAAAATAGCATTTCTGAATTAATTTTAAATAAGTCTATGGAACTACAACTTCAAAGATCTGTAGACATAGAATTCAAATATTTAGCAGTCAGATACAGTAATTAAAACTGCATCTAAATGATTCAATTTATTGGGTTTCGGAATAATAAAATCACCCTGTGTCGTAATGTGGGTAGTAGTAGTTCAGCAGGTACTCTTAAAAGTTTATTAGCGAGATATTCGGGTGCTTTACCAAGCAAAGCTTTAAAAGCTATACACCCAACTTGATAGCTCATCCATTGGCTCACACACATTCAGGACATTACCTTCAGAATGTAAAGGCCGGAAGATGATGATGATGCTGATGATGACGATGATGACAGTTGGAAGAGGGAGAAAATTGACTTTAATAATAATTATGATAGCAACATAACAATGACTGATGATTGAAATAACTTACGTTCACCAGGATATGATTGACCTTTAGCAAATGGTTGGAATTTAACATCAGTAAATGTGACATTCATCATCTCCACCTCAATATTGTCATCTGCATCACATTTGTATGTCATGTTCACATTAGTTTTAAAGTGTGTTCTTGTAGTGTTAACCTCGTAATCTGTAAGTAAAAATAAAACTAAAAATGAAGACAGTTTCAGCCAATAAGATATTATTTGATAGCATTTGCGCAAATGGGAGCAGATTCAACAGTATCAAGTTGGAGCACCAGATTAAAAAAATGAAGCTGGATTCATTTGAGAAATTGGTGAATAAAATTAATACTGTATATACTGATTGTTTATTTTTTGATTGAGAATATAATTTAAGGATTTAAAGATTGACTGTTCTTTTTTTTCCTTCACGACGGGAACAACCTACCTTTATTATTTCCACTCTTTTTCTTTTTTTTTCATTACTTCTTACAAATAAGTTGACACCATTAATAAGAATGTGTTAAAATGATAAAAGGTCTAAATACTTAATTTATAAAAATTGTATTCCAAGTAATGATATTAGTAGCACACAAAAATACATATATACACAAAATTGACTTATCAACGATACAAATGGTAACCATAACTGTTCTATTTAAATGAGGTAGAGCCAAGTTGATACAAACATCAATTACCTACTGTCAACAAGTAAACTTTTATTCAATCGTTTATTCTAGACAAGCACTGAGTTAGGTTGGTTTTCACTCACATATCACAACAAGTTGGTTGTTGATTAGTACCATTGACTAACCATTGAATAGTAGAAACTACCCAACAGCACACGATGTTCGTGTTATACTTATCACTACCAAAGTATTGGTTTATGAAATAAAATTGTAAAAAGGGCAATTTTGTAGTTTTAATAAAGTTAATAACTTCCGTAAAAAAAACCTCAAAAATATAACTTAAGTTATTAAAGTATTACATTTAAAAACTTACTCATAGAAAGTGGATCAGTGTAGTTTACAAGTAATTCAGTCATTTGAAATGCATTGTACTGTCCATCTACTTGGGTGTAGTCCTTGGTGTTGAGCAAATCAAACACCATCTCCATCATCCATGTGTTGTTTGAATGTTCAAATTGCAACACAAATGTAGAACTGTTTTCACCACAAGTGGACATACTGGGATCAGCAGTAAATGGTAGCATAACAGTCTCGGTTTTAGTCTGAAACAAAACAATTAAATTAGTCACCAAATTTATAATCCAAAAATTCCTAGAATATGCGTTCATTGTGAGGGCGTTTGGCTTAGTGTGTTGGATTACTGGAGCAACAATAATTGTAATATTCTAAAAGTTCAATGCTTAACTTTTGTGTAACTTGCCCCATAAGAAATAAGCAGTTGTGATTTTGGCCATCATTTTTGTTTCTCAATGCTTATTGTGACAGAGTACTAAATAAAACAAAAAAGAAATTTAAAATAAAGAATAGTTTTCTGTTACCTTGTTTTTAGCATCTTGATAGGAGTAGCTGAAGTTAGCCTTAAAAGCCATGTTCATGCAGGGTTTGCCCTTACTGTCCTTAACAGTCCAGTTGCCTTCAGTTGGTGGCTTAGTGGTGGTAGCCATTGTTGTTGGGCTAGCCTTGGTGGTGACGGCGCCAGTTGTAGTATTTATGTCCATCACAGTGGTCAATATTTCAGTTGACATATTGGTCATAGACATATTGGTCATCATCATAGTAGTAACAGCTGTTGTAGGCATAGGTGTAGATTTGGCCAAATCAGCTGTGCAGACCGATTCTATAAAGTAACATTTAAAAAAAATTATTTTAATTAATTTAATCCTGGCTAGAAAACACTTGTGGCACAGTCAATTAGAAAAGTGAATCACCTATTCTTCAGTAATTATTGACTTCAAGTTTAAGTTAACGTGAAATATTTAATTAAGAGAAATAATTCACTTAAGTATGATTAGTGAGTGTACATGAACCAGTGATGGTAAACTTGCATGTAATACCACCAAGGTACAGTACCATAATGTACTGAACTATAAATTTAAACTAAACAAAGCAAAAACATAATCAAAAATGGATAAGTTACCGGCACTAAAGTTTCCCTTTGTGACATTAAATGGTTGAAGTTTAACATTGCTGAACGTCATCTTTAAGTCAGTGATGGTTGTGTCCATGTCTGGTGTGTTACACCTGTATGAGTGACCAACATGTGCCGTAAACAAAGTTAGCTTGCCAGATTTTGTCTTTGGTTTACCTAAAAGACAGAAATAATGTACTCATTTTTAGCAATATGTGAAATAAGCCTTTATATCCAATAATTTAATTTAGAAATTTAGTTTTAACAACCCAATTGGGTTACAACTTTAATTAAAAAGAAATTTCTAAAATTAATTTTAATATTACTGTACAAACAAGATGAGCATTTACTTATAATTTCCAGTCATTATTAATAATTGTATTTTTTGTCAACAAATTAAAATGTGAAACTTGGTTAAATCTGGACAGTTGTGACTTTTTAATAAAAAGGTTATTACAATTTTGGTATTGCTTCTGATATGTTTTATAAAACCTGGTTTCCTAAACGAATGAAAGAAATCACTTTTATAGGCAATTTACATGCAGTAGCTGTGTGCAAATTCTTCCAAATCAATGTTTCAGATATTAAAGCAGTCTATTGGCACGGTCTTAACAATTTAAAAATGTTTTTAATATACTGTACTGTACCTGTATCTTTTGCATCAGGAAATCTAGTTGTGTCTTCAATATAGTTGAAATTTACTTTTGAAAGTTGATAGGTTTTAGAAAGAACCTCAAATGTAAATGTGACTTTGTAGGTTTCTTCAAAGAAGGCTAGGGTAATGTTGGCTTCTGTTTCTCCACATGAGCTTCCAGTATCATCTACTGATGCATTACCTGGTAATTCAAAGTTTGATTGCTTTGTCTGAAAAATATATATATATATATAATTTGATAATTAATTTGAAACGATAAGATGAGGAAATCTGTGAGAATGAGAAAAAGTCGACTTAACTGAGATTCTAACCCTGAACCTTCTGCTTGATATGTTGATGTCCTAACTACTAGACCATGGTATTGTTCAAACCCGATTGGATAGCGACACTTTAACATTCTTGGCGTGGTACAGTGGAACAGCATTAGTCCCTTTTAATTGTACGCATGGTTCCGGTCCAGCAAATCAATGTTAATGTTTCATTTTCCCAACGCTCCACATGGCCATTGATATGTGCGTAGCTGCATGAAAATGAAACATTGACATTTTATTAGTTTTGCTGGTTCAGGACCGTAACAGGTGTGAAAAACCCTTTAGGAAAGATGCAGTGAGGGAATGTTGCATTGTATGACTGGTAGCACTTACTCCGGTTGCTGTAGCATAGCCAACCGTGAAATTAAGATCCATGTCTAACAAGATACATGCTTTATCATTTTCCATCACTTTCCATGTTCCAGCCATTGCCCCTAAAAATAGAAATATTAATAAATATATTAAATTGAACACACATCATTACTGCAATGATACAAAAATATCCTAAATATGTCCTACTTTATACTTGAACAAATGGTGCGGTACATTGAAATTATTATACAAAAATGAATCTCAATGAATGGAATGTTACAAATAATTTCATGTTAGTTAAAAGATGAAAATATAATAACAAATGTTCATCTATTCTAAGTTCACGAAAAAAAAACCTTATTTTATAAACACAACTACTTTTAAAACAAGAGGCTACCATAGAACATGGCCTAAACCATTTAAAAAGGCAGCACTGCAATAATGATTTAATTTCATTTATTTCGTCAGAAAAGAACAAAAACGTAACAAAACAAAAAAACAAAAAACAAAAAAAAGAGTTCAAAATCCAAAAGACTGGTTAACCAAAAAGCAAAATGAATCACTGTCAAGTGGCTCACCAAAATGGAAATTGAAAAGAGTTATTTATACATTATAATTAAAATACATTAAATTCTAATAAAAAATAGATGGCGCACACTACAGGTTAATCAAACATGATCAGTCAACAACAGCATACAGTAGCCTCTTGTCGCGGGTGGTGTGGTCAGTGAAGTATCAAATAATTATTTATTTTATTTTATTTCAAGTAAATTTAGCTAAACAAATATTTTTTTAAAAAAGAAGACGTTTTCTATGATCAGATTCAGAGGGACAATGCCATTATAGGAATATTAAGTCTACTATTAAACTGAGTCATGTAGCTGATCCAGATTTTGTGAGTGGGGAAGACATGCAGGAGTACTATCAAGAGCTCTAATTGAAAGTGTAAATATAGCCCGGCAAGTACCAAATTTACTTTGCAAATGACATTCTAAACATTGTTATTATGATAAATTACCAAAATGAGAGTGGGAAGAATTAAACATTGTTTAAAGAGAAGATGGGATTGAAAGCAGAATTTAGACTTGAGAAATTGCTTTCAATACGATGTGTACCTGGTTATCAGATCACTCTGACCGCCATTCATTCCGTCCGCCATTCATTCTTGCCGCCACCTCACGATATTTATTATTGTGCACGTCGCTATTTAATATTATATAACACCTAAATAAATTCCTGTCATTTGATTGGACAATTGTGGGTCACATGGCGTGCAATAGTACGCACTATTAAACGATCGTTTAATAGTACTTTTTAAAACATTTTTGTGTATGAAAAAAAAAACGTTTCGCGGATGAAAAAAATCTAGTATACAAAAAGTACTGTGAAATACAACAGCGCCACCTGTTGTCCTGCCTCTGTTTGTAAACACCACCGCGAGATATGCAACAGCAGCAGATTTTTGTGTACGATTTGGAGATATATGTACTAATTTCATTAAAAAAGGCATTTAAATTAGCTTTAGATCGTTTTTAGGAGTTTGATTAATTAATGGGGACATCCCTACAAGACGTGGAATCGTTGGAAAAACCATAATTAGATAAGTTCCAATTGTCTGTCGAAGTTTTGCCTTTCAGCCAAGCTAGTACAACTACCAGGTTTAGCCTAGCTAGGCCTGTTAGTATTAGGCTAAGCCTAGGCGTTTTAGTCTTGCTAGGCCTAGGATTGTTTGGGTGTTTGTTGACATAATTAACACTAAAATCCATATAAATATAAAATTTAATATAATATTAAAAACCAAATGTTACTGTTTTAATCAATGTGAATGAAATGTAGGCCTCTTGGCTAGGGATACCTTTTATTTGATTCAAATGACAGGAATCTATTTAGATGATTCAGTGATTACTATTAAACGTGGCTTCCTATGTACATAGTAAACAAATAATGAATGTTTTATATTCGTATAATGGTACAAATAATGGCATTTGGTGAATGATGAAAGGTTATATCAACTCGGCATTGCCTCGTTGATATAAGGTATAACCTTTCATCATTCACCTCATGCCATTATTTGTACCATTACACTCAAACATTCATTATTTGTATACTATGTACTTAGGAAGCCACGTTTAATAGTAATTACTGAACTGTACCTTTGTCTAAAGTGCACTAAGAAAACAATGCCATCCGAAATTTAAAACAATATAATCAGTCTACAATGATAATAAGGATTTTAAAAGGTACCTTGACTTATTAGAGGCCCGATTAGAGGCTACATAATTGCGGCCAGAGTGATCTGTATTCTGTATTTGCACCATGCAAATACTGTAAGATGAGTTGCGAGGTAATGAATACAAGATCCAGGATTTTGAAATACTGTAGGGCACCACTAGATGGTCAGAAATGGTACTCTTCTAGCACACACAACTTTGATAAATGGCACTGGCCGGAAATGACTCTTATGTAGCGTGTACTGTAGCAATCAGCAAAACAATCATATTTTTTTCTCTCGTTAAACACATTAGATGTATGCGTTGTGTGGGAACCACATATTGTTTTTAATTTTGAAAATTAATTCATTAATTAATTTAGAGGGCTCAAGGTCCATCCATTCTTGAATTCGCCCCTGGAATAAGTTATACGAGGTCTATTAATCTTTCCACTAGTGTAACATACAGTGACTGTGAAACTCACCAAGCCAATGTGGGGACAGTGGTGAAAATTTCCTTACCAGAAGTACAATCTCAGTATAAAGAGTCGGACAACATTCATCAAAATATAAAAGAGGGCCCGGCTTTAATATATAAATATTAATCTATCATCAATTATTATCAATGATGCAATTCAACACACTCTTGACAGCAAAAACCGGTTACATCTGAATGCTTTCATAATCGCTAATTGTTCAGGTTAGATTTACAAAATATGCATAAAAAAGGCATCATTTATCACTAGCATGCAATAGATTTAAATGCTTAGTAAAATTTCAACTCAACTAAAATTGACAGTTTTTAAAACATTTTGAAGTAATATATCCAGTATATGTAAGTGCAAAATGAAATGACTGCAAGTGCAATGGTGAGATTTGAGACCCTAGTTAAAAAATAGGTTTTTCTTTAAAAAAAAGTATTAATTACATGACAAGTTCTGAATACAGAACATTTTAAATTTATTATAATTATTTAATACAAAAACATTTTTTGGTTTTACTGCTATGGATAACACTTTTTTTCTTGAAACAATCACAAAAAGCCATAACAATTGACAATTCACAGCTCGTTTTCACAGCAAACATTGTATCCAGAAGAGTTGATATAATAGTAGCCAGCATAAACCACATGTTATTTTTGTGGAACTTGTTGCAGTAACATGCCATTAATCAAAACTATACAGAAAAGGTCTAACAACAAAATCCGTTGACATTTTATAAGAAAAATACAACAATCACATTCATTCATAATGTCATATTATTAGAAAACATGGACAGGTAATCTACTTATCAAGGTAGTTACATCATAATACTGAGTACCCAATTCCAACATACGGTCATGTAATATTGACACACCGATAATAAACAAGATCAAAGGTTATTATAGGCATAACAATACAAGAACTGGTGTTATGGCTTTTTTATATTTTATAAATTAATTTTGAATTTATATAGTTATTTTTCATAATATACTGTAGCTAGGGAGGCCTATTGTATGTTAGCATTGGGCTAGGCCTAGGTTTGCAAGGCTAGTCTAGACGGGGGGAGGGGGGGGGGGCCAACAGCATGCTTTATGAAATTTCTATTTTTAGAAATTGCCCAGACTAACCAGCAAAACCCTGGTGGAGAGAGTAGGACAAAAAACCTCCATCCCTCATCTTTTTTAGCTGGGGATAGGGTGTTAAAATAATAAAAATTTTTTATGGGACCTAATATAAAAGACCTATCTGTTCCCTGTTTCTGCACCAAGACATACGGTGGACGCTGCTTTTCTTTTGCTGCATCTTCTCTTTGGAACAAACTCGATCATTTTGTAAAATTTTTAGGAGCTACGATTTTAAAACATCGTGTCTGGAAATTCCCTGAAAACGATGTTGTATTTTATTACACTTGGCTGGTCACGATGATTGCCATCTCTGCAAGATGGCTTCCATTACCAGCACAAAAAATTGTGTATAATTAATATCATAGTGTTGATTTTATTAGTATTTTGACAGTTTTTTACATTACAAATTTCCCCAAATAAACAAAAAAAGTTACGATATACGGTACAATACAAAGGCTTGTCTTCGGAGCTCTCTCTATTTTTATACCTCCATGGTTAGGTTAGGGTTCGAAACTCGTTTTTGGTATTTTTTTTTTTTTACATTTTTGTTTTACTCACCATCTTCTTTGATGACTATCATCTTTTCTATCATTTTCCTAGAGGGATGTTTTTTTTTTCAGGTTACATGAGGGCCAGAGGCCCAAGAAAGAGGGCCTTCTTGGGCCTGGCCCGATCGGGTCAATAGGCGTAGAATTTAGGTTGGATCTACGACACTAGGCGTTTGTAGATGCAGCCACTGCGATGTGCAGTCTTCATTAACTAGCTAAGGGCCTACCTAGGCCTAGGTTATTTTTTCTTCAAAATAGGCAAGTTAATTTCAAAATAATGTTTTTTCTGAAAATGTTTATGGCTGTGTGAGAAATAGCCATGTGCGAGGCATAAAATTTACATTTTAGAGGCCTAGCTAGGCCCTAGATTTAACGCCTACTAGACTAGGGCCTAGCCTAGTGCAGTGGCGGAATATTCAGACTCTTTTACTTAGTCTTACTTAGTATTGACAATATATTATAATATGAAAAAGTAAATCGCTATCATTAGCCTACGCCTATCTAGTATACTTAACATCCGATCCAATAAACCAGTGCCGCGTAGGCCTGGCTAACTAAGTACCTAGGCTAGTTAGTAAGTGGGCCCCTACCTACCTGCCTGAGTTTGGGAGGAAGTTCATTTTTTGTTGTACAGTAGTAACTGTACTGTTGTTGTGTAGACTCTCCTCTAACTCAAAAAGGTTGCCCTTGCCTAGCTAGCCTATACTAGATATTAATTAAAACAAATGCCTTACCATATGCTAGTAAACTAGTCAGGGTAAATATTACAATATGAGTACGCATACTGAATTGTTTTAGGGTTAATTTACAAGCAAAATTCAAGACAGACACACAGAAAATGACTTCACACGCAATGAGTGCAAAAAAGAAATTACGAGGTCATTGCGAAAAGACATGTGACCATTTCTAAAGGAATATCACGTGAATGATATTTCCTGTTGTAGTGCCAATGCGCATGTGTGTGTACAACCATTACGTCATCAATCCTTTTTGTGGTCGGATTGCGTAATGCCGTAACAATTGATTTATCGTAAAAATAAATAAATAAATAATTTAATTACCTTTTATTCAACTTTGAGTAACAACCACAGTTTTTAATCAAGTTATTCACAAACAAAAATAGTATCTTTCACTCTAAAAAGACCAAATAAATACATGTGACAGACAATTTTTAATAAATCAAGTTTACAGATAATCCATTCAACATTTTTTAAAATTTTTTTTAACGGACTAGACCATGAAAAGACTATTAATACGGTTCCGGATCAGCTCCATCTGGACGAAGTGTGCTGCAGTCTCAGTGTCTTCATTTTATTATTTAATTATTTGGTCAAAGATTTGGACGAGAAGAAACCAGCTTTTCAACACTGATGCGACGGAGACGGATCAAAAAATGGATCGGACAATTCCAGTTTTGTGTATTGTCATTTTCTTCAACAACAATAACTATCTGAACATTCTGTACGTACATACTCATTATCTCACGACGTGTCGAGTACTGTACTGTAGTGCAAGTAGACGAGTTCCCCCGGGACTAAGATATTTGTTTTCCTTTGTTTAGGAAACATCATTATTTAATACAATATAGTCAAGTTTGATAGTGTTAAAAGCAAATATTTAAGACGAAAGCCCGGACGAAAGCCAACTCTATGGGCTTGTTTCTGCTGCAACTGCTCAAAATACGGTATAAAAATACGGTATAAAATACGGTATTTTTTATACCGTATTTTTTAGTACCCCGTTTCTGCTAACAATACTTCTTGGGTGGTCGTGTTAAATTTCATCTTTTTTACCCAAATTGCCATTCATTTATTTGATCGATAATTAAAAGTCGCAATAAAGGAAGTTTTACGTCTCACTTTCAACAGCCTAGCCCTAGTGATAGAGATGTTGTGAGAGCACAGAAAACATCGTAATGGGGACAATTAATTCGTTCCCTCCCCGAGTTATTGTATTTTGCAATGTTGTACTGCTTTCGCAGGCTCTTCAGCTTTGAGTTTACTTTTGGAGACAAGTTTATTCCATACTCCTGCTTTATTTTTTTAGAAATGTCTTTATAAATGTGGTTGTCCCTTTTATTACCTTTTAGTTGGTCAGACATTTTAGCTTCCCCACACACATTTATTTAGTAAAACTGTGACGTCTTCGCTCCACATTTTCGCCGAATATATCTATACATGTGTGTAAAGCAGCTAACAGCGACAGAAAATAAAAACACGAATGGTGACCTTTTGTCATGTAAAAAAAAAATACGGTATTTTTTATTGGCAGCAGAAACGGGTACAAAAAATACGGTATAAATTTGTAAATACCGTATTTTATCCACAAATTTTGTGGGGAAAATACGGTATACAAAATACGGTATATTTTTTATGAGCGCAGTTTCTGCTGCCAAAAATATACCGTATATATACGGTATTCAAAAAATACCGTATAATATACGGTATTTAGTTGGCAACAGAAACAGGGCCTATGATATCACCATCCAGCTCCCTTCTGATACAATCCTAGGCCTAAGAATAAAAGTCCATCAGTGGATAAAATTGAATAATTTAAAGATACATTTAAGATCATCATTTTTAATTTATGTTCCAAAAGTAAATGGCTATACATCTGGTTGTATACAAATAATAAAATAGCTACTTGGTTTGAATTGAAGAAAAGCCGCGTATTGTATTTTGTCCATTTTGACATCCCATACTCTCTCTGGTGGTGGTGGTTTGTGTGGTGGATCGATCATGAACAACTGAAAATAAACAAATTCTTCAGACAGATCTGCAGTATTCGTTATCTTATTTATCGTATAAAATGAAGCCAAATTCAGATGTCGTTGATGAAATGTTTCCTGAAGGTTCAGGCCCTTATGTGGATCTCGAAGAAGTAAGAATAAAATTTGAATATTTTACTTTTTACAGATGGCTAGCCTAGCTAGCACCGATACTATATCCAGACAGTCTGGCTTCGCTAGCTCGGACGTAGCGTATTGACTCGAGACGTTTCGACCTACTTTCTATATTTTTAGCGTTTGTATTACAGTCTCCCTTATCATATGAACCCCTCATTCTCAGGTTTATATAAATATGATTTTTAGTTGATTAAATTCTGAAAATAGGCCTACAATGTCAGTGAATAAGTTTAGAAATCCATTATAGGCCTATATACCCAATTCAAATTGAATTCTGCATAACCATAATAACATTCAATTCATTCATGCCTATAATTGGAGATCTTTCAAATAAAGTAATGATTCAAATTATGGATTAAACCAATTTAAAAACAAAAGGTTATTGGAAATTGTTTTATTCTAGGCTGGTGGTGCAACTGGACTGTTGATGGATCTTGCAGCTAATGAAAAGGCAGTACACTCTGACTTCTACAACGGTTAGTATACCTTTAAGTTTATTGAGACTTTATGGATTTTGAAAATAATAGTTATCTCAAAAGAGGGGTTTTATTTCTGAAAGTGTAAACACAGTAAAACCCCTTGTTTTAAACAAACAAGAACAAATACATCATTTTAACACTGTAATAGCCATCCCCTCTCTATTCAGGGGAAACTCCTATATAAAAGGACACTTTGGAAATGTGATAACTCTACCAGAAAAAGTATAGGCACACGTTTGATTTGAAATATATCTAAAAATGTATTAAAATATTCACTTTTTTCTTCTTTTTTTTTGAAGATTTTGATGACTTATTTGATGATGAAGATTTATCATAACTACTCAATACTTCTAAGTTCATTAAAAAAAAGGAATTATAGAAAATATAAATTTATACAGTTGTACAGTATTAAAAAAAACTGAAATGTGTTTATCAACTTAAATTATGAAAGTAATAGTGCATACGGTACTCAAAGAGTGTATTATTGATTTTGGTATTGATCATATACATACCTTAATACTTCTATAATCAAAAGTAGTGTGGGGAATGTATGTTGAAGAAAGGGAAAACATTCATTGCAGTGCCTTTGGACATGTTTGTTTCCTTTTAAAGGGTTAAAATGTACTATAACTTAAATGATGTAAGCAGTGAGTTTATTATTTAAAGGTTGATTCATATTCAGTAGCGTGTCCCTTTCCTGTACATTAATAATATTCAATTAAATTATATTTTCATTGCATAATCAAGAACACTTTATGACAATTTCTCAACAAGTAACCGCACTGTATAATATTAATAACTGTTAGATGATGTGTATAATATTTTTTACTTCAAACCATGATGGTGTTTTATTTTAAGCTAGAATCATAATTATCAAGAGATTAATATAAGATGGGTGTCATTGATAAAGGTCATGTGATACTAACAGCGTATTCTTTTGTATACAGTTTATTATTTTTTCACAAAAACTAAAACCATTGTAGTAAAGTTTGTACAGTGTTTGATATTTTTACAACATTAATTTGGAAACTTTTTGAAGATTTTAAATCATGAAGGTGCATCCAAAACAATGGTTTAAATTATACTGCAGTTGTTTAATTTTAAGAACGAAAGTTCTTAAATATATTTTCTAGTTCTACGTACCATAGTCAACCATGCCAACCATTAAGTGTTAATTGTAAACATTGTTAATTTTGAAGATTTATTGTGCCAAGAAAACTCAAATAAAACACTTTGTTTCATATAAATATATCGATAATATAATATCATGTAAAATGATATAAATTTACGAGGGAGAACATCATAAAAAACTACTACATACAGTAATTAATCACGATATGATATTAGAAATATATTTTTTAAGTAAATGCATACATTGAAGTAAACCTATACGTACTTTCGTGTACTGTATTTACTTATACAGTGTACAGTGTATTTATGTGTATGTATCTTATTCTTCAAATAGTACTGTTACAAGATATACATTGTGTAGGAATCGATATATTGCAAATGAAAACATACATCTCAAAGTATTGAGTTGCCACAAAATTGATTGGTATTTAATTTCTTAGTGATGTATACTTAATTGATTTCACCTTGTAATATAGCATCCAAGTAATTACAAAATGTAAACATCGTACAACAGCCTTAAATTTGGTTCGAATAACGAAATTTAAACTATTTAATGCCGGCCATTTTTTTTTCAAGATTTGCTCATTATTCAAAACAGTGATGTTGCATTATTTTCCATGCGTTCGACCTAAAGCTTGGTTCACACTAATACACAACGTAATGACTTAAGCGCAACTCAAGCGAGTTGACCAATGACAAGCGAAAGTTCGAATAATCCATCACTTGTGATTGGTCAAATTACTTGCGCTGCGTTTTACGTATTTGCGTTGCATCCATAGTAAGCAATGTGTATTAATTACTAATGATATAATAGCCTGAACTTGGAATAATATTTAAAAATAGTTGGCGTCATTAAAAATCGGGATTCAAATACTCATGGACTGATTAAGCCAAACTGTATCTAATGATGTAGTAGAATTATATTACTATAGGCATTGTTTATCTGTAATTAGGGGTTAATTTGTTTTTTTGTATGAATTACCCTAATATAATTGTTAATTGATGGAAGAGGGTTCAATTAAAATCCAACCAGTTAATGTAATATTATTTATCGGTGGTTTCAATTAATGATGTTAACCTATGTATCGTAAAGTACCCCTTAATTAGGCTCATTTTAATAAAAATATATAATTTCTATGCTAAACCAATTGTTTTTTTGCCGTAATTGTTCATCTTCTGGAGGATTAGATCTGAATGTATTATAATCAGTACATCATCAATTCGTCGTCACAGATCAAGTTAAACATCATTCGTTCTTCTTTTTCCTTTCCAAGTTAATGTTCTTCCGCCAGTGCGCGAGGAGAGGAAGGAAGCGGATTTTGACGACCGGCAGAAAAAAACACAAATTGAGAGCACCACACACCGTATTATTCATATAACGGTTTGCACAAATTAATGTTAATTATCATACTCAATTTAAATTACTTTAATGTACTCTGAGTAGGATCTCACAACCATGTCAGATTATGCTTCACATATGTAAATACTAGCTACGCGCGCAAGTTTGGCGCATGACGTTAACCCAATCCTTTCCTCGCGCGCGAGGCCTCCATATATAATTGCTATAATTGACACACTTCACAAATTACCTAGCAACTTGTTGTTTACGTGTGCGCGCGCATCCCTGGGTAACGTAACATATTTTGTTACGTTACACACATCATCAATGTACTACTACTAGGAGCGAGTAGTGTGTATATTGTACCCGCATCCATTCCAATAAGAGTCGAGTATTCACAAAACACACATTAACAAGCAACTTATTGTTTACGCTTGCGTAGCGTGCTCTCGATCCTATGAACAACAGAAAAGTATGCACGCGTACGCATTCTAAAAGTATATAATAGGCATTAACTTGACAACCGTCGAAACAAAACTGAAGGAACACAAAATGTATACTGTAAAAGCAAACAGGAATTAAAAGTAACAAAGTCGTATTCTTTATATTTACTCGTCACTAACTTGAAGTAAGGCTTGATATAATTATACAAAATGCAATGCCTATATTGTGGGATAAGACCGATCGAACTGAAAATATGATCCATCAATATAATATGGCGGGCCAAACTGTCATTTAATCATTAAGATATCTCTATTTAAAACTAAGATATCTCTATTTAAAACTAAGATATCTTAGTTAATTTTAAATAGAGATATCTTGTTAATAATTAAATGAAAGTTTGGCCCGCCATATAGATGGGTAAGTATAACTCCATGTCGAATCCAATCGGTTTTTAAATGTGTTAATGGTTTCAGAAATGATGACTTCGGTTGGCAAATTATTCCAATTTCTATGTAATTACTCGTTAGTTCCATACATTTCCTGGTATCCTATTATTACGTCCGCGTATGTTGCATTGTACTTGAAAGTCGTATCGGTTGGTACGGGATACTGTAGGCCTACAGTATCCGTGTTTAAAAATACTGTAAGCATAGACTTAAAACGTTGGTCGTGAGGTAATTTCCTGAAATGATCCTATCTCGTTTGGACAAATGAAAAATACTTCCGAATTAGGAGAGAGTATTTCTCGTTCATTCCATAATTGTCATCTCGGATTACGACATTTATTTTGATTTTGGTGGCAGGTGGTTGTGGGCATCTTCTTCTTTTCTCCAGTTCCATCACAAAAATTATCTTTTCTGCTTCAAAATCCTCACTCTTTCCTATAAGATCCCGGAAAATTCTTCAGACTTTGACTTCTTGGCAAGTTTCGAGAATTTGAGATAATCCTTCGAAAACATCTTCATAATGCCATTATCGTACGGCGAGACCCGAAGTAACGTTGACTCGACGGTGGTGCCTTCTGAGTTTAATCCCGACGAGATAGAGTCGGGCGTAGTTTTTAGGTCATCGGAAGAATATAAAACGTTTGATTTTCTCCGTACGTATTATATGGGCTTCGTGGTACGACGCTGTCGTGAGTTGGCCAGTTTCCACAATAAATCAGGATTTTATTTATCAAGATACTTTATTTCATTGGACATACATTATGAGAAGGTGTGGACATAATATAAATGACATATTATTTACTGCAATTGCATGCGGTGAAGATACGAAAAATGAACCATTTTCATTTGAAAAATTGTATTAGCAGTATAGTAGTTGATCATTTATTAGGTAGTCAGAAAAAGAAAGATACTGTACTGCATTTTATAAATTGGCAATGGTAGCTTTATATGGTAGCATTTTGCTACGTTACACTGATGAAAATGTTGCACGCAGCACACAAAACCTTATGGAAAGTGAAAGAAACGAACTTCTCCAATATAATCATGAGCCTATAAGTTAGATGACCTAATTTATAGATCCATGGTATTATGGGCCTATACTTTATATCGCCACAATGTTAATTAACCCACCAATTACCTATTGAAACATTAATTTGTATAGGTATAGTTGAATAAATAATAGTACAGTAATACATTTATACAAATCACAAACTTGTTAGATGGAAAATAGTAAACACGGTGTTAAATAAATATCTTCTGTGTCGTCTGCTAGCTATCTTTCTACTAAAGTAATCACACATCCTGTTGTGGGTGGTTAATTGTTCAAGATTACATTATTGATATTTGATAAATAGTACATTTATCAATACTGCATAATAGAGATCAGTTTAGATCAAATTACAGCATTGTTTATCATCATAGTTCAAATTAGAGCCTTTTGTTATTGTTAGTTTTATAACCTATATCCAGTAAATTACCAGTTTTAAAGGCAATGCAATTTTTAGGCTACCATTATAAGTTTGAATCTATTTGCCAAATTAATGAACAATTTACAGTTCAGAGTTTTTTTTAAATATATTGTGTTTTTTATAATAAATTATCCAATTAAATTTATAATCTTTTGAGATAAAACCAAATAAAAAAAAAATCTACATTCTCTGCCCTTATCGAATTTTGGATACTTGTGGTAGGTTCATTCAATACAATAAAAACGGTGCAGTGTAGAACGGTGGTGAATTAAATATCATCATTTTCAGTTTGTTAAAAAGATAGCTAATAAAAAAGTCCAAAAACCAATTTCAAATCAAGTAAAACTATTAAATTTATTTTTGTATTGGCCTAACTTATGGAAGCACATGGCTTCATTGCCTTTTGAAAATAAGTATAATGGGGATGCTGGGTATGTTCAGACTCTCAGCATAGTGGTAGCCTACAAATTTGCATCACAGGTTAGAACTAAATTAATACACATAGTAGTAGAACAAGCAGGAGAGGCCAGGGTAACCATGGATTAATAAACGCCTTTCGTAATTAATCAGTGATTTTGACACCAGCTAATGACCAAACAATTGTGATCAGTTATTTTTACCCTGGCCACAATCAATGATTTTGACAATGTCGATCAGTGATGAGAAAACTGTCATGGGTAGGAATTGCTGTGCCCGACATAGCTAAACAGTACACTTTGAGTTGGATAAACAAATATTAAGAACAATCGGAAGCAAACATTGTTATTGAGTTGCAATATTTATCTTGGCTGGTACTTTAGGATAGTTGATAAAAACTTTAATTTGTCCATTAAAATCAGCAGATACCAGTAATTCTCCTTTGTCCATTCTGTCCTTTTTTAGAGATCCACTCCTCGATGACCCTTCACCTTTTGTATCAATTTTTTCCGGCCGTTTGAGAGGGACTGATGGCGAACCTGGTGATACGTCACGCTTTTCCGTGACATCACTCAAGCTTTCTGATATCGGTGTGATAACCAGTGTTGGATTTGGTGAAAAAATGGCTGTAGTAACAACTGCACTGTGAGCTGTAGAAATAAAAATGCATAATAAATGTGATATTGTATATACTGTAACATATAACTACAGCAGGATGTGATTATTGAAGCTGTAATAGAAGCCATTAATATTATTACTGTACTATAAACAAATATATAAACTGAAAGACACACAAATTATGATAAATAAGTTAACAAACTTTTTATAAGTAAACAACTTTTTTTTTTATTAAATATGCAATATATTTTGTAATAACAACAATAACATAAAAAATATGCAGAAAATAATGTAAACATTAATAATATTTTTTTTTTTAAGTGTAGTAGACAAACCAAATATATACATTAAGAAAACATTGGGTACTACGTATAAAAATATTAAAAGTATTATTAATATTAAAGAGGATAAAAATAAGAAAATAACGAAAAAAATGTAGAAAATGCTTAGAGATTCTGTAATTGTTGTTTATGAAACATTGAATGAATAAAGGTGGTGGTTAACCACAAAAGATAAAAAAAAAGCCATTATTATTAAATATGTTTATCCTGCAAGGCTATTAAAAAATACTAAACTATCAGAAATAAATACACTATAACAGCAGCTTCTCCTTTTTAACATAACCTTATGAAAATATCTCTAATAAACAGATAATGCAAAGAAATCTTTGGAATTGATAAAATGCATTGATTTCTAAACAATGAATTAAAAAAAATCAAAATCTTTTTTTTGGGCTTCAGTTTTATCAAAAAATACACCAATGAGAAACATGAAAAACGGAATGAAGGAAATTAAAATATCCAGCTATCACACAGTAGTACTGTACATGTATGTTTAATCTGATTAAATAAATAAAATGTTACTTTTGTAATGACGTCTTTAAAATACTACATACCTTTGATGGCCTCCCAATAATCATTTCTATCTTTTCGAACAGATGAAAATTTACCAAAATCATAATTGGTCTTCCAGATATATATATTAAAATCTTCAGATCCACAAACAATGTACTTGCGATTATGGCTAAAGGAAAAATAATCATAAAATATAACCTTTTTGTACAGAACTGAACATACTAAAAAAAACTAAAAAAACACACAAGTGACAATAATGACAAAGGATAATGGTCATGGTGACAATAAATAGAAGATGGAATAATGATAACAATGAAAATAAAATCGCGATCTGGTAGTGACATTAATAAAAACATTCATAAAGATGGTGGTGATGGTGTAAATAAACAGAGGATGGAATAATGATAACAATGACATTAAAGATTGTGATGGCAGTGACAATAATAACAACATTGATAAAAGATGGTATTGATGGTGACAATAAACAGATGCTGGATTAATGATAACACTGACAATAAAG
This sequence comes from Antedon mediterranea, assembly GCF_964355755.1. NCBI lineage: Eukaryota > Metazoa > Echinodermata > Crinoidea > Comatulida > Antedonidae > Antedon > Antedon mediterranea. The sequence continues at coordinate 20,494,741 of NC_092674.1, read as the reverse complement.
ATCGTGATCAGTGACAATAATAACAAAATTGATAAAAGATGGTGGTGATGGTGACAATAAACAGATGATAGCACAATGATAACAATGACAATAAAGATCGTGAGCAATGACAATAATAACAACATTGATAAAAGATGGTATTAATGGTGACAATAAACAGATGATGGAATATTGATAACAATGACAATGGTGATGGTGACAAATGAATAAACATTGATGATATATATATATATATGATAATAATAACAATGATTGAGGTATCCGCAATTTATCACGGATGGTATTTATTATGGTATACCTGAAGGAAGCCTTGATCTGACTGCTAAGGTTTGAGCAGCCCCTGTATTTACATGAGATTGACAAGTCCCTCAAATCATATACCCTCAATCTTGAGTCATTTGATGTTACAAGGATCTATAACATAGTAAAATAACACTTTAATAGATAAGAAAAAAAATACAATACAGTCAAATCTCCCAATGCCAGACTCTCCAAAAACCGGAAACTCTCTCAAAACCAGACTTTTCTTTTCAAAACATTAATTTCTACTCAAAAACATTTTGAATACCAGACTTTCCAAGAAACCAGACATATCTGGCCAGTCCAAAGGTGTATGGTATTGGGAAAGTTGACTGAACTGTAAATACTGTAACTGTAATGCTTATATAGTATAGTTTCTCCTTTATAAATGGTAAAAAAATATCATTTCAACAATAAGTCAGACCTTGTCAAGTTGATGTGTTGTTTGTCTGTTTAAAGTTGTGCATAAGTACTTATATCTTATAAGATTAAATCAATTAAGATTATTCTGATCAATACGATAGAATAAATCGTCTTTTTACCTTTGATGAAGGTAATATAAAACAAAGTATTTGTTTTGCATTTATAGTATCAATTGTTTTCTTTAGTATCAATGCAATTATTTTTTTAAAAAGCAAATTATTAATTTAAAATAAGGAATACATTTAAAATAAAGTAATTTATGGTTTAAAAATCTGACACCTACCTTATCCTCACCAGGAAGTGGTTCAATCCCAGTGATTTTACGACCTTTTGCATTACGACCTCTCGTTGACCTGACATGAACTTGGCAATAATATTTTAGATGTTCTGTATCGTAAAAGATGCAACGGCCATCATAAGTACCAACAACTGAGAATCGGCCATTTTGAATGAAGTTGGCGGCAGTGATAAGCTTTGTCTGACCATCAATTTCATTCCAGAGGGCAACCTTTTTGTCCGGTATGTTCCACAGACGTAACTTGCCATCTAGTGACCCACTGAGAAAGTATCGATCATCCTAAATAAAGAATATTAAATATAAGTATCGTATAAGTTACATGATGTACACTAGCACTGAAATGTACAGTCCCACTTTAGGGAATCACCATTAATTTAAAAGTTTATAGATTTTGAATTTAATATAAAAAATATAAAAAAATTCAATAGCAAATTCACAAACAAATGTATTACCCTTGGATGAAATGCTATGGCTGTAACAAAGTCAATGTGTTGAAAGCAACATAGGCACTCGCTACGTGAAATATGCCATAGACGCACAGTCTTGTCCATAGATGATGATAGCATAAAATAATTCTGTAAAATTAACAATACAATATTAGATTTCATAACGTAATTTATAAAAAAAATAAAATAAAAATGTAATGTTGTTAACACGTTCACTGCCACGGCGTATTTATACGTCAAAAATTGCGTGTCGCTACTTGCCAAGACGTAATACTACGTCAAAATCGTAGCACTTTTGTATTGTATATAGAATCGCTGGCAGTGGTGATTGGAACAGGAATTATCGCATGGCAGTTTATGAATGATGTACGTAAACGATAATCTAAAAATAAATGTCATATGTTTGTTTGTGTTTATTCCCTCATGCATTGAATATGGCGCCCTCACACTCAATATAATCATCTCAAACGGGACTTGGCACTGGGACAGAAATTACGGAAAATGCCTTGGCAGTCAATGTGTTAATAGATAAATATTAAAATGTAGATGTGGAAGAAACAGGTTTTTCATTTCACTTTCTGTTTGTCTGTATACTGGTTAAGTGGTCCCCCAGTATAAAGAAGAAGTAAACAAAACAAGTAATTATTGATCTAAACTGATTGATTTTAAACCCTAAACCAGTATGAGAATACATATTTATATTGGTCCACAATTAATATTTCCTCCTCGGTTAAAGAACCAAAAATTAAAATAAAGAAAAATCATGTATAAATATAGACAAACGAAACAACGTTAATAGCATAATAAAAGTTGATATGTTTACAAGAAACTGAAATTTATAATTGTTTAGTTTATCTAATCAAATAGTGCAACTAAAACAAAACTGTACGAGCACTCAATTTAAGTAAATTGATAAAAGCATTACTAACTCAAAGTAGGCTGTGTTTATATGCACTAGAGTAAACACCATTCTATGCATGCTTAAGCTCATCCGAATTATATCTGAGACATCGAATGTAAGGGCATGTGATCAATAACTTGCAATAATTTGACTTTGATAGGTTTCAGAATGTAATATTAGACATTTTAAGTGCTATCAGATGTTTAACCAGTGCGGCCTAAGTTTTGTTGGTAAATGCAATATTGGCCTATATAACTATGATGTACTCCAGATAAAACTTCAGAGGTACATTAAATTTCATATTTATTTTCAATTAAAAATATTTAACCGGTGTATACAGCAATGTAACTCTGCTAGACCGCAATTTAACTGAGAAAAATATCTAGCGTGTAAATATACAGTATTATATCCATTATAACACCTCAAGACATTAAAACAGGAAGTGTTTTTATTTAACAAGATTATTATCTGAATTGCACACATTTAATAATGCTTTTCAAAACTACAAGTGGCTTTAAAGGGGTATTTTGGATTTAACATTTCTATTGTTAATTGTTAATTGTTAACACATGCTTTTTATGTTGAGCAGTAAAGCAGAACAAGAATTGTTATATTAGCAAACTATGCAACAAAAGAAAAAGCCAATAAACTTTATTAGGTTATGAAATTGTGTCAGAAATAATACACAGTAGAAACAACGAATAATTATGATTAGAATAGAAAGAATATTTTCATGAGATGGACAATATCATTTTTCAAACAATTCTCTAAATCTTAGGTAGGCACACTCATGGTGGGTGCTACTTGTCGACACTCATAATTTGATGATACCTGCCTTGTAAGTATTTCTCAATTAACACCATATATTCAGATTATTTATTCATAAAAAAGAAATCAATAATACAACGGCAGCCAAAAAGCTGAAAAGTAGTATTTTACAATATTTAATAAAAAGAATATAAATCCAAAGGCAAATTACTGAAAAAATGACAATGCTGTGAGTGAATTAGTGGCTGGATCTCAATGGAGATACAAAATAATAATAATAACGATAAATAAAACAGCCAGAAAAGTAAGCAGAGCTTTCGGGCAACACTAGCCCTTCATCAGTGCAAGTGAAGGAATTTGGATAACCTCATTGTATAAGAGCAGCTGGCAAGTGCTGCCTGGGTGGACAGGAATAAAAGAAATACAACAAAAGGAGGCAGGGTGGAGTCTGAATAAGAGTAGAAAACAAAGAAGGTAGCTTGGTAGAGATATAAACAATTTTGGAATGAAACTAAAAAACAGCTTAAATGGTGGTTAATATTGAAACTTAAATTTAGGTAGTCAATGGAATAATTTTAACGATCTAGGAGTATGTTCCTAATGTTAAGTCCAAAAAGGTTTTGTGGTTTTAAGTTGTAATTCCCAGTGGTTTTCTTTGTCTTTGCGAGTTTAGTTGCTCCATTTGACATTATGGTCTATTACTATAACTCTGAAATTTGAGTCGAGTGACCACCTGAATTAAAATGTTCGGCTACAGGTTGATCAAGCTTTAATGTTTTGATAGCTGATCTGTGTTGTGTCATTCTCATACGGAGTGTGTTTTTTGTTTCTCCGACGTACTGTTTGCCACAAATATTACAGTATATGAGATGAATGAAGTTTTTGGTTAGAAAATTAATTGATTGTATAAATAGTAAAACTTTTTTTTTTTTTTTAAATTAACACATTAATATTTGTCCACCGGTATGTTAAATAGTGCCAGCCTATTCAATATTCATTGAAACATCATCATTAATGAGTCGGACTAAGAAAGGGATTGGTGGAAGCCACCTCTTATGACACTGGACCATCCTTGTTACAAAGGCTGAATGTACTATGGCCGTTATGACGCTAACTACTGTATGTGATCTTGTTTTACGATATGAAAGCAGAACTATAAATCTGAACAGAAGCTAAGCCAAGACTTTACATAAAATATGGCCCAGGTGATGGCAGACCTTGAGTGTACTGACCTTTGACCAGGAAACATCCAACACATCTGCAGTATGACCTGTGTACACACAAAAGGGTGCTTTAGCAAATATTGCCAACTGATCGCTATCATCTTCATCGTTACCATCACCAGCTCCCGAGCTTGACACTGATTCCTTCTCAATGGCATCCAGTATGTCCTCTTGTGAAGGTGTGGGAGAGGACTGGGTGTCTGCATTGTACTTCTGTCTCATGTCACCAAAATACTGTTCATGGTTCTTAAGAACCCATACCCTGAGAAGGTGATCTTGTCCAGCAGTAGCCTAAACAACCAATGAAAAAAAGAAAAACATGGAATAAGAGCCTCAGTCAATAAAGTGTCAAATAAGCTCAGGGGTATGAAGAAAATGTATGTAATCAACTTCATATAATTAACTAAAACATACTTTATTACAATTTACTTTTTCTCCAGGGGAAAAATCTGGACAACTTATAATCTTTGGATGCCTGGGCTGGTAATCAATCTTTGTTCTTAAGTTAAGATACAGTAGTTACAAGTAATATGTGATTATCATAGAGATATTATAGCAAATTTATTTAAAATATTTATATTATAATTGCTTTATGTTACTATCAAACCAGTTATTTTTATCATTTAATACCCTTTTCACATCTGCAAAATATAACAACTTGTAAACCAGATTTGCATAGTGTGATAACAATTTTGTGGACAATCACCCGAGATTTTACAGGGGACCACTGATGAGAGGCCTGTTTTAGTTTTGAGATGTTCTGACACGTTATTGCCTTGTTAATAAATTTACCAATCATATTAATCAAATAGTGCGCAACTGTGCTTTTCCCCCGAAATTTCACAAGGTTCACATACTGTATGTGTGTGATAAGTCAAACCCGATTACAACTTGTTATAAGTTGTAACAATTTATGCAGGATATGTATTAGATAAAGACAACAAGTATGTACAAAGAATTTCCTAGGTTATTTTGAAAAACTGACTGCAAAGGTAGAACAAATTTGTTTGCAAAGCATGTTTGTTAAATCTGAACCAAGATCTCACTATGTCATAAAAAAATATAAACATACCAATAATCGACCACATAATGAAAACTTCATAGTCCAGATGGCGCCAGAGTTTTCACTGCCAAGTTCTTGAGCTAGTTTCAATTGATCAAAATCATATGGACCTTTGTGGCTTGATGACGCACGGAACTGTAGGACATAAAATAAAGTACATAAATTAATTATGGTATTTTGTTCTCACATAGTAAATCAGCTACTTCTGAAAAATCTGTACAAATTGTGAAAATGAAAAATGTAGCTGTAGCTGTGTGAAGGTGGAGTCAATTATTTTATCAGAGAAATTAAGTAAATTAAAAGAGTTCTCCCATGAGACAGTATCAGAGTATTTTAATTGGTCAGATGTTTGCCTTACTTGACAACGTAATTGTACATATATACTGTAATATGAGAATTATGTTATCAACTGTTCTTATCTTCATCATTATTGAGTCTAAATATCTATGTGCAAAAAAGTAATTATAAGTTTTATGAATAACGTTTTATTTTATTCAAAGTGATTTTACATAATACGGTTTATATCGATTGTGATAGGAAAAAAAGTACACATCAGAATATTAATTTTTTGCCAATAATTCTTAGGTGGGATTCCCACAAACAGATCACTAGCCTGCCACTCATACCCCTTGCACTAAATTCTGGATCAAGATCAATCAATACATATTGTTACATTCAAATGAAGTACTTGGCAAAATATTGCGCATGTTGATATTTAGGTCCGTGTTAAAAGAATACCAATTTTTGTCTTTTTTTTTCATTTCTGAAGTTATCAATGAACCAAGATAAGTACTAACTATAGCAAAATTATATTTTTCCAAGCAATTAAAAATTGTTTGTCTAAAATGTATCAATTAATGCTAGTTTTAAATATACTCAATGTGGTGACATGTTCGGCGCCCCATACCTAATGCGCCATCTTTGATCATTCGTATCACAGTTGTTGTTTATGTTATGCTGTTTACATTTAGTTGATTAAAACCTTACACAGGTACATAAAGACTATTCTCTTTATTACTAATCACACTACACTCAATTTGTAAGGGAATATTCGGTTGCAGTATTATAAAGTGAAAGAGAGGTTTGAATGTATCATCAAAATTATAAACTTTCAATAACTACAAAACAAACTATAAAAGATCAACAAATCATTTCTTAATTAGTAAAATTGTTTTAGTTTCATTTCTTCATAACTTTTCAGAAGAGCAATGAAGATACTAACTAAACTAAATCATTATTGGGTTTTCAATTCCACTAATTTATTACTAATAATTGTTATAACTGTAAGTAAATAGTAAATTAATCACTGTCCTACCTGGTAGTGATTAATTTAATATTGGTAATTCTTGGCCAGATGTGCATCAAGACATAAAAATAACTACAGTAAATTGAAATGAACTCTGACCTTAACTGTCTTTGTATCTGGTAATGATTCGTCATCACTGGAAGCTTGTTCTTCGTGTTTAAATGCGTCGCCAGCGACTGTCTTCACTTTTTGGGCCATCTTTTTGGTAAACTTCTTTAACTTGTTCCTAATCGCATTAAAAATTAATGTAAACCATATGTTTGAAAACTGATCAATGATAATTTCTTTTCCCCCCTTTCATACCACCTGCTTATTATTGTTTTATGGATAGAAGTTTGGGTAAACACATTTTTAAAACCTTTTTTTCATACAAAAGTGTGCCGTCTACAATTATGAAACAAGAATGTACCAATAATATAAAGTATTTTGTTTGCATAGGAATATGCTGTAAAAGGTTTGTATTTTTTTTAGTAGGATGCCTTACAAACAGATACCATATTTAAACCTTAAGATACAATAGTTAAAAGTGGATATAAAGAAGTATGACTAACGATTTAATTTTGAGTTGTTGTGCAACAGGTGAATCTTCCTTTTTCTGTTCCGTGTCACTTCCTTCCATCTTGTCCAAACTTCCATTACTAAATAGAATTAATGGCAAAATACCAGTAAATATCTATCTAGAATTTGTACAGTTGTTATCATACCATTTGTGTTATTGCACACATCTACTAATACACATGAATATCAAAAAGAACAGAATTGTGTTTGGAAGGTTCAATCTGCCATTTTGGATCCAATATAGCAGTCACATTCTCAAATTTGTCCCCACGTATGATGAGTCCATACACATAACCGTTAGTGGCCGAGTGGTCAAGACAGTGGAACCGTAATTACGTAGCCATAACATCAACAAGGGTTCAAGGCTCACTCACTCCATGGTTCTGGTGGAAGAACGAGTCTTCTCGGAAAAGGAATATAAACGGTCCAGTGTACACATCTAGCTCATGTGCACTTTAAAGAACCTAGTACATCTTTCAAGACAAGTAGGGAGTTACTCCAGTGTACTAGTCACAGCCACTTATGATAACTGGGCCCACTGGGAGACTAGTTTTTGACTGAAGAGGTCACCCAGTTGAAATAAATAATACAAAACCAACGAACAAAATCATAATTGGAAGATTTTAAAGTAAATTTGAAAAACTTGACATGTCTGCATGGTTAGGTCATGGTTGGTTGGAAGCTGTCATTTGACGGTAATGGAGTATCAAAATTACCGAATTGTACTGTGGAAGTTTTAAACTATAATAAATACAGACAGTCTTATTACATTATATTTATACAGGTGAGCACATGTGTTGCACGTTGGAGTACTGATTGCAAGATTGTGGGTTCGAATCCAACGCTCATCGCATTGCTTGTATCCTTAGGAATGACACTTACGTTTACCTCTCTCCAACCAGGTGTACAAATGGATACCTGGTATGGTCAAGAGATCAACTTTGCACTGATTACTAGCTGCATTATGGGAGTATAAAAAATGATGTAATGTAATACAGTAATATGTACAGTGCTATGCTAAGAGGTTTCACAAGGCGCTTTATAAATCCAGAATGTTATTATTCTTTGTCCTTTTATCACGGAAAGGAAAATACAGTTTGCTGGTGTAATGTGAATAAATATATAGTACATAAACAAACCTGACATATTCTGAAGTAAGTCTCATAATGTGAAGTGATAGTGGGTTGATACAAGCTGGTAGTTTATCTTCTGCTTGCAGTAGTGACACCTGTTCACCTGTATCTAGGTTCTTAACCATCACCTGAGATAGAACTTCCTGTTAAAGAAGAAAAACTTATGCTGTTAACATAATTATGATATTTCAATATTATGCCCTCTCGCTAGTCTAATGGTAAATTTATTCTTATGCAGTTGTACAGTATGCAGTAGCCACTGAGATGTAAAGTCCACTATAGGATATTGCATCTCTGGGTCAATTAACTCTTTAACACTTTTGTTGGCCTCTTATAAGGCAACACAGAAGAATTTGCCTCTTTTAAGGCAACACAAAGTTAGCCTCAAATAGTTATCAGGGATGACACAATTTTCAGTTGCAGTTAACTTAGTTTGTTCTATTTTTTACTACATAACAACAATTTCCATAACTTTCCAAAGACTTTTACAGAGCAAAAAATTTAAATTTCTCAAACCAAATATAAACAATTTATTTATTCAAATTTTACATTTTAAAATATTTCCAAAAACCTGTATAAACACTTTTTGTATTGCATACACAACTAATTAATTATTAATTAAATTAGCTTATACATTTTCCGAACAGGTGCCAAAGTTATCAGTTCTACAGTAGCTTAGAGGACTTTTCTACCAACTTACGTCATCTGTTAAGATGTCTCCAGTACGGCTCTGTCCCTGCATCAGTAAGTGATACCGCAAAAGTTTCTCCATTTCTGGTGTGCTGCTTTTAGCTTCGTCCCAATGTTCTATTGAGCTTTCGGGAGGTAAGCCAACATGTACACACTCAGGTGGCATGTCTCCTAGAATATCACTGGAAAGTCTTTCTGGAGGATCTTGCTCCAGTTTAGTAGTCTTTTCATTAAGTGATGATTCCTAAATGAAAATAAATAAAAGTATATTTAATTTATTTTTTACATGTTTACTACAGACTAGCCTACAACACGTTCATTGTTGTCGTTTCTCAATCAATAGTTTTAATGCATTAATGTTTTTCCTCAGTTCTTCTTGTAATACATTTCTGCACATTTAGGCTCTGATGATTCTTCTCATGCACCCCCAATCCCAGTATAGCTTTGTTATGAGCTGCATGCAAAGGGGTCAACGCAACAAGAACATCATCAATTGAGAAACAGAGTTAGTTGGTTGGCCACCTGTCCAGAATATCACTGGAAAGTCTTTTTGGAGTATCTTGCTCAAATTAAAGATGTATTGTCCCTTTGACTAATTCCAACAAACATTTTTTTTTTTAATTTCGAAAAAAAGTGGGTCATTTTGAAGTATCATAATAGTTATTAACTTTCACAAAAAATTAGTCAAAAAAAAATAATTTAACCGAAATACAGATGTTTTTTTGTTCAAAAAATAACTTTGACTTCCAGTCAAAGTTTTCAATCAAAACATATCCCATAATGCAATGCACTTGTTTAGCTACTCTGTATGCATAATCATAAAACTTCCTCGCGATCTGTGTGAAAACACCTTCTCAACCGTGATGAGTTCTGTAAACAATCCTAATTAGCATCATGCATAATGCATACTCATGGTTTGAAATCTTTGTTTATTTTCGCTTGCGACGATTTCTCAGACAAAATGTAATCTAATTAATTTACCTGTTAATTACGTAAACTGTTGTTTTTGGCTCGAATTTTCGACTTAAAGTGAATAACTTTAATATTACTTTGATATGGCCAATTTAAAATTAGAATATTTTTTTTTTCATTTTTTGTGTTTCAAGGGACAATACATCAAAGGCAAAGCATCAATTGAGAAAAAGAGTTAGTAGATTTTCGTTAGATGTTTATGGCATCACTATTTATTATGGAGCATTTGCAAAGCTGATGAAGCAAGCATTGTTGTTATGCTGTCATTAAGGAGTCATACTGCCTGGGCTTCATCCGATATATCATTTAAACAAACCATGTAGAGTGCACATTCATTTAGACTAGACAAAAAGTAGTGAGCCCTCTAGCGGTCATTTGTGATTTCTGAGATTCATCGAAGCGCGACAACATCACCCGGAAATGATGTGAATTTAAAATGTTAATAGGGTTAAACTCTTTTAACCAATTGAAAGCCTTAAATTATAGTTCCTTATGAATAATTCATGACAATAATTAAAGCAAGGGTTGAAGAAGCATGTGACTTGGTTTTTGGAACAGGATAGCAGTTATGATCGTGTCAGGTAATCATTGAATTTGCTCTTCTTTTTGTTAGATTTTATACGGTTTTTATCAATAATAATATTGTACATTTTTACGAGACCATAAAAAAATTCCTCAATTTTTGAGTAAACGAGTGACTAAATAAAAAGTTACTATGTAATGTAAATATTCGTTTGACAAAAAATGGGCATGTTGATATTTTCAGGTATTTTTTAAATGGCGATTGAAATAGGTAAACAAATCACATGTATAACGGTGGTTTGTGCGAAGCTGGGCCTAGCCTTGATGGTCCAACGCGTACTGTGTGTTAATCAATGCGTATAGATACACACGTAGTCGTTTAGGCCAGTTTTTTACATGTTTATTTATTAATATTAGGCCCCATTCTCATTTATTTTAATTAATGTACTGAATGTACCACACTTTACAACTCTATATAAATTAGATTTTGTACATGTATTAAATTCAAACGTTTTATGGGATTTAAAACAAATAAGCTAGGCCTTGTAGTAGGCCTAGGACCACATGTTAGGTTTTTCAGCCTAATTTATCATGCAGTATACCTCTAGCCCATCTTTCAAATACATATTTAAATTAAGATACTTTTTATATTTCTATATTTTTTATAGGATCTGACTCCAGAAAACATTTGCATCACTTGAAAGCGGCTATTTATGGACAGCATGTTGACATTCAAAAAAATTTGACCAGCTCTTATTAATTAAATGTCTTTTAAATTAAAGGTTTTCATTATAATGAAATGTACGGTGACAGAAATTTAAATGATTCTCATAATTGAGGTTTCTCATAGATTTAATATTGAAGGTAAATAAATAAAGCTGTTTGTTATTCTTGCCTTTAGAAATAAACATGTTGTTAGTACTATATTATTAGGCCTAGGCCATTATACAAATTAAAACTAAAAAATACAATAATCATATTTAAGGCCTACACAGCAGTACCTTACTTGATTTGATTTTTTTCAAATATTTAATTGATGAAATAAATGAGTTTGACTTTTCAATTAGTTGCCATTTTATTAGTTTCTGTGTGTTTTTATTTATATTCTTAAAATAATTGTATACAACAACTTTAAAGTATTGCGAAGAAGTGATCAAATTATAGTAGGCCTATTTGTATGTTATTGTCGCTTAAAATTATGCAGTTAAAGTATTTGATTTTAGGGTGACAGAAACGGTTAGGCAAGAAACGAAATAAATTTGGGAATTTTGTTATGCGGTAAAAACAATTAAACATAATTTACCCCTAATGCATGTAAATGTAGAAAACATTGCTTATGTTAGCGCGACCGAAACTCGCTACTGGGAATAGAACCTGCAAAAGCGACGCGTACACACCTACTCGGGCACCGGCGGAGCGCGATCGATAGTAAATATACCCGATTTCAAATGATCATAAAATTCTTTTAAAAAATATCAACATTTTGATTTTTTGAGGATTAAAAGTAAAGATATTGAAATTTAACATGCTATTTACAAATATGTATTTAAAAATTCGGAAACAATTTTAGCGTGATATTAAAACAAACTTTTTAGAGTTCCGCGATTTCCTACGCAGGATTTGTTTGTTTTCATTGTTAATGGGCGAATGTTACCTAAACTAGAATCGTTATAAATCTTTTAAATTTGTATTATAAGTAATTTCTTTAGTATTCTTAGTAACATTGAATGTCTCTAATTAACTAGCAGTTATTTATACTAACTATTGTTCAATAATAAGCGTGTATGAAGTGAAAATCTATAGTAATAATGTTCTTAGTCAGTTCGTCTCGCTCGCGTGAAGTCTTCGGGTTTCTCAATACAATTCTCAGCGGTAAGATAGGCTTGCGCTAATGTTTAAATCAAAAGCGCTCTCAAAACACTTTTTGTCCAAAATTCGCAATATGACGTGAGTGTGAGTGAGTGATGACCCACAATTGTCCAATAAAATGACAGGAATCTATTTAGGTGTTATATAAAGGGTGCTATCTTTATAACTAAAGGTATTGGTTTGGTCAAGCCACAACTGTTTGTACCATAACCATTACTTTTTATAATAATTAAAACATTTTTTAAAAAGAATGGACTTACATGATGCCTAACATGTGAGTGACCACGGGAAGCACTCTCCAGATCTAAAGAATGTTCCAACTCTTTAGTGATACTAGCGATGGTTGTGGTTGGTGTTAAAATGCCACTCCCTGGACGACTACCACTACTAAGATCCAATGGCAAACCACCAACTACTACTGGTATATCATCGAGTCCTTCTGTTGTATCCATTCCATCTGATATCTAAAAGCAACAGAAACATACTGTTGAAGAAAGCAATTGCTATGCAAATTTAAATTAGTTAAAATACTGACTATCATTAGTGAGCTTTTGCAACAGGACAGTAGACGATAAATATGAAAAGATACAGTAATTTATACAAAATATTAATCTGTTCATGCGTGTAAGCCCAGTATACTCTATTCCACTCGTATCAGGATTATAATTGGTCAACTTAACGTTGGGTCCCGATAGATGGAGCAAAATTTATGACATCATCAGTACAAAGTGCATGTAGACGGTCGGCCCAAATTTCTCAATTTTAGTTTGAAAATTAGCTAAAACATATTTTATATATTATAATAGTATGTGTAGACTGTGAATTCACTTTGATTCTTCTAGATTCATGTTTAAAAAATATGCAGAAACTTTTCAAACACACACACCGAGCCTTACATACATGGTCTACATATACAGGGGTCTACGGATTATGTGATGAGGGGGCCAAATGCCATCGCTTCTGTCTTGAAATATTCATCAAACTCTAGTAAATTATCGTCCCCTTCGTTTACCGTCCAAATGCGAAACCTCCCAAAGGTCAAATGTTATAGAAAAGATGAACGTGCACTGAATCACCGAATTGCCAGGATGGATACCGATGTCATATGTGATATACATAACCAACCAACCAAATGGCAAGGATATACTAAGGTGCATTATAATTATTGCATTACAATGTAACATTATTAACCTTTTGTTCTGCACTCTTTGGATTCTTTTGTTTTTTCTTGCGTCGAGGAGGAGCCACAGGTGGTGCAGCTGGAGGCGGCATCTCCTGTGCAGCAGAATCCAGTGGCAAAACTGCCGGTCGTCCCGTTGTACTGGCAACAACATCTGGAATGGTGCTGGTTTTATGTTGTTCTACCTCTGGTTCTGCATCACTAGGTTCATCATTGGCAGGTATTTCAACTGGTGCTCGAGTTTCATCAGCAACAGGTTGTTGGCTTTCAGAGTCACTATCTTCATCCAATCCACTTTCTTCTTTTCTCCGTCGTTCTTCAAGTTTTTTCCTACGTTTTTCTGCCTCAATTCTTCGTTTTTCGGCTTCCTGTATTGTCAAAGTATATCATTTAGTTTTCATAATTTTTAGTCGCGTGGAAGCGACTCTATAGTTCACTATGTCGGTTGGTCGGTCTGTCGGTCTGTCGGTCCGGTATCACTATGCGTTTTATCGCTTTCTGACCTTATCTTGATATCAGTTTAATCTAGCTAGGTCAATTTTTCACAGTATATTCCTTATGGCCAGGAATCGATGTGGTTATGTTTTCACGGTGCGCAATAAAAAATTACGCGGTCTACGCATGATTTAACGAAATCACGTTTGTAATCATATCTTCACAACCATGAATCACAATTAAATAAAATTTGGTACTCATAAATTTCAGGGCATAAATCATCATATGGCAATACAATTACCGTAACGCATGCGTACGCGCGCTTAAAATTTTCAAAATTTATTTTCGATGAAATAAGAGTACATTTCAGGCAATTTTAAGCGTTTACAAAATTGCCATGAGTGCGCATATTTTTGCGCGCGCACTACGCGTTAAATGTTATTGCGCACTCTTTTTGCCCGATTTCTGTTTTCTTGACTTACTTTTCAACTCGAAATTACGTTATACAAGCACGTCAAAAGTGACAGGCTACGCACGTGTAAATTTAAAAAATATAAATGTTTTTAAACATTTCAACATTTTTAAACATGTTTAGTAATTTCGGTCAGTATAGTTCACTATGTCGGTCGGTCGGTCTGTCTGTCGGTCTGTCTGTCGGTCCGGTATCACTATGCATTGTAGCATGCGACTTAATGGCTGTTGGCCTTGTTTAATCGAGGAGCGATTATTAATTATAATATTGGTAAAAATCATAATAACTGTGGTATTGTTAGGAGTTTAAAATCGTACCTGTTTTTGTTTTTTCCATTCTTCTTCCTCTTTCTGCCTTCGTTCATCTTCTTTCAATCGCAATATCTGTTCCTCCAATAATTTCTAAAAGAATTTAAAAAAAAATTAATTTCAAATGCAAAATTTTTATAATCTTTAAAATAAACTGCAATCAATCAATCAACCTAAGTTGTATGGTCACCATGCATTTCTTGTGCAGTTATGGATAGAATAATACTTTAAAATTAGAAGACCTCAGAAAATAACAAAGTCTGAACCATCCACTGATTCTGAATTCATTGGTAAATTATTAGCAAATTATTATGATGATTATTATTTTTTTCTGTCCTAAATAATTGAACCAATCTAATCTATTTTTTTTTTCAAATGAATTACATTGTATATAGTAACTACACTATTTCATCTACATTATTAATTCTCTTGTCATAATGCAATAGTAACAGAAGGGTTTCATTTTCAGACAATATTATTATTGATTACAAAATAGGCTTCTTGTAAATAATACATTATAATTAAAATAATTTTAATTAAACCTTCTCTTCTTTTCTTTTTTTATCAGCTAGTTCATTTAATTTCCGTTGCATTTCTTCATCTTCATGTTTTCGCTTTTCATCCTCCTCTCTTCGTTTTATGGCAGCTTCAATACGTTCCTTTTCTAGTTGTTGAATTTCATGTTTGTAGGCATCAACTATAGGAGGGGCCTTGATTTCTTTAACTGGTATGGTTTCTTTGCTTCTCCTTTTCAGTGTAATGTAAAACAAAATGTATTTACTTTTTAATTGAAAAAGAGGTTTCAGTATGTAGGTTAGGGCTAAGGGTATTGTAGACGTAGTAAGTTAGAACTGTAGTGTAGTAGAATCGTGAGAGGTCTTTTCAGTCATACTTAATCTTCGCCCGGTACGCCCTCTAGGGCTCGGTATCGCCAAGTAGGGGCCTGGAATTGCCTGGTACTATAGGGTTATTTCATATAAATTGATGTCAAGTACATCTTAAAGATGCTTTAGTCGTATATATTTTTCTTTCCAGATACAGTACAAGTTAAAATCATTTAAAATATTGTTAAAACTTTTCATTCGTGTGTAAAACCATCTCTAATGAAATGTACAATTAAAATAATTCAATATCACAATAGCATTAAATTATCTTAGTTAGCAGTTTTTTAACATTTTATATCATCGATAATGGGCCTACCGGGTCAAGATTAGCACGACCCAGTCTTTTTTCAACATTTTAAAAAAGTTAACAAAGTACAGTTACGAATATTATAATAATAGGCATAGTAGGCTAGCTAGGCTAGGCATATTGATAATAAATACCGTATAGCCTACTAGATAGTAGCAGTAGGCCTATTATTTAATAATATAGGCCTAGGCCCATTATTATATTTATTTATTATCAATATCATTAATTTTAATGTAGGCTAGGCCTAGCCTACTAGCTAGCTAGGCCTAGGCCTATTGTTGTTGTAAGTAATGCTTCTGTCAGATTAGAGTGCCTACCAAGAGAGGCTAAAATACAATACACCCATGACCATGTCATCAAACTAAAATCTGCAAAGTTTACAAAAGCTACTAAAAATATATTTTACGCTGCTAGGCCCTTTCCAGTCCACTTAAGCGGAGAGAAGGGGACAAAGGCAGGCTACTGCGCGCTGCTGACATTTGACAATGACAACAATCAACCGTATAAAGTGGGTGAGGTCAGCCTAGCCTAGCTAGCCAGTTTCAATTACACTTTTAAATAGTAATACCTTCCTGGACTTGTAACCCCGACATCTTCAGTAGCATCAAAGAATTCTTCTGAGTCACTTTCTGAAGACATACCAGCGTTGTATATCTATTGCATGAAAAGGGCCATCATGATTTCACTTTCACAACATCATCGGCGTAAAATGGCTGATGTTTAGATACAAATTGCCTTCACAAAACAATGAAGATGGTCTCGAAACACCTCGCTGAGTGAGTTTAGCCCTCTCGATTTCTTGTTGATGAAAAAAGAGTTGACATTGTTTTATATGATGCTTTTCGTGTCGCTCCTTTAGGCATTAGCCGTGCATTATAGGCATATTATAGTTTAAAGTTGTACAAAAATAGGTAAATTCGGACTGGGCATGCGCACACCCCAGGGCACGTCTGGGAAAAGAGAGTCTATGAAAACATTTGCTGATAAAAAATGAGTAGAGATATGCATATGCAATGACTTCGTTTTGGCTGTTAACCTCTAGGCCGGAATTATAATAAGTCTCTGTCAGATTAGTCATTGAATATTGGTCGAGTCCAAAACGACAGTCCTTCCGTCCGATCCTCTTTGGTCATTTTTTATTTATCGTCGTCAGATTGTGCATTTTTGCATCAGCAGTAGGCCTAAAATCCCATCAAAAAAAAAAAAACAAAAAAAAAAGCAGAAATTATTGGAAAAAAAAATTAAAATAATTGTTTTTACTTTATATGAATATAATATGGAAAGCAAGAAGAACAATTCTTAAAATTATTTCGTCCGATCCGTCGAGTGGCTTTTTTATAAGAAAGGCTATTCTATTTAATAATGATTTATAATAAATTATTTTTGTAAAAAAAATCACTGTAGTAAACATGTTGTGAGGTAAAACTAACTATAAACGGGTATATTAAATACTTTATATAACATAAATGTTTTGAGATTGTGTAAATTCGGATTTAATTTAGTTTTCAATCTGTAGTTTAAGCTTATCAATCAATTAATCAATCAAATAATAATAATAATAATAAATAACATTTATAAAGCGCAAGAGACAAAGGTTTCAAAGCGCTGTGTTTTCCAAGATCAGTGCAAGTAGTAGCGTGCGATTATGCTTCTCTGAAGAGATGAGTTTTGAGTTTAGTTTTAAATGTGAAAACAGATTTTGATGAGCGTATTTCGAGTGGTAGAGTGTTCCAGAGTTTTGGGGCTGCGACAGCGAAAGCACGATCACCTTAAAACCGAGTTCTGGAACGGGGTCCAGGTTTTAGAAGAAGTCTGCTGGATGAACGAAGCGAAGAGTTGGTTGACGGAGTAATGATGTCACATATGTAGGCTGGAGCACATCCGTTGATGACCTTATATGTCAGCAACAGGATTTTAAAACGAATGCGCTGATCAACAGGCAACCAGTGTAAGTCACGTAAAACGGGAGAAATATGTTCATGTCGTTTAGTGCCAGTGATAAGTCTTGCGGCGGAATTTTGGATTCGTTGAAGAGGAGACAGATAAGAAGTTGGTAGGCCGTACAGAAGCGAGTTATTACAGTCCAGACGAGATGAAACAAAAGCATGAACAAGACGTTCAGTTGATGTTTTGTCAAGGTACTTACGAATCTGGCCGATCTGGTAAATTCCAAAGGAAGCACCACGGCAAACATTACGAATGTGTTCTTTTAAACCGAGGCTGTTGTCTAGTTGGACGCCTAGATTTCTGGCTGAGCTGGAGGTAGAGACACTAGTATCTCCGATATGGACCAAAGGAAATGATGATGCCTCACGGAACTTTGAATGAAAATGGATCATTTCAGTCTTGGAGTCGTTGAGCATGAGTTTATTTTGAATGGCCCATGACCGAACATCTGCAATGCATGATTCAAGGCTGTTAACAGATTCAGAGTGATGTGTAGGTTTCATGATTAAATATAGTTGAGTGTCATCTGCATAGATCATAGGACGAACTTCCGGGTGGGAATCAATGATGTTGCTGAGTGGTCCAGTGTATAAGATGAAATCGAGTGGACCTTTTACGGATCCCTGTGGTACACCCCAGGGTAGAGCGAACTCATCAGACATCGAATCACCCACAATGATTGCTTGTCTACGATTCTCAAAATATGAAATAAACCATTTCAATGCGGTTCCGCTTATGCCGTATCTTTTATCAGTGGTGGCGCCAGCGGGGGGGCTAAGGGGGCTCTAGCCCCCTCGTCGGGGAGCCTAGCCCCCCCGTCGGGGAACACGGGTACTTTTTGTCGGGGAATATAATATACAGTAAAAAGCGTTCGCGTTCACTTCGTAGCTAGCTTCAGCGCCTAGAAAACCGCGACGTTTGATTGACCGTGAGAGTACGTCAGAGTGATATTATGCATTCATTATTGCCAGCGATCTAACTTACTACTAAACAATAGTTAGTTCGCACTTGTCTGGCGGTATCCCTTTGTACGAATCGTTCAACGTTGGGTCGAGACGCGTGATATCAAGTTCCATCCAGGGACCAAAGTGTGTAATGTAGTTATTTTCCAGGCGAAGGTTACCGAAGGGAACACGGGTACTTTTTGTCGGGGAATATAATATACAGTAAAAAGCGTTCGCGTTTACTTCGTAGCTAGCTTCAGCGCCTAGAAAACCGCGACGTTTCATTGACTGTGAGAGTACGTCAGAGTGATATTATGCATTTTCTATGCATCCATTATTGCCAGCGATCTAACTTACTACTAAACAATAGCTAGGTTCGCACTTGTCTGGCGGTATCCCTTTGTACGAATCGTTCAACGTTGGGTCGAGACGCGTGATATCATGTTCCATCCAGGGACCAAAAATGTGTACTGTAGTTATTTTCCAGGCGAAGTTTACTGACGGTTACGTCGTGTACTGCGTCGACGTACGCTACACTACACACTTAAAACTAAAGGTGCAATAAAAGGTGCAAACCTATAAAAGGGTGCTAATTTGCGCCTTTTTCTCATAAAATGGTGCAGAGTTCATAAAAGGTTTATTTTTGCACCTTTTATATCGCAAAATGCAGACAAGTATAAAAAGGTGCAGAACTGCACCGCAAAGGCCCAAGTAGGCCATGGTGACTGTGTGACAAATAAGACCTATTAGATTAATGAACGCTTCTTGATATGTTTAACTTAGGGCTTCTAAAAGCTTAAAAGGTGATAATAAGGACAATTTTTTTAGAATGACATTATTGTGGTAAGTTAAAACAAAAATAAGAAAGATTAATAATAATATAGATAGGTTTGTGGGGACAGCTATCGGAATTCGAACAAATCTTTTTTTTACGGAACATTAGAAAGTCGCTGGCTTGTAACTGAAAATTAAAGTTTAATACCTTTAACATGATAAATTCAAAGGTTCAACTGGGCACCCTATAAGGTTTAACATCAGTTAAAAGGTGCATAATAGCACCTTTTTGTACAATTTTTGTACAATTTTCGTACCGTATGCGCACGCAAGATGTCTGTAAACAATTGTTAAAATATTGAATTTCAGAGGTTATTTACTCTGGTTTGCTTAAGTCTAGAATAAGTAAACTTTTCTTTCATATTTAACAATATTATTAGAATATCTAATATCATAATGTAGGCATCTGTTCTAAATTTATTTGAAACAGGAATTGAACAATAATTTTAAGCGCGTGCGGTTGTTAAACATGCAGTTTGAATTGAGGAGTTTGCGCCCAAAAAATCAGGCTATAAAATTAAACTAGGCCTAGCTCCCACACCTCTCCAGTGTAGGATAGCTGTTAAAAGTAAGTAACGAAGCTTTATATAGGCATGTAGTTTGGTTGTTTTTATTAGATTAATTATTGTATAGGCCTATAAGCCTAGGCTAGGCCTAAAACTTAAAAATGATAGCTAAATAAATAAATAAATATGGCTAGCTAGAGGCCTCCTACCTATCTAGGCGGCCTCTATTAGGCCTAGGCTAGGTTAAGCCTAAAGTAGGCAGTCTAGAGGCCTACTTAGCCTACAGTAGCCTTTCGGGTGGGGGATAGTCCTAGACCAGGCCTAGCCTACTTACCTGGGTCTAGCTAGTAGGTTAGGCATAAATAGGCTAGCTATGCCTAAAAGGTTACTAGGCCTAGGTAGG
Source organism: Antedon mediterranea (assembly GCF_964355755.1). Taxonomy (NCBI): domain Eukaryota; kingdom Metazoa; phylum Echinodermata; class Crinoidea; order Comatulida; family Antedonidae; genus Antedon; species Antedon mediterranea. The sequence goes on along the minus strand of NC_092674.1, from coordinate 20,474,049 downwards.
CCTAGACCTTAAACTTATTAAAAGCAGTCCTACCTAGGCCTAGCTAGCCGGCTAGGCCTATAATTAATAATAGGCCTAGCTAGGCAGGCCAGGGGCCTAGTTATTAATATTAGTTATTACAGTAGCTGGGTATTATTAGGCCTAGGCCTATATTAAATTCTTATACACATTATCATTATTTTTAATTATAGTTACAGCCTACATGATGTCATGGAGGGATAAAATAAGTTTAAAACATGAAAGAGCACCTCTGCTCTAATCAGCAGCAATAAAGATGTTCAGAAAAGGAGAAAGAAATGTGACCACATGTACTGTAATACTCTAGTATATAGGGCCTACTATACTACGAGCTGAGGAAAGGGAGAGGAACATACTTTAAAGTATGTAAAGCATGTGGTCAAGGTAATTTGACTTTAAAAATCAGAACAATGTCAATAATGTATTGTATGATGTTGTCATATTAATGATAATATATAATAGTTTCCCTTCCTATTTCATGCTTTTTAGGAAAGTACATAATCAGGTGAAAATGTTCGGAAAAGGTGAACCAGACATCAAGAACACTGTTTCAGATATATGGGGATAAGAAGAGAATACTGCCAAAGATGTCATCATTAGATAATTTTAACAATAGGCCTATTGTTGGTTTGAGAAGAGATGGCCACACTCTATTTAAGGTGCAGAGACTGGTAATTGCCATCCATTAATTCAGCAGTTGAATTGAATAATGTAATGTTTTAAAGTTGAATAAAATTATACAAAGCTTAATCAATATTTTTTGTATTTTAGTGATTTTTATTTGTGCACCTTTTTAACAGAAATTTGAATCTTAGAGGAGCATTATTGAACCTTTTATTAGGGTGTAAAGTTGCACCTTTATTTAGAGGTTGAATTTTGCTCCTTTGGGGAGCTGCTATTGTTGCATTTAGTTTGCACCTTTTAGGGTAGAAAATTACACCTTATATGGTGCAAATGTGAACTCCAAAGGAGCATTATAGCACCCTTTATCAGGGTTCAAAATTGCACCTTCCGTCAAAGGTGCAGTTGTGCACCTTAAAGGGAGCTGCTATTGTTGCATCGGTTTGCACCTTTTTAGGTAGAGATTTGCACCTTTTTTTTTTAGTGTGTACAGCAAAAACGAATTATGTTAATTGTTCGTATGTTCACCAATTTTTTAATTTACAAGCAACCTTCTCTACCGTGGGGCACCTAAAATAAATTTTTCATCCATTACTAAACAAAAAAACATGCCATTTTCGCTTAGCCAACATCTTATTATAGCTAAGTTATTACATTTTCAATGTCATGTATGTCATGAATTTCTCACCACTCGGAAGTCCAGATGGTGGTACGCACGCATACACTTGGGAGGAATAAATTTATTTCCCCGACTGAAAAAGGTCTACGCTTGCTTTTTTAAGCCTCTAGGCCTGATGTTTCCAAAGTATAAAATGCAATTTTTTGAAGACCTGCAGCTCTAGTTTTAAACAGTTTCTTAGCTCAGCCCCAATAATAAAGCTGGTCATATTTCGTACAAGTACAAGAAGTGCATTTTCCGGGACCTAACATCTCTATTTTTCAAACATTTCTTAGCTCAGTCACAACCATGATAGGGACTTATATATTTTGTTTCATGTTTTGAAGTATAATAAGTCCAATTTCCGGGACCTCCAACTCTATTTTTCTAAATTTTCTTTGAACTTTTATTTTTTAAATTGAAAAATGTGGATTGAAACAGTCATCGCGCATCGTTTTTTTGCACGCAGTATTTTATTTATGCATTATAAAATGTGGAAAAAATGGCTACCCTAAATCTGATTAAAATGACCTCAAATGACGCTAGAACGCGTTGCTTCCGGGGGCCCTTGGCGGCCCCCTGGCCCCCAGCCTAGTGATGCTCGCTTCGCTCGCATAGCCCCCTCGTCGGGGAATGTAGCCCCCGCGTCGGGAAGATCCTGGCGCCACCCCTGTCTTTTATGAAGACGTTGAAATAATAAATCATGATTGATAGTGTCAAATGCTGCGGAGTAGTCGAGTAGAATAAGTACCGCTTCATTACCTTTGTCTAAAGCAAGTAGTAGATCGTTTGTAACACGTAATAAAGCGGTTTCAGTTGAGTGGAAGCGGCGGTAGGCTGATTGGACTTTTGAAAACAGGAAATGTTCATCCATATATGCTTTTATCTGAGCAGTTGCAATTCTTTCCAAGACTTTAAAAAGGAAGGGAAGATTTGCTATTGGTCTATAATTTTGTAGGACGTTGGAGTCGAGATTTTGCTTTTTCAACAGTGGCATAACGAGGGACAATTTAAATGCAGATGGTACAGTACCTGATGACAGCGACATGTTGACGATTTTAGTGATATGCGGTAGTAGAGCGTCAATGCAGTTTTTTAGTAACCGTGTTGGAATTGGGTCAAGTCTACTGGACTTAGATGCGCTTTCAGCGATGACTTTGCGTACCGTATCTTCTGATATTTGCTCAAATTCAGCGAAACTACTATTACATGACTCGTCGACGTTGACAGTTATTAGTGGAGTGTTTATGGAGTTAAGTTTCTTGCAAATTTTCAGAATCTTTTCATTAAAGAAACAGCCAAACTGGTTTGCGAGATCCATTGAAGATGTGTGTTTTGGCAGAACAGGAGAAGAATCGACCGAGTACAGTTTACTTATGATGCGGAAAAGGTTCTTGTCATCCGCATTAGCGATTTCATTGCGATGATAATTGCATTTTGCTAGATCTAGCATATCTTTATATGCTTTGCATTCCAACTTGTAAATAATAATAATAATGAACCTTTTTCAAGTCCGTGGCCTACTGTGTATAGAACAAAAAACATAACATGCATATTCCGGGTATATAGTAGGAGCAATACTTTCTAAGGTTTGAGTGACCCACTCATACCCAAGTCAACAAAAATGATAATTTCCCACGAACCTCCGTCGTCGTACAACAGCCGTCAACAAACGTACGTACTAACTAATCTAACAATTCTTCATCAATATGCCTACGAGCTGGATGCTTCGCATTTTCCTATCTATCTATCTCCTACGATAATTGTTTTTAATGGATGAAAACCGGTTGAACAGCTCGAGTACAGCATCGTAATATTAAAGACAGGCCGATTTTCTTTAAAAAATACTATTTTGATAGATTTAATATTCGTTTATACAAATGTATTGATTTGCGATAAATGGAAGTACATTCCTAATTATTTGGTTTAACCATTGAGTATACCTCCATGGTTTAACACAAGTATGTACATTTATGGGAATAAACTTAAAACCTTAAGATATAGTATTGCAATACTACCATACAATACTGTGGTTGCCTTTTGAATCGCAAATTTCTTACTGTGAGTGTTGGTAGTATCTGTTAGATATATTATAAACATATAAACTGTATTACTGTGAGTGTTGGAGGCCCCACTGTTAGATTATAAACACATAATATACAAATAAACTATATTATTTATTGTTTCTCAACGTTTGTGCTAATTAATCATTACCAAAAATATAAACGTCGTAGTGGTGTATCGTCACAATATGTACTTTACTATTTCAATCGACTATGACAGTGACAGTTAACAAAGTATTAAATCGCAAATGTTTTACTGTATTTAGTGGTATATTATTTATAGGCCTATAAAACATGAAAACAATATTTCGTTGCTGAGTGGATAAAGAATATATTTTAAAATGGTTCCTCTTTATACCTTCCCTCAACGTTTATGTTATGAACAAAACACAAATTGGATTTGTTTAAATGAGTCCAAAAATAAAAAATGGGGTTTCTCTTTTGGAAGTAATTCCCAGGGTGCTATTAGTTGACTGCATAAATAATTGTGTCTATTTATTCAATCAATGACAATTATGTATTATAGTCGTGTGGTACACATTTGACATCGCCAGTTTTTTTACGCTGAAATTACTGTGTATTCGAGATATACGTCCATCTGTGGGCATGACCTAAATGGTACGCTCGCTTCGCTCATGTACCATCTAATATTATTTAATTTAATAATATTTATTTGCAAGCTAGAAATAGGGAAAATGCGAGCCCGTTGGTTGGGATCGGTTAAGCGTGATGCTGTTAGCCATCTTTGGTATCATTTTGTGTTGATAACAACGATGTTGACACCAGTCTACCACGATGAGGTAGCATCTCCGACTTCAGACTGGAAATTTTGTTTTTCTTTCCAAATTGGCCAAATTAGTGGAATAATATTTGAAAAGAACTGTAGGCTTACTTTGGTAATTTGAAATGTGATCATTTTACAGTAAGTAAAACAACATCAGATAATTATAAACAATAATTATATGCGATTATTAGTAGGCCTAATCTATAATCTCGAAAAGTAAAATTTACTATTCGTTAGTATAGTAAGATCTAATTAAATATGTTATCATTATACTACAGTATATGTCTACTCGCATGTCTATTATCAAGAGGTAGTAGGTTTTCTAGTGTACTGTACAGATAAAAGTGTGTTTCCAATTCAGGATTTAGTTGCCTTGCTTTTACGTAGCAAAAGATTTCAAATAAATGTTAAAACCTACACGTGGGTGTATACCATCCTTACAGGATACGCCTACTACTACCTAGTGAATATAACATGCCTTAATGTCTGCCAATGAATTTAGATCTATAAGAACTAAATATCCTTCTCATATTTATGTTCGTTATGTTGTTTTAAAATTCTTCCGTAGTTCAATTAGCCACTGATATTGCACCTTAACTAAACATGTAGACTTACTGTATCAAACTACTTACGCAATGGAAACTTTCTTGTGCAAATCCGATCAGCATCATAAAGTATTACATCATGTCTAGTAGAGTTATGTATGATCGTTGGTGTTATGACGGTACTACAGCTCTCTCTTTTCTACGCAGTGGCACTTTTCTTTGACGACTCCGATCAGCATAAAAAATGTCGTCAATTGATGGTAGCTCTTGTGTGTCGTGAATGTTAAAACACACTCGTTTAAATTTCCTAGTTGAGCTGCTATACAGGAGTGTTGGTAACATGATGGTACTGCAGCTTCTATTGGACCTCTTACGCAGTGACAACTTTCTCCTGCAACTCTGATCAGCATTATCAAGCATTTCATCAACTGACGGTAGGTCTGGCGTGTCACGAGTGCTGAAACATACCCGTTTGGATCTCCTGGTATGGCTAATAGAAGCTGTTGACTGCCTAACATTGTTTTCATTACAGAGTCTATCAATGTTTATACCTACTTCTTGGGTTTCCGACTTGCAGTTAGGAGATGCATACTTACCAGCTATACTTTCAGAATTAAACTTAGCAATGTCTTTAATACTACTCAGAAATGTACGTATGAACTTTCTGTTTGGTTTGGCACCAGCCACGGTACGGTTAGTTAGTCTTTAAACATTTCCTAGACTTCTGGATAGAGTGGATGGTTCTATCGTATCGTTTCTTGCAACGCGAAGCTCGAGAGAGTGGCGATAGAGATCTGTAATAAAAAGTAAGATGAACTATATTTGTAATTATTATATCTTTTTTTACATTCAAATTTTTACCATCATGAAGACTCTTAGCTGGTGAACGAGAGGATGCACATAAATTGGTATCACTTCCGTCGCTGTAGACAAAACTCGGCCTCTCCTCATGGATACCTAAAATAAACACAATTTTGAAAAATGGCATTTTGGTCTTTAAAAAAGTTACACATGAGAGACGAGATTAAATTAGGGCTTACAAACAAAACATCCTCAATTGCCATGATTGAAAAAGAAGTGTTGGCTGTTTATTGTTTTGATTTATTTAACGTTTTGCTTATATTATTATTTTGTAGCTCCATCATTGAGATCAAGCCACTGATACCCACAGCATTGTCATTATTATAAGTAATTTGCCTTTGGATTGATTATATATACACTATATACAGAGAAGAGTGAACGTTTTCACTCTTCCCTGGTTATACAGAAATACAGTTTACATTATAAGACTGTACTGTAACTTACTGTCAGAAAGTTGTGGAAAGTGGTCAATCTTAGAAGCTGCGCGGTACATCTTTAATGTTTCTTCAACAACATGACTTATAGATTCATTTTTCTACAATAAAATTTCTTTATATTTTTCCTGTTTTTTCTATTGTATTTTCTATGTATTGATAAATAACCTATAAATAAATTAACTAATAAGACATATTACAAAAAGTATAAGAAAGTATTGAAAAGAACACAAAAATGTACAGTGTATAACCTTATCTTAAACTGCTGTCCACATTTTGAAACAATCCTACTGTATGTCTACTGTACAATCTTTCTATAAAATGCAATGCTAAAAACCACTCACCTTCAGTGTAGTTGTTGAACTTCTCAGTTCATTAGTAATATTGATTTCCCGCCATGGCCGCTTGATTTTGATTGGACCTTTGTGGCTTATGACTGATGTTAATGACTTCAAGTTTCGCCATTTTCGCTTCTTTCTGTTGTCATTAATAGAATGGGACTTTCCGTCATCCGTTGAACGAACATTGCGGAATTCTCCAGAATCTATCACATGTCAATATATCATATGTTTAGTATTAATGTTTAGGATTAGTTATAACGTTGGCCAGGCTAATTAAAAATGTAATTCATAATTAGACGTGACTGAAACCCCAAACTTCGAATGAATAATCAATGACAATACAAACAATGCGAATTGGCCTAGGCCTAATATTAATATAATTAATGATACAAATTTTGAGTAATTTTGGTATGCATAATATATAGTAGGGTATAGGCCTATACAACACAAATTTGGGTGGGCGAGAATATGGCGGCTGTGGACGATGCCGATGGTGTATTTTATTTGGTGTGAGCGTAAGTTTGGTCTGTCAACACCCGAAAGGCCATTTTTGTGCCGCGGTACTTATGAACCGATTTTGGAAATCATATCAGCGGTGGTGGCTTAATAAGAAAAGTGTGTAATAAAATTTGCAATTTAAGATATTGTTCACTACCTTTTGAAGTAATTGTACCATTAAAGATGTTCTTGACCTTTTCCTTGTTACTTCCGATCATATTTCTTAGTATGATATTATAAATGTATCGGTATTATTCAAATAATTTACGAGCTTTTTTGAAAGGAGCTTCTGTGAGAAATATCAAACAGAAAATGGCGTCTGTTTATTCTACGCTCTACCATAGATATAGAATAAACGTCACAATAATACATTGTTTACGCGAGCGTAAGTGTGCCTTATTGCTATGGTAATGATATCTTATATACAATGCGCCTTTCCATAAAATCGCTACACGACAGAGCGTAGCGATTCTATGGAAACGCTAGAATTTATTGGGGATCAATTACGCGAGCGCTAAATATTCTTTGGAACGCGTATACGATTCATCGCCGACACAATCGGCAAAGTTGCCGATTTGACTGCAATGAATCGCGGGGAGCCTTCCCGATTGCGTCGGCGACAACTGCGCGTGTAGCGATTTTAATGGAAACGCTGTAGCGATTTTAATGGAAACCAGGCTTAATTTTCTTTATTTCAAGCATTTCAATAATTCACCGACCGAAAACGTCCAACAAGACAAAACATTCTTTTAAAATCTTTTTACTCGAGTCATTCCGAGAACCATCGTTACTAGTTAAGCCTGGTTTCTATTAAAATCGCTACAGCGTTTCCATTAAAATCGCTACACGCGCAGATGTCGCCGACGCAATCGGGAAGGCTCCCGATTCATCGCAGTCAAATCGGCAAAGTTCAACCATGTTCAACTTTGCCGATTTTGTCGGCGATGAATCGTATAAGCGTACCAAAGAATATTTAGCACTCGCGTACTAGATCCCCGATACACATTCTAGCGTTTCCATAGAATCGCTACGCTCTGTCGTGTAGCGATTTTATGGAAACCAGGCTTTACTTATAGGCCTAATCATGTTTCTATGATTAAGAATTATTTCTCTTTTTCAACATTTTTTGTTCTGCAAGGAATTCAAAATATAGGCATAAATTATATTTATGTAAAGTAAACAAAAAGAAACAGTCCTTGTTTGATAATGGGTTAAGCGTGATGCTGTTAGCCATCCTTGGTACCATTTTGTGTTGATGCCAATGATGTTGACACGTACCAGTCTACCACGATTAGGTAGCATCTCCGACTTCAGACTGGAAATGTTATTTTTTAAATTGGCCAAATTAATGATATAGAATTTGGAAAGAACTGTTATGCATACTTTTGCAATTTGAAATGTGATCATTTAATGATATTTAAACAAATTTTATTTTACAGAAAGTAAAAAACACTTACAATATGGTATTAAGCCTAGACTTTGTCGTAAATGTAAGACCAGGTATACTTTATCAACAGACCTATTATACTCTACTCGAATGTTTATTATACTTATATCACAAATAGACCGGCAGCCCAGAGACATTTGGTTAGATGAGCTAGGTACCAATATCTGACTATTTGAGTGTGTTGGGGGTCACTTGAAGTGAATGAAAATGGGAGTCTGTCGGGTACCCCCTGCTGCGTCTAGACCGGGGGGACTCCGAAACGTGCTAAAAAATCGGCACAGGTTAGATGAGAGAGATACCACCTAATTTTACCACCATGGGATGCCCATTGGCATCCTTATAACAGTATCACAAACGACAGACTTTTTCTCTGCTGCAAAAGGCCCGCCAGACCCCCCGAGGGAGGGCCTAAAATGGGGTTAGCATAGATGAGTGAGGTACCACTCAAAATCAATTCCAAACGAACAAGTTGTGTTCATACAATACTAAATGGATAACAACAGACTAATTGTCTGCTGCACCGCAAGTGCCAGACACCCTAAAGTTAGACTACAGGCCCCCCTTCCCCCAACTAACCCAGCTTAGATATTGTAGATACCACCAGCAACCAATGTTATATGATTTAGCACATGTAGGCAATACCAAATGACCTATAATTACAGACTATCTGAACACTGCCCTGGCCCTGGCAGACCCCTCTAAAGTTAGACTAGAGACCCCTCTTTCCCCAACTAGCCCAGCTTAGATATTGTAGATACCACCAGCAACCAATGTTATATGATTTAGCACATTGTAAGCAATCACCAAATGACCTATTACAAACTATCTGTACACTGCCTTGGCCCTGGCAGACCCCTCTAAAGTTCGACTAGAGACTCCATTCCCCCAACTGGCCTAGCTTAGATCTTGTAGATACCACCAGCAACCAATGTTATAATTATGATTTAGCACATTGTAAGCAATACCAAATGACCTATAACAGACTATCTGTACACTGCCTTGGCACTGGCAGACCCCTCTAAAGTTTCCCCATTTACCCCAAGTATATAGCTTACCTTAGATATTGTAGATACCACCAGCAGCAAAAAAAAAACCACCCAAAACAACATATTTAATTGAATAAAGTTTAACTTTAACCGAACTAACACAAAACAATTGAAAATATATCACATCAATGACGATAAAATGACCATTACCATTTTAAAGGGAAAAATAGTTTAAGAGTTTCACTTCAAACTTATATAAGCCAAATATAAACAAGTACGGATTCGAGTAAATTTAGCATTCCTGCGAAGAATTGTGAGGATCTGGAATTCCTTGCCTTTGAATGTCAAAGATACATTCGTCTGTAACTCTTGCACCTATTTTAAGAGAAAGCTTAGTAATCACCTTAATCAAATTCAGGATTGTAGTAACTTAATCCAAAGTGATTTGATTAATTAATAGTTGGTAATTTTAAATGCTGTATATTATAATCTTAATCCTCTATATATATTTATATATATAAATCCAAAGGCAAATAACTGAAAAAATGACAATGCTGTGGGTATCAGTGGCTGAATCTCAATGGAGATACAAAAAAAAAAGTGAAAAGCTAAATCAAAAGGATAAAGTAAAACAGCCAGAAACGTTAGCAGAGCTTTCGGGCAACACTAGCCCTTCATCATTGCAAGTGAAGGATAAGAGCTGGCAAGTGCTGCCTGGGTGGACAGGAATAAAAGAAATACAACAAAAGGAGACAGGGTGGAGTCTGAATAAGAGTAGAAAACAAAGAAGGTAGCTTGGTAGAGATACAGTATAAACAATTTTGGAATGAAACTAAACATGGCCAACAGCCATAAGTCGCGTGCTAAAACGCATAGTGATACCGGACCGACAGACAGACCGACAGACCGACCGACCGCCGACATAGTGAACTATAGAGTCGCGTCCACGCGACTAAAAACAGCTTAAATGGTGGTTAATAGTGAAACTTAAATTTAGGTAGACAATGGAATAATTTTACCAACCTGGGAGTATGTTTCTAATGTTAAGTACAAAAGGTTTTGTGGGTTTAAGTTGTAATTCCCAGTGGTTTTCCTTGTCTTTGCAAGTTTTGTCGCTCCATTTGACACATGGAATATTGCAATAACTCTGAAATTTGTGACCAGATGAATTAAAATGTTCGGCTACAGGTTGAACAAGCTTTAATGTGTTGATAGCTGATCTGTGTTGTGTCATTCTCATACGGAGAGTGTTTTTTGTTTCTCCGACGTACTGTTTGCCACAAATATTGAGATAAATGACGTTTTTGGTTAGACAATTAATTGATTGTCTTATCCGAAAAATGCGGCCAGTTTGGTTACTCCTAAATTTTTCAGTAGAATCAACCAATGAACAAGTTTTGCAAGATTTGCCGCAAAGGTGACTGCCCAAATTTTGACTGTCATGAGAGTTAATTTCACTCTTACATTTGGATCTGACTAATATATCACGAAGGTTGGGAGGTCTACGAAATGCAATAATGGGTGGTTCCGGAAAAACAGTCCTGAGACGTTCTGTGGACTGTAGAATGGGCATATGTTTCTCAATAAATTAATAGCCCCGTAATGGAGGCAACCTAGGTTGATAGGTTTGTAATTTCTACTCCGGAGATGTCCGGTTAGTTCTTCGGTACGATTCTGAAAATCTAAATCTGAAGAACAGATACGTCTGATAGGTAATGCTTTACTGTTCGGTATGTTTTTAGTACAATGTTGGGGATGACAACTGCTAGGGAGCAGGTACATATTTTTATCAGTGGATTTACGGAATAGGTCAGTTTTGAGAGTACCATTTTCTATGGTCACTATAGTGTCCACAAAATCAACGCTACTAGTGGATTTGGTAACTGTAAATCTTAGGATCGATGGAGTGTTTTTTTTTACCATCACAGAAACAGATTTTGCCACCTTATCCGCAATTTCCGGGGTGGGTTCCGTTGTGAGTTTACGATATATAATGAAGCTGTCTTAAGGATTCCTCTTAATAAAATTTGATGTCCATAGCAACAGTGGCAGAACCTTTATCAGCGGGTTTAATGATGATATCATTACGCTGACGCAATTTGGCAATGGCCTGCCTCTCTTGTTTTGAGATTGTCACGTTTATCTGGACTCGGGGCGTAGTTTTGTACATCCTCCTCAATAGCCTGGATAAATGTTTCTAAAGCTGGACAACGATTTTTAGGTGGATTCCAGGAACTTTTTGGTTTAAACTTGTTAACGTTGCCTTCGTTTTGCGTGGTGCTGCTGTCTGAATCAGCAAAATATTCACGTAATCGTAATCTTCTAGAAAAAGACTCTATATCCAAAGATAGTTGTTGTCCGCCGACCTGCCTTGGTTTTGGGCAGAATTTAAGTCCTCGGGAAGGAAGTTTTTTCTCTCCTTCGGAAAGTCGACAATTAATTTCAACAACTGAATCAGAGGTGTTGCTCTGATTCTTGTTATATGTCCCAACGAACCTTCTGCAGGGTTTCCTAAAAGCCCTGAAGTCATCCGAAGGTAGAGTCATTTGTGTTGAAATGACCAAGTCTGCATGGTAGACCAAATTTGTGATGTTCCCTTCGGGCCATTACCGTTGATTGTTTACGGCAGTCATTGGCGATAATCCTGAATTTGTTTTGAAACTAGGATCGATGCAGGAAGTTCTCTTTTCAACTTCTTAGTTCTAGAGTGAATTTCAACGTCAAACTCAGTGAGGATTTTGCGGCAATTGTCAATTTGGATCTCATTGAGATCTCTAATTTTGTTCAAATACCTTTTTTAATAGATACAGTACTACATATCTACATAAATAAAGTACATAAAAAAAAATTATATATATTTATAATTTTTTTTTTTATATTTTTTTCGATCGAGATACGGTATTGTTCAGTCTATCTGAAGATCGTTTAACGTGAAACACCGTGTAATAGACGTCCGTGTTCCATCTACTTTATAAAAATATATATTCGCTCTTGATTCCAATTGAGCACGTTTGCAGCCTCAACGCATCTATATAAGACTTGCACTGATGAAGGGCTAGTGTTGCGCGAAAGCTCTGCTAACTTTTCTGGCGTTTTACTTTATCGTTTTGATTTAGCTTTTCGCTTTTTTTTGTATCTCCATTGAGATCCAGCCACTGATACCCACAGCATTGTCATTTTTTCAGTAATTTGCCTTTGGATTTATAAATATATATATATACATATGAATACAGGATTAAGATTATAATATACAGCATTTAAAATTACCCACTATTAATTAATCAAATCACTTAAGATTAAGTTACTACAATCCTGAATTTGATTAGGGTGATTACTAAGCTTTCTCTCAAAATATGTCCAAGAGTTACAGACGGATGTATCTTTGACATCCAAAGGAAAGGAATTCTAAATTTACCCGAATCCATACTTGTTATATATATTTGGCTTATAATATATAAGTTTTAATTGAAACTCTTAAACTATTTTCCCCTTTAGAATGGTAATGGTCATTTTATCGTCATTGATGTGATATATTTTCAATTGTTTTGTGTTAGTTCGATTAAAGTTAAACTTTATTCAATTAAACATGTTGTTTTGGGTGGTTATTTTTTTGCTGCTGGTGGTATCTACAATATCTAAGGTAGGCTATATACTTGGGGTAAATGGGGGAACTTTAGAGGGGTCTGCCAGTGCCAAGGCAGTGTACAGATAGTCTGTTATAGGTCATTTTGTATTGCTTACAATGTGCTAAATCATAATTATAACATTGGTTGCTGGTGGTATCAACAATATCTAAGCTAGGCCAGTTGGGGGAATGGAGTCTCTAGTCGAACTTTAGAGGGGTCTGCCAGGGTCAAGGCAGTGTACAGATAGTTTGTAATAGGTCATTTGGTGATTGCTTACAATGTGCTAAATCATATAACATTGGTTGCTGGTGGTATCTACAATATCTAAGCTGGGCTAGTTGGGGAAAGAGGGTCTCTAGTCTAACTTTAGAGGGGTCTGCCAGGGCCAGGGCAGTGTTCAGATAGTCTGTAATAGGTCATTTGGTATTGCTTACAATGTGCTAAATCATATAACATTGGTTGCTGGTGGTATCTACAATATCTAAGCTGGGTTAGTTGGGGGAAGGGGGGCCTCTAGTCTAACTTTAGGGTGTCTGGCACTTGCGGTGCAGCAGACAATTAGTCTGTTGTTATCCATTTAGTGTTGTATGAACACAACTTGTTCGTTTGGAATTGATTTTGAGTGGTACCTCACTCATCTATGCTAACCCCATTTTAGGCCCTCCCCCGGGGGGTCTGGCGGGCCTTTTGCAGCAGAGAAAAAGTCTGTCGTTTGTGATACTGTTATAAGGATGCCAATGGGCATCCCATGGTGGTAAAATTAGGTGGTATCTCTCTCATCTAACCTGTGCCGATTTTTTAGCACGTTTCGGGGTCCCCCCGGTCTAGACGCAGCAGGGGGTACCCGACAGACTCCCATTTTCATTCACTTCAAGTGACCCCCAACACACTCAAATAGTCAGATATTGGTACCTAGCTCATCTAACCAAATGTCTCTGGGCTGCCGGTCTAAAACAATGATTTGCAAACATTCATCGAATGCAATATAAATGTGTGTGTAAATTGAAATACAGCTGAATAAAACAAAATATTTATATTTTTATCTGTGTGGTATTGTTTGAGAAATGACTATCAACAACTATCAATGAATCTATAATACTGTACTCTGTACCTCGAAAAAAGGAAATGACAGAGAGGGAGGCATTGATACAAATATTTTATCGCCCTCTATTGTTTTGAAAATGTATGAAGTTTTGTTGAGTGACCTTTTTTGGGTCAATTCAAGATGGCTGTATCCTCATGGGCGGATCTTCCTAAAACTTGCTTAGAAATAATCTTTTCTCTACTGGATTTACCAGATCTTTTAAATGTTTCGCTTGTTTGTAAACACTGGCACAATCATCTAAATGATGAAGACAGTATGATCTGGCGGGTGCAATGTCTAAAAAGACTCGCAGAAGATGTTTTGAACGGAGACTTTCTGTCAAACGTCCCGACGTACAAATCTAAACTTCGAGCGCTCTACTACACTTGGAACCCGAACGATTGCTCACAAAATGTATTTGTAAAAAAGAATGGGTTTGTATTACATAGAAGTCCAGTTGCACAAAGTACAGATGGTGCAAGGGGAAAACGTGGCTTTGAAACGGGTCGACACACTTGGGAAATTTGGTGGGAAGGTCCACTTGGAACGGTAGCTGTTGTCGGCATTGCAACCAAAGATGCCCCGATGCAATGTCCTGGCTACACAGGATTACTTGGTAGCAATGACAAAAGCTGGGGCTGGAATCTTGTGGACAATTTTCTTTTACACAATGGTGACCAACAAGGAAATTTCCCCCAGTGCAATAATCCACCGAAATATGAGGTATGAAGCCCATTTATTATTTCTTTAATCGCTGTTCTTAATAATAAAACTTGTTTGTAGCCTAGTTCAAATTACAGGGTTTAGGATTGTTCGCATATATTTTGGTTTGTGATCAAATTAAAATTTTATTACTTTTTATTTGTTTTGTACACATTGTATATGGAGCGCAAAAAAGATAATGAATTGTGGGGAAAGCCAGGCTAACCCTCAAAACTCAAGAAAACACAGAAAATAATAAAGTTACACACAGTACCGGTACATAAACATACATAGAAAGAATGTATATTAATGGGGAACCTTCCCTTAAAGAACCTAACTGTAAACCTCTCGAATCCTGAACCTTCCTTTCCACTCACAAGAAAGGAAATCAAACAAAGTGACTGTCCTATCCAGTTAACATCATCCTATGTCCTGTTAATTACCAGTCATTATAAAATGTTATACAGTCACTATGAATACAGATTAAAACTGGAAATTATTTTCCTCAGGTTGGAGAACGAATACGGGTTATACTGGATATGGAAGACAATTACTTAGCATTTGAACGAGGGTATGAATTTATGGGAGTTGCATTCCGCGGCCTTCCAAATGAAACTCTCTACCCAGCCATATCGGCTGTGTATGGCAACACAGAAGTAGCCATGGTATATTTAGGAGAACCTGTAGATGGATGATGCATTGTTTATTGTACCATGAACTTATTCCCAGTCTCAGGAATAACTTTTAAGTAAAAATGGAAAAGTATTATGGACATTGATCCATAACAATTGATGTTGGGCCAAATAAACTTGTTCATCATATCAATCATGTAAAATATGACCGGAAAGAAGATTTAAAATGTATTGATCTGTAGGAACAATTTTAATTGCAAAATACCAGAAATTGAAAAAAAAAAAAACCTTGTTAATGCTGAATTAAAAGTCCTATGAGTTTAGAGTTTGTCAGCACTCTTGGGAGTTCAGAGGACAAAGCAGCGCTATAATATAACGCGGATATGACTAAAAGAAGAATCAATCCAATGACCTTGCAAACATTGATAGAACAGCAACCACAGTATCGCTTTAAACATGCATGTGAAAAGGTAGGCCTACAGTACTGCAGTGGAGGGTTAAATTCTAAAAGGATGTTGTGTGCCCTGTTTTCACAACCTAAGACAATTTTTCATGGGTTTTGAAATTGTCTTTGATATTTTCAGTGGTTTATTTAACATTTGAATATCAGTTTTATTGTCTTCATATAAATTTCTAGTATAGATTTACACATTATACAATAAAAAAAACATTACAAAATGAATCTAGGTTGCAGTCTAAAATGGTTTCGAAATGAGAATTATGTACTTATGTAATTCTTAAGTACAACAACACCTTGTCCAGCTTTATCCTTTTATAGAGAATATACACACTAATGCTTCCTGCCAAAACAATATACCATTCGGTAGATTTCCTGACGCACTCTGTATTAATATTAAGTTACCTGTCAGGTTCCGCTGGCTGTATCATACTGTAGGGCCTGTTTAGTGTTCGCCCAAAAATCAAGTCCGGCAAATTAAGCAAAGTACCGAATTATTGATATACAGTATGTCAACTAATCTAAGTACAGAAAAGTCCAGCAATGTCTGGTCTATGATTTTAATGGCTAGGCCTATTCTACTACTCATACTACGTATTTATTTTATGTATAATTTTCTTGCCCCAATCTTGCTGGCAAAATCGGTGTGTAATATTTTTCACTCTGCGACCTAATTTATGGATAACTGTGACAGATGACTGTATTATCCACAGAGTGTACACTAGTTATGTTCTAGCTATTCATCAAGGCCTGACATGAGGTCAAATTGAGACTGGTTGCGTTTTGAAATGGTTTTTGGTGATCAAGATCAGTTCTTTTTTGATTACCCATTTCTACATTATTGGAAAGAATTACAATCTTGAAAAATGGGTTTTAAATAGAATAGTTCCCATTGCAAGGATCCTTGTTGAATTATTATTTAATATAAGGTTTTTTTTAATTATAGATTATGGCCTAATTAAGTTAAATGTTGATGCTAATAGTAATACAGTACAGTATCATGATACTGTACTTAAAAGTCAACAAACATTTTTTACAACAGTTACAGTATGTTGACAAAACAAATTTGAATATTTCCAAAAGCGATCACAGTTTCAATTAAATTAGGCGCTTAGTTTAACTGACATTGCATTGGATTTTTAATGGTAAAAAAAACTAAAATAAAATTTATTGTTCAGATTAAAGTATAAATAGAATGGATTAATATATTTTTTAAGGTACAAACAGTTAATTGATTTTTGAAATTATGTACTTAGGATTCAAATTCAAATTCAAATATTCTTTATTCATCCTCTATCATGAAAATATACAACAACAATATATGAGAACATAAAAAAGATGAAAAGGAAACACATAAAAACTCAAAAGAGCTTGATTAGTTGTGTCCCCCTATGTCCCTAACTAGCCTAAAAAACTAAAACATAAATAATAAAAAAGCTAAATCCTGCAACAAGTATAATTTTTAAAATTATTTGTAAAATGATAATAAATGTTCTTTAAACAATGATTTAAATATATATATTGATTTGGTACTTTGTAGTTCGTAATTCAAGTCATTCCACAATTTGGGTCCCACACATGACACAGTATGCGTTTACAACTTAATTCTGGAGACATTCCCAGATTTAACTCTGTCATTAATCAGTTCTTAGTTTTTAATTGCTGTCTGCCTGATTTTAACGGAGCTTTTGAGACTAGAGTTTACCTGGCAAATTTGCAGGATACTGTAATGGGCAATTCCATGGTCACTCGCATTACACATTACAGTCATTTTTGTTAGTCTAAGCTTTGTACTTTCTATACTAATTGGATTTTTAAGTCAATGTTTTATATGAACATACTTTAGGTGCAAGTCTTTAATAAAATACTATAAAAAAAATTGTATGTCTTTTACTTCGACAATGACGCCATTGCGAAATTCTGTCACACGCATTACACAAAAAGGACACAACAAAAATTTGATTAGATTTGATAAGAACGTGTCCTTAAACTAAAAATATATGAATCAAAAGATCTTATATTTTTAATTGCTGTACTTTCAAAGTATAAAATAGGATAATAAAAAAATTCAACATTACATAGATTTTAAAAATATTTTACATTTTAACAAAAAAGTCCCGTCACTCGCATTACTGTCACTCGCATTACCGTAAGAAGTGAACTTAGTATTTACTAAGCAAAGCAGAAAGAAAAGTAGACAATAATTAAATAATGCAACATTAAACCACTCAAAGAATGTTATATCAATTTTCAAGTAAAAACTTTTATTTCAACTCATTTGGATGAAGTTCTAAAGGACATCATCTATTTTGAACACTAACAGAACATCTTGATTTTTTACAAACACAGTAACAGAACACTTATACGGTCACTAAAAATGAAAATAGAAAATTCAAACAGCCATTTTACAAATTATGGAACTCAAAGTTCTTCGCAAACCAGCATCAAGCATTCTTTTTGCCCTGGTAGTGGCTTTAGCAAAGCCATAGCACTTCTAAAAGGTGATGGCCCGTCTGATGCCAAAGCAGCCTTCTTTGCTCTGAACTAATAGCCACACGTTTTCTATTAGCAACTTTAAGAGCATCAATCTTCTGCTTCTTCAAAGCTGGTGGCAGAGCTAGAATTTTCTCTTTTCTTTTACTTTTTTACTTCTTTTCGAAATTTCATTTTGTTTGTTTCTGTATGAGGTGTATTTTCCCTCGGCTTTCAGTTTTTCTAGGTACTTTCTCTGTCGTTCGGCCATTTCTAAAGGCAGGATGCAAATGTGAATGATAATTTAAAATTATTTTTAAATAATAAGCAATTATATATTTTGTTTTTAAAACTACAATGCTTTAGACCTGGTGGTTTAAAATATGCCTAGTAAATAATAATATATAAATAATAATATATAAATAAATTATTATAGCCTTAGGCCTATGCGGTGTTTTCAAATTATAGAATTTGAAATAATTAACACTAACAATATAAGAAAAAAAAACTTAAAAATTGTGATTAAATATAAATGTATACTTATTCTTACCTTCTTATCTTCACAAAAGATTGTACCAAATTTGTTAAATCTCACCAGATTTAGTGTTTTTTATTTAATGAGCTCTTATAATGATTTGATTTTTCAAATGATTTAACTGCAAAAAGGTCGTTGCTAGGGATTGTGCCCTCAACAAACCTAATGCTATAATTATTATACTGTAGTGCCTCCAAATAAGGGCCAAATCACACATTGTATTATGAAATTAATGTATATACTAATTCTGGGACTAATTCATAACTAATGATAGATTAATTACTATTTTACTTTACAAAAAAAAGAGTTTTAGTAATGTCACTCGCATTACATTGTCCATTTTTTAACGTCACTCGCATTACATGTCACTCGCATTTCACTTTTCAATGTCTCAACAATTTTGTATTTACGGGGATTTTTTATTTTTATTTGTCAAATTTTAATTGTTCAAAGTAGTATAGCTAAATTATAAAATTTCATTAAAAAAAATTATCATCATGATGGTATAAAAAAAAAAAATCATTTTTTTTGTCACTCGCATTACATACCCTAATATATAACAGAATATACACAGCACTCCTATATGGGATATTCAACATTTGTAGTTATATCATATTTTCCATATATCTTAAGTGTACTACCGTATTACTTAGACATGTTACTTTATAAATATTGCTTTGTTGGGAAAATAATAATCAGTTAACGTAATTACCTATTTTTCACACCTAAAAAAAAATATATATTCAACATTGAATAAACGTAATTTTTTGGCTGCAAAAAGTCATAAATGAATTGAAAAAGTTAAAAACCTAGTTCCCACATATTCAAAGAGTAACATAAACACAAATTTTGAGCTGACTAATTAATTTGAATTTTTTTGGTCATGTCCATGTTTGCATGGAATTGCCCTAATGGTACATATGATCATTTGATACTGCTAACTGTAGTGTCCTTTCAGATGTTAAAGAAAGAATCAAATTATGTTACTTTTCTCAACAAATTTCACCGCAACAAATTATTACGGTATCCAATGCCTTGTTTTTCGTACTGTACTGTACGTAAAGATTGAATAAGGCATTTTGTTCTTTTTAGTTTTTTTTTAATCGGCATGTTTTTGTAAACACAACCATTACAATATTCTACAAAGTGTCAAGTTTTTTGCAACTTTGTTTCTGTTCAGTATGTTTTTTATTAAGAGAATTAATTACTCATCTCATTACAATTATTAAATATTCCGGTAAATAATCCTTCATATCTTCTTTTGCATTAAGATAAATACTCGGCTGTCATTAGGATTGTGCACTTGATTTCAAATCATTCAATTTGTATTGACTACTGTATGTTCAAATGTTGTACTGTATTTCTTCAATACCATAAAATGTGATTTAGTGTGTATTTTTTACTACATTTTATTAGTGTACAATTACGTCTGTCTGTCACCGTACAGTTAGTACTTTTCTCTCAACTGTTTCAAATCTATTTCAATCTACACACAAACTATACACATCCCATCCCACAGGATTTAAATGAAACATTATAAATTGCAGTCATCGTGTACTGTACATAGCTTCACTTCTGTCACTATCACATAATTTGTATTCTGGACGCCTACATACTGAAATGCATGTCATACTAAATTGATTTTCTCTGCCTGCAGTACTTTTGTATACAAATGTATTATTTCCAACAATTGTAATTGCTTGCATGCGACATGTTTTGATTTTATATTTCCAATGAATTTTTGTTTTCTATAGAAATATTTTCAAGTGGGCCAAATATGTAAATTAAATTCCATTTTTGTAAATGCTTGTGTAGAACACTTAGATTTTACTTAGTGACTTTGTAATGACTGTTATTATGAATGCAACAGTGCATTGTAGGCCTACAGACTTACAGTACTTTAGTATTAAATTGTAATGTAATAGTAGTGCACACTTATAGGCTGTGGTCGGACGTAAAATCAGTTACATGTGTAATCAGTGATTGTTCGGAAGAACAATTTACACGTGGAAAATACCCAGCAGGGTCATATTTCATGCATCTCTTTACACTATTTAAAGGTAAAATTGCTCCTTATCTTGCGGTAAATCAGCTTGCGGTTTAAGGTGTAATTGAAAAATCCACCTCATGAGGTGGATTTTTGAAACAGCAGATTTATTTCAAATTGTACACCACACGCAACCATTACACACGGGATGTTAGATTATTTTAATGTTCAAACATGGTTTGTAGAGCATTTGCCGATCTTCAACATTTAGCTCTGTGGTAAAACTCAGAATATGTTTTATATTAAAAGACAATGCAGTCTTGAAAATGTTAGAAAAATCATCGTCAACTAGTAATTGAACATTATTTGTATCCAAATTTACATTAGGATGAAATTGAACTATTTAGCCCCAATTTATAAATTCGAAGATATAAGATTTCAAACAGTTTATTCCCCATAACGTCACCATACAGGTGTAACTATTCCAATGTTACAATGCATTGCAACAGCAATTTAAATATGATGATGCATCTTCAGTACCCTGTAAAAGGATCTGGAATAACAAATTTAATTGTTGAGGTACTTTGGTGTTGGTTATTAAACTTAAATTACTGTACCCATAATTTTATTGAATAATATTTTTCATAAAAAAAATACTCCTAACTTTAAAATGTATATTTTTTTCTACTAATGTTTTAGTCATGTTTGATTGTGAATTGACCTTTGCCCTACATTAATTCACCCTTGTATTTGATTCAAGATCTACTTTACCTGGATTTTGATGTGTTTTTGAATTTACAGTAATACATACAGTAGAGTAGTATGCAACTTGGAGCCATTGGAATTAGGATTTTAAACCAATTTAGGTGTATTGATTCTTATTCAATTTAAATATGATAAGAGCACTTAGTGTCAAGAAAAGGTGTTTACAGTTAATCATATTCTTGACCGTTGCAGCTCAAGTAATATATGATTTTTCATTATGGAAGGATTTTATCGTGGATATTATGTCTTTAATTCTTTTTTTCCCATAATAATATTTTTTCATAATCATAAGCCCCCAGATGTACTGTAATGTTAGTCAGCGGTATTGCGATACTGTAATTCATGATAACTGGCTTTAATGTTTGGAAGAGAGTCGTGCTTTCTGTTATTTTTGTCTGATAGTGGTACAGTATCTTAAAATACAGCACACACAATCAACAAGTTCAGTTTAGATCACCCAAACTTATGTAAATGCTTACTCTACTACTTATGCAGATAAATAATCAAGGTCAAAGTTTAAAAAGAGATGTAAATTTGCAAATTCTAAATTAATGTTAGTACTGTACAATAATGTAGACAACTGGTTCATGTCTGCAATCTTAACATTTCAGTACAGATATATAAATTAATTTTTTATTTACACAATTTCCGTTAAATTTGCCTTATTCATCGTTGAATACCCATTGGAATGGAAGATCAATGAATTATTCAAAATGTTTGCATGTTTCCCTTCTGGGCAACAAACAGATAGTTGTAATTATTGTCTTCAGGCATTTTAGTTTTTGCTATGCATGTCACTGAGTGTAGACTAGTGGACTGTAACATTTCTTATTAACAGCAAACCATGTACTCTGTATTGTGAGCAGTATTAAGATGACAATGTTACTGTACTTAAATTATACTGTACTTCTTTTCAAGGTTTTACAGTAAGTATGCATCAATACCTGTATAAACATATTAAGAGATTGCTTTCTATCTAAATCAATGATTATCCCACAACCACATACTGTATTTTAATGAATTCATATTAGGAACATTGTAAGATGAACTAACACCTAAATAAAATATTAGTTTAATGTAAAAGATGCATTAATTGAGCTTTTCTCCTTACTACAGTAAACTACAGTAAACTGTAGGTGGTCTATAATTTTTTCCATTTAAAATTATCCATTCATATAGTATTGAAATGTACAGTAAAATTAAGTCAATACACAAGCAATCCTGTTGCATGTTTGTGACATCAAGCAAAGTGAGAGGGGACATGCAAAACATCTGTATTAGATATCATTTTGAAGTTTATTGTAATCGCTAAAGAAATTTGTCCACTAAATTGAATGTAAATTATTTATAGTTGCACATTAAATATCTTGTTTGAAGGGATTAAGGCATATAAAGCAGTTCTTAACTATGACGACAACAGCAGAACATGAAATAAGCTAGACATTTTTATTACATGTCTTTTAACAAATTTAGAAATAAAATGTCTGTTTTATACGGTAACCATAGAACCATATTATAAAATGGGTATACAGTATAAGGCTACTAAAATATATTACTGAACTATCCTAGAAATTCTGAAATATCTGAATTATTTATTATGTCATGATCATCGAATACCACTAGATTGTACTGTAATCATGCGAAAATAGATTTATTAATATTATTATAAAATTAATGAAATAGTAGTACAGTAGGTGACTTAATTATTAAATGGAATTAGAAGATTGGTTGGTCATAGATCAGGTCTTTCAAACACATTCCCAAGAAATATTTCATACAAAATTGAGATACAAAATTCAATTGGCAATCTAATTAATTGCAAGTTCACCGAACCACTGATTTCCAAAATCAATGGCGTGTGATTGATTGTATATTTTCTATTTACTGTACTGTATCACACATTCCTGGCTGTATGCTATAAAGGCTGGCATCCTAATTTTTATGGTAAAATTGAAGTTTTTCATCTTTCTCACAGTATTTGAGATTTTTGTTATTTGTTATTTCTTTTATTTTGATAACTGAATAAAATAAAATGCTGTTATTCTTGCCAATGCTGTATAATCAGTATACCCATTCAGTCCAGACATCTACATACATAGTGGCCAAATCTGGCATAATTATGCCGTCCGGCATAATTTTGACCCATCTGGCATTTATGCTAGGCATAATTTTAGGAAATCTGGCATAATCTGGCATAATTCGAAAAACGCAAACATACAACATATTTACCACGATTTAGCATATTATCTGGCATAATTGCGAAAAAAATCTGGCATAATTTGTACACAATCTAGCATAATTTGGCTGAAAACCAGAAGAGCTTTTTTTGTTTTTTTTTTTGTTTTTTTTTTTTTTTGGCTTCCCACCTTTGTGGTACATAAAACATACACATAAACCGCCCTCTTATTCACTGTTTTGGTGCACTTTTAGCCTTAATTGTGTCTGGCATAATCTGGCATAATTTTGTGCTGCCACCTAGCATAATTTCATTTCGCTCGCTGGCCACACTGTCTACATATACATTAGATGAGTTTCTATAATTTCCTTATTTGACTTAGACATTTGTATTAATTAATTTTACTACATTGAATACTACATTCTCTATACAGTACTGTAGTTGTATTTACCGGTGACATACCCATTTGATCAGTGTCAATATCCCTTTGATTCCTCTGTTACAAGGTCAATCTAATACCTGTAGGTACAAATTTAACTATTGGTCCACTTTGAAATGGAAATTGATTTTGCTTGGCATTATTAAGACAATAAAACAAAAACAATCAAATTTCAAAAGGCAATGTTAAAAGACTATACTGTAGGCCTACACATGTTAAAAAACTGTTAAAATATTATTTAAAATGCAGATTGCCAAAACGGCATACCGGTAGGTGCCATAGAATAACCAGATCAAGAAATTTCAAAATTCAACTACTGATAGTAATGGTCAATTTCCTCCTTTGGAATACACCCCTATTCAGAGGCCAGTGCTGAAGGTGTCCCCTGCACACTTGTTTAGGACACCTGGGAATACCTGTAACTGTATTGTTGTAGCTTACAAAATAAATTTAATTTGGTTTACATAAAATTTAATGTGCTGAATTGATAAGCATATTCTTCAACCCAACAGGTATCAATTCCTAGGATTTATAGTCTGCATACAGAGGTCACATGACCATTGCCCATGCTGATTAAAGTATTGCTTTTTAGGATTGTTGGATTTTAGTATTAAATTAGTGAATAATTTATGTAATAAAATATACACAGTATTTCACTTTTATTAAAATACTCATTTGTGATCGCCTTTTTTAAAATGAAATTTCAGAACGTTTTTGTTGACTAAAAATTGTTTGTTGGTTGACTAAATATTGTTTATTTGTTGATTAAACAATTTGGTTTTTTTTTTCACCAAACACTGTCTATTTTTTCAACAAACATGGTTTATTTTTTCACCCAACAATCTTTATTTTTTCACCCAACACTCTTTATTTTTTCACCCAACACTCTTTATTTGCTGACAAAACACACATTTTTTAATTATGCAGATGATCGGGATGTGTGGTTACAAATTAAAGGTCTCCCATTGAGAATCAGTATTTCATAAGTGTGAAAGAAAATTTTAAATAAAGAGTTAAATTTATATCAAAGAAACGTACTTGAGATTCTAACCTAACGATTTGAGGCTTCTTGCAACTCTGCTGCTAAGAATTGTGCATTTTGGCAAACAATTCCTTTAGGCACCAAACTGACAGTTTAATGGTGTATTTAATTCAGTAATGTAGTCATCTAATTCTGTTGCAAGAAAAGGTATAAAAAGTGAACATGACAGTTAACTGTAAATGTTAGCATTACAGTACACACACATTTGTACTACTATTTTATGCACTGTGTATATTGTGATGTGTTTTTATTAGGGTACATAGGAAGGTGGGCAGCAGTGCTGTGATCCACCTGCTGCAATCTCCTTTCTCAAACTAGGCATATATAAGATGTATTGTCCCCTGAAAAATATTTTTTAAATTAAATAAATGCGATTTTAATCTTATATTATAGTCTAAACAAAATTTATTTACCTAAAAAAACTGTAATTTTAAAGTCGGATTCAATTAATCTTCATTTTTCATGTTTTTGGGGACAACACATCTTTAAACAGTATCTAGAGTATTAATATCAGGGAGGAGTTGAATTGTTTTCACTTTTCCTTGCTATTATCTAATGTACTCTCGACCACTTTGTTTGTTCATTTGATAACTTCTGCATTATTTAATGTACAGTACAGTATTGATATTGTTAACTATTTTTTTATATGACATGGAAATGTAAAATTAAAAACTGTAGATTTATTTTGTCCCATACAAGTTAAAAGATATTTTTGGTTGGGTATCAACTGAAACTATGCAAAAGAAAAGAGTTTGAATGACTGTGTATTAGGGTAGAAGAAGAGAAATCGGGTAAAAGGTTGTATTGTAAGTACTGTCAAATCTAAAATATTTGATTATTCATAAAAGATATGTACAAAATATTATATAATTATTCATGATTATGATTCACAGCTTTAGAGAGAATTGCATAATAAACCAAATATTACATTAGATGAAGAAACACAGTTATTATTAATGTTGCATAAATACTATTATTACCATTTGTATGTGTATGTTAAATCTTCTATTGTGTGTGATATTAATACTGTAATATTACATTAAATTTACTATTAATTATTTTCATAGATATTATTACTGAAATTGTAATATTGTAATTATTATTGTAATATTAATGAATAATGATTTTTTTAACATCATGAAATTGTTGATATTCTTGTTAATTAAAAATTTACTATTAAAATGCACAATATTACTGTATATAGGTTCTGATTTATTATTATTACTGATAATTATTAAATTTTCTCTCTAAATTCTTGTACTGTAAAATTATAATGTAAAGGTTAAATCATGTGTTGCATAATTATTATTAAATGTTAATTCTTAAATTGTATAATTGTAGTTTAATAGTTATTTGTTGGGTATTTATACTGTAGACTGATAACAAACAAGCATCTTAAGGACAGTAAACAAGTGACTTAACTTTCTATCTGTAATAAATTTTATATCTGATGTACTGTACTAGAGAAGCACAGTGGGACAATACATTATACTTGCTAAATGTAATACAGTGAAACTCCTAATGGAGCACCCCTACAGTAAAGGAATAGAATGAGGAGAAATTATATGTTTTAACACTTACGCTAACCTCTCTTCAAATGGCTTCCCATGTCACTATATGGTTGGGTCATGGAGGTGTCCCCATGAGGTGTACTACTGTATCCACCCAGTGGGTTAAACTAGAAGAAGCCCCTTTCTCAATGAATCTCCTACTGCAGTCGTATGTTACAAAGAGTTTAACTAAGGAAAGTTTAAACAAAAACACAGTGGGCATTTAGCAAACACCTTTCTCAATGAATCTCCTACTGCAGTCGTATGTTAAGTCTAAGAGTTTTACTAAGGAAGGTTGAAACAAAAACACAGTGGGCATTTAGCAAACACCTTTCTCAATGAATCTACTACTGCAGTCGTATGTTAAGTCTAAGAGTTTTACTAAGGAAGGTTCAAACAAAAACACAGTTAGCATTTTAGCAAATGAAGGTTAAAACGGAAAGAAAGATAAATTTATTATTCATTTTGCCCTTAAGTAGTACTGTAAATTGCAAATGTAATGTCAAAATAATCTTTTAAAAAAATCCCAGGGTGTTATTTAATATGTGTCTTTTAAAGATTATTATTATAATCTTTTACTTATTGTATATTCTTGTTGTATTCTTTTTATCAATAGTTTAAAATGTGTTTAGTTATTAATTAATAATAATTGTACAGTTGTAGAATACTCTAAAAGAAATTATAAATGATCTGTATATTTTGGCTACATTTACAGTGGTTTACAGATTATTTTTCACAAATTGTAAGCAGGATATTAAATAGATATTATAAGGTAATTCTGTTTGTGTAGTGTTGATATTTTTGTCTTATTGTTCTTTTGTTTAGTACAATGTGATGCACCTTGAAATTAATATTGATTTTGAATGAAGTTAATTACTGACAGTGTGGTTGACCTTTTCAATATCATAAATTGTTGTGCCCCCTCTATAGTTCATGAATTATCTGTGTTGTCCAAATCCGGCTACTACGTCCTTATGCTAGGATGAATGCTACCTTGGTCGTTTATGATAGACCTAAACTAACCAATTGACATTCATTGTTGTGAATACAAAATATCTCCTTCCAATTGAGACCACTGTACCGCAGACCCATGATCGCCTATCGTTTACATTAATTTGCTGTATCTATTTAAAGATGTATTGTCCCCCTGATAAAATAATTCTTAACAAAATGTTTGATGAATATGCCATTTTAATGTAACATAATAGTTATCCACTTCGACCAAAATTGGATCGGAAAAAAATGTATTTACCTGTAAAAACTGTTATTTAAAGCAAAAAATGGTCAAATTGGCTGCCAGCCAATAGGTTTTTGGTTGAATTTAACCATTTATCTTGTCATCTTGTAAATGAAAACATATTTTTTTTTTTCTACGGAAGTGATAACCTTTATTAAAACTACAAATAACATATTCAACGTCTGATTTAATTAATCTTAATTTTTCATGTTTTGAGGGACAATACATCTTTAAAGACTCCCTCTAATTATAGAACAAAGGCCGGATTGGGATAAACTCAATTTAACATTTTCCTTCATATTTTTTCCTCCTCCAATTAAAGATCATAAATTTGTATAATTGATCCATATTAGGTAGAACAGCCATATAGGAATTTTGAAAAAAAAATGCAGTTTAAATCCACACAAACGGACAGGACACGACATGTAATTCCCCTTTAAATAATAATTAAACAAGCACTTAGTGTCGGTCTTTAGTTGGAGGAGACCAAAGCTACTACAGACTATTAAAACCTGGGTCCCAAAAGTGGTCTGTATAATATTTTTATTTTTGTAAAAATAAAATCAAATTTTACTGTGCTAAGTCATTTTCCGTTAAAATATCTGATTATTAAATAAGTGATAGCCTACTTAAATTAACTTTAATTGAATAACGTTGTTGAAAACGAAGTTAGTAATGTTTATTTCTCTTATTACCATCTGAATACGTTTATTTTAACATTCGATGAATTAATGATAGCTCAGTAAACCCCGGCAAAAGCAATGTTAAGAAGAGAATCTATATAATTGCATAGCATTCTGGCGCCTCTGTGCACTCTATCGCCCTGCTTTGAATGAAGAGTAGACAATTTAAAATTCCTTATTGAATGGAAAGCCAGACTTGACATACAAACCTGTCGTCTTATTAATGTACCGTCAACATAAATTTTCTACACCGTTGCTCTCTGCTTCATAAACAAGACAAGTAAGAAGAATTAAGAAACCTAGAAAATGATTTGACCGTCTGTAATGATTATGACCTATGAGCATTATTTATAAATGCAAATTATGAAAACAAATTAAGATAGCCGAGAGTGCCATCGATTCACAGAATCACAGAATAAATACACATACATTATAGGTTATCATGATTATTATCATAATCTTTGTAAAATGTCATTAATTATATGACGTCATCATCATTTTAATTCCTCCTGTTTTCTCCTCCCTGACGTCACCGTCAACACCCAAATCACCATAAATGGACGTGCCATCATTTGGTAAAAATCATTATTTTCACCGCCATCACCAGAATTATCATCATCACTATACCACCATTTCTTTTGATCGTCGAGATCATTGGTATCGCATTGCAGGGCCGTAGCCACCAGTGCGGGTTGTTGTGTGACAAGACAAACTCATAGAATATTAATATATATATATATTATATATCAACGGAAATGTCACGAGTCTAAAAAGAAGAAACGGAGCGGAGGAGTGAACTAATAGTGAACTAGTCCACCGCGTGCACTTAATTACCCGTCCCATATAACCACCGGCCCTGAAGGGTTGTCACCATTTTCGTTGGCCAGTATCATCATAATCATCATCATCATCATCAACATTATCAGCAATAAGCATAATATAACCGTTCTTTATCGGCGACTTCAACAGGCCACTACCAGAATGCAAACATCATAATCACCGTATTTTTTTCATTTAGTTCAGACAAACAACGAAACAAATATAATACATAGGGCAAGTTTAGGTCGCCACCGTTGACAACATCATCATCAGAATAAAAATTGTAATAAACAATAATATAAAAAGAAACTCAAATACACATGTGTTCTATTCTAGTTAGCTATTTTTTTATATTACCGAGTTGTATTTTACATATTTTCAATTACCATGTTGGTTGAAAGAAAGTTCATCGTGAAAATTTTCTAATTAAAGAAAAGTCAAGCATTGACCAAACACGCAAGTTTAAAGATCATCTCCTCATAGGCGCGCCTAAGGTCTATTCTTTTTTTAAATTAAAAGAAGCTAAAGAAATGAAAAACTAGAACCCCTATTAAAGGGACACTTTCCTTTGAGTAAAATATCTTTCCAACACTACGGTAAAATCCCATTTAAGAGGACACATCATTGGGTCCCGAGGAAAGGCGTACATCCGTTAAATAGTTCTATTAATTATAATATACTTTTATGATTTATTCTCGAAAGTCCGTTGAATACTGAGTGTTCTCATTTACCAGCCGGTTTGCTCTATTTCAAATTTATAAAGATTACGGTGGTACATTTGCATTATTAATAATACAAATAATAATAGTAAATATACACATTTCTAATAAAGAGACAGAACACATTTTTGAGAATTCGACAGTATTACGAGAAAAATAAAATTTAAAAAAAACACTTTAATATTCAAAGACTGTCCTTGTCGTAATGAACATTATGACTAAAAATCAATCTCATTCGGCGTTTAATGGCATCGCCTACAGTAACTAATTCCGATTCTTGTTCGGCAATTTCCGCCGGATTACCGAGTTCATTTCTAATTTCTACTATTTGTGTATCAATATCCCTTTCAATCTTCTGTAATTCTTCTTCGCGTTCGCTGTCATTTTTTAGGCTTTCTTTCGCGGCAAGTGCCCTCTTTTGAAACTCCCACGTCATCCGTTTTAACTCGATTTCCAACTTGGGTTCTAGGTTGTCAAAAACGTAACCTTGTTTCTTCGTTTCAGGCTCATCTTCTGCAGCAATACTGAGTATCTGACGATTTAGAAACGTAAGAAATGATTCCTCGGGCTTTCCGTCAACTAATAACTGTCTATCTTCACTTCCTGGCGCCAACAATTTTTGCCCCGCTGCATTATTTTCACTGAAATGGATGGTGTATCAGATTTAATAAAACATGATTAAACAGGTATACGCTAAACTTCAATTGGCTATGCAGCTATATTTTTTTTGGAAGGAAACTCATCATTGAGTTATATAGCATTTTACATTACAAATTCAACGTTTAGAAGGATAATTTCATGTATATTATACAACTAGGTATAATTACATTAGATTTTTCTAAATCTTTTTTTCCCACCTGGGCTCACGAAAGAACGTAAAGGGCAACGCAGGACGTGATTTGACCAATCACAAGTGATGGATTATAAAAAAATAACGCAGTAAAAATGTGTATGATGAATAGTCGTTGTCATTGGTCAACTCGCTTGCGTTGTGTCTTGTCCTGGCAAGTTTTTAACCAAGCTTAGTCTACCCTGTGCATGATATATTAAGTTATTTATTAACAATTTTTTAATTTCTACACAATAAACATAATAACTATAATATTAATCTAAAAAATGTGTGAAAATCGTAAACCATTGTTTTTATTTATTTTATTTTTTTGCCTTTGTTGTGTCAAATATTCATCAATACAGACAAGAGTGTACACTACGACACTATTCTGATTTCGTTGTTGATTTCCTTCCCCTTTTAAAATGGGTTCCTTAACCATTGTACTATCTATAACATAATTTGTGATCCATGATTTAACCATCCCAGATGATGGCAAAATTCGACAATTTACAACCACATATTGTGAAAATGGTTCATCCAAATAACATTATACAACTGAATGCAATCAATAAGATGAAAATAACCCCGGAAAATAACGAAGACGGCAGCAACTTACATTGTTTGTTCCTTGGGATTTTTACCAACTCGGATATATTTGCTGACGCCCTCGATCTCATGGAATCCAACAACGCCACTGTCCATGTAAAACTCCGCGTTTACAGATGAACCAGAGTTACCGTCTGGGATCCTTGGGCCTGCAATTCATATTTATTCATTCATATTATAATTTTAAGTTTAAGTTTCATAATATTGATTTACATACTTTGAAATGAAGAATAATAATATGCAGCTGAAATTTAATAAAGTCACAGAATTAAGGCAGATGGCCGAAAAGATAAAAAAAAAAGCAACAGCTTGTGGCACGATCGACCACATAAACTCTCGCCATTTAATTGTGGCGAAGGAGGTAATAAAGACTTGATGGAAAAGACAAGTACTGATCAAAATATATCTGGCTATATTTCGAAAAGATTTTTGATTTTAAAAATTACACTGTCAGAGGCAGAATCTAAAATCGAGATTAGAAGTTTATTCCACAATGTGTATCAGGAGTATTTTATATAATGTTAGAGTGAGTTATTTTTATTTGGTTGATAGGTAGGCCTACTGATTGACTTTTATCGTGTTTCTTTAGAGATCAGTAGATACGATTTATCCGTATATTCATACACAGCAAATTTAGGCATTAACTGCCTCTATTGCGAAGAAATGGGTGTTTATTTTCAGATAATGTTTAACATAACATGACCGTTCCTCTAAAACTATCTGTAAACATGAAACTAATCTGTATTAAACATTGGGAATGTGGCCTGCGCTACGTAACGATGAAGTAATGGTAATGGTTACCTTCCTTTGAATGTAGAGAGGCCCATTTACACTAAGGACGATAACGATCGTCGATTAATAGATAAATAATGGTAAACCTTCCTTTGAATGTAGAGAGGCCCATTTACACTAAGGACGATAACGATCGTCGATTAATAGATAAATAATGGTTACCTTCCTTTGAATGTAGAGAGGCCCATTTACACTAAGGACGATAACGATCGTCGATTAATAGATAAATAATGGTTACCTTCCTTTGAATGTAGAGAGGCCCATTTACACTAAGGACGATAACGATCGTCGATTTAATAGATAAATATGCATTTTTACTAGAAAAGGAAATCAAAACAGTTTTCATCCTAGAACTATACGGTATGTATAATCTTATATGCTGCCTTTGATAACAATATTTTTTTCCACATGTCCAATCAAACGCCATGATTATTAAAAGCAATAATATCGTGTTCCTGCAAAGATTGTATTGTTCTTATATTGATCATGACGTCATTTGATAGGATGTTTTAAAATATTATTTTATCAAAGAGACAATGAAACACTTTTTGTCACATGTATAAGATAAATGAAATGTTTATCTATTTATCGTTTTCGTCATATAGTGTCACATCCTTTAATTTCTGAGTCTATGATCGAGTTAGCTGGGAAAGTATCATTATTTTGAAGAAAAAGATAAGTTGCACGTAGGCCTACTTTTAACAGTTCGGTTCGTTCCATTCAAACAGCTAAACACTTTAATTTTTAATTATGAATATTGTTTACACTGGTGTGTACTGAATACTTACCAACTGGCAACGAAAAACACGGTGACAGACACATTATCGCCACACATAAGATATTCAAACTATGCATCTTGCTCGAAAACTGTATTTAAGACGATAAAATATTATAGTGTAACTGCTGGTTTTTACTCTAAATCAAACTTTATAAACTTTGTTTTCTGCCACAGGTTATAGTCTCTTGCGAACCGTCCGAATGGATGATATGAGAGTGTATATTAAATTATCACAATTGTATCACGTGGCAACTAGTGTGCAACATGTTTTACAATGACAATTGTTAAGAATGATTATAAATACAAAGTAGACCTATCACATTGCTGCCACTTATTGTAGTCTTTTGAAACAGAGACGTGGACATGACAACAGCTGCGGCGTGACTGGTTTGTCAGAGACCAGTACGTAATTTGTATAGAATGACCAGAACAGAAAAGATAATTATATATTGCGTAAGAGTATTTTATTTCGTAATGCACAGTCGTACGCGTGAGAAATTACGTGAGATCCCACTCGACTCATGTGTGGTTTTATGTGTGGTTGAGTTTTATTTATGCTGGTTATGATTTCATCCAATGTCATAGCGTAAAACAAGTTTTACTAAGACCTAGAGGAAGATATACTCTCGTTTTTGGTACGGTAGCCAAGCCTACACCCGATGAATCGTGGGAAAAAATCGAATCTGTAAGAGGCCACTTCATTGGAGTTAGGCATATTCTTGATCAGTCCAGTTGGAATTATTTTACCTAGGCCAATACACTCAATTATAAAATATAATAATAATATTTGTCATTATAATTTCAATATTTACCCACAAAACTAACTGATAATATACTTGTTATAAAAAGAAAATATTGCACAATAATTTCGAAACTGTAAATTTACATTATTTAAAATGTTTACTGTTTACCTGTTATTTCAGATCGTGTTTTTTAAACAATAAACTAAGTTGATATTAAGTTATTGTTAGAGCATTTTGTCATATTTTTTGTTTTTTGGGAAATTGGAATTTTGAAGATTATGTTGGCATCAATTATATTTTATATAGCCGCGAAGGCTAATCTCGCTGAGGGTACGTCGTTAGACTTGCCCCAAGTCTGTATTGTTTTTTTAGTCGCGTGGACGCGACTCTATAGTTCACTATGTCGGTCGGTCGGTCGGTCTGTCTGTCGGTCCGGTATCACTATGCGTTTATCGCTTTTCTGTACTTTTTTAACTGTTTTGATGTACAGAAAAGTTTTAAAGTACAATACTTTTTGAAAGTTCATTTTTTTCTGAGAGCACGCGACTTATGGCTGTTGGCCTTGTTTTTTATTTATTTGTTTTTATTTCGACCGCGATTTTTGTCTGAAAATCCAAACTCAAGTAATACACGTATGAAACGCCATATGTGCAAAAATATTTGAAAAAACTCCTTCTGGAGCCCAGACTAGTACGTCGTAAGTATGAACACGGCCGGTGGTTGGCATGCATAGAATATTGGATCCCGATTGAGGGCGCAATCAAGATGTCGAAAATGGAAGTCGACGAGGAAAATAAACCTGGTACCTCAAAAAATGATTCAGATATGACAGTTAATGATGATTCTGTGATGGCATGTAGTTCTACAACTGGTAGTGTTACTATATCATTACACCCATTGTTAATTATGAATATTTCCGAGCATTGGACACGTACCAAAGCCCAAGAAGGAAAACCAACCCAAGGTAGGCCCTAGCCTAGGCTGGCACGGTTTGTGTGTGATGTGGGGAAAGTAGTGGCCACTTGTACCGCAGAGTTGGTTGGCACAAGGCATGTGATGGTCACTAGGCCTAGCCTAGGCTAGCATATTATACAGTAGTTATGTTTGTGATGATAGGACAGTTTACTACTAGCCTAGTCTAGTACTACTCCTACTTTAAACAGGATGGTAGCTGTTGAGTAACTTCTGTTCAATAATTTTCCTTTTTTTTTTCTTTTTCAGTTTTTCAGATAGGCCTACTAGCCTCCCTAGGGCCAGGCCTAGCTAGATAGGCCAATTAAATTCGCCTGATAATCATATAGATATGCCTACATTGCTATTATAAATTATAATTTTTTTTAAAATTAACTGATCAGCATTCTTCTCTACTAACTATGCCTATTCCCCTCTCTCAATGTTTATGCACTTGTCAATTGTATGACCCACTATACGACCCCCGGGAGAGGTGCGTCATTTGTCCGATGTGCGTCATACTTTTGAATACCATGATGCACCCGTGCGTCAAAAAGGTGACTTACCTTTAGGTGACCATGACGCACCCATTTTGACGCACTGTGACCATGTTGTTTATGATATGGTGGGTGGTAAAGTGACGGACATTGACACACCTTGTTCATTGATGTGACGTACCATCTAGGTTTTTTGACGCACCCCTGCGTCAGTAATTATTTGTAAATGACGCACCCATGACGCACCTCTCCCGGGGGTCGTATAGTGAGTCATACAATTGACAAGTGCATTACATACTAGGCTACTACTACTACTAGTTTAGAGGTGTATCTCGCACATTCTAGTAGTAGACTATCAAAATCAGATGTAATGTATTAAACTTACTAAAAAACAGAATTCAGACAGTAAATGTGAGTTTGAAAAAATGTTTTTATCTAAAACCAAAATTTCGGGAAGTTTTATTTTAATATTGAGGAAATCCGGAAATTGAATGAAAATTCAGCTGAGGATTCCGGCGAAATTAGAATGTCTGTATTTAAGCAGTATTTAATAAGTAAAAATAGAAAAGAAAGGCCAAACAAATATTATTAACTTTATAAAAATGTTTCATTTTAGTCTTTGGAGCGATTACTGGCAGACAAACTGGACGCAACATTGAAATAATGAATTCATTTGAGTTAATGTTTGAAGTGATAGAGGGCGACATAGTCATTGACAGGGAATATTACAAAACAAAAGAGGAGCAGTGTAAGAATAAAACAGTCAATTGATAAGAGTATCACCTATCATCATCAAACTGCAAGTTAGATGCTTTATTCATAACACATGGGATAAATGCCCTTGGTTTAGCACACCTAATGGGCCCTCCAGTACAGGGTAATTGTATTGGGGCTGCTCATGCTTTGGGGCCCTCTTAAGCTCTGGGGCCCCTGAGTTTAGTTAGGGAGCACTCATAGCCATTACACCACTGTGCTTTAAACCATTATTCCCATGTAAATCATGCATGTTAAAAACTACAATGAGGTACTATCCCAGTTAAGATTTGTAACCAGAAGGACCCCACTGATACTAAGTTTACTGAACTTACATGCAGCATTGGTATAACTTCTTTTATCTTTTTTTTCAGTCAAACAGATATTTCAAGATGATTGCATAGGATGGTACACATCAGGAGGACCACCAAGTAAATCAGACATAAAAGTTCATAAACAAGTAAGTGCAGTACTACTGGATTGACCCCTATATTACCATGGCTTATTCTAGTGTTGACATTCTAAGCCTACAGTTTGTTGTGAAGGTGTCCTCCAAATAGAGGTGTATTAAAATTGTCGTATTCGATTGAGCTTTTACTGTTGGGTATACAGTAGTTTAGTATTTGTTATTATTTTATGTTGAGCACAATCATTTTACAATTTACCATTCAAATACAAAAAGTGCTTAACAAATCTTTATGTTCATCTCAAAAGTTCTCAAAAACGCCAATTTTAATGATTTATATTCTTTTTGCAATTATGATAGCAGAAGATTTTAACAGTCAATTCCAACACAATCAAAGTTGTTGCTGTAACTTTAAAACCATTGACATCACCATTTGTTTATACAGAAAGACAATATTAAATATGTATGTTTTTTTTAATTCAGATTTGTGAGATAAATGAAAGTCCGATTTTCCTGAAGTTGAACCCAATGTCACGACACACAGATGTAAGTTAGTTAGTTATTTGAATTATCAGTTTTTGTATGTAGTATGAGAGGGCGAAATTTCAATTAATCTAGAACATTTACACTGGTTGGCATTTGGCAGTATAATACACGTAACCCATATCAATCCTGGGTTAATGAATCAGGTGTGAAAAACATTTTTCTGCTCACGGCACAGGCTTGTTTTTAGTTCGGCGGTATAAAGGGGTTATAACACACATTGTGATTAAACTTCACCTACAGTATTACCTTGTTTCTGCTATACATCAAAACAAAAGCAAATGCGTGGGTAATAATACTGTAAGGTTGTTAATAAGGAATTCAACACAACCCTTGTAGACATAAAGCACTCTGAGAAATTCTAAATACTAAAAATATGTCAATATAAGCAGTTGAGTTTTGTTGTATTGCATTGAACATGTTCTACTTTTCTGGAACTGAAAAGAACTAGATGCAACTGACCAATTTCATGCCGTGTGTGCTGTATGGGAAGTGATTAACCACACTAGTTTCTTTTAAGTATGAATCGCATCACAAATTAAAGTTTGCATAGTACAGCTGAGTTGCTCAGATGTCGACATAAGCACTCTTTGCAACTAGTTTCTTTGAGTTTAGTTCCCTTCAGTTTCAGGTCAGAGAAAGCTTATATGCCTACTTTGAATCATAATTATCTTACAAATCATTATTCTACATTTTCAAGTCATTCATCAGAAGACAAAAATACTGGTTGAAGTACCAAATGTCCAAAGCATTGTGAGGAAAACACAGCATTTAAAACTTGTTAACATTAATATTATTTTATGTTGTTTTTAGCTACCAATAACAATATGTGAATCGGTAATTGATTTAGTGAATGGCCAAGCTACCATGTTATTTGTGGAATTACAGTACACAATAGCTACAGAAGAAGCAGAGAGAATTGGTGTAGACCATGTAGCCAGGCTATCCTCATCTGAAGCTGCTGAAAGTTCAAAAGGTTTGTAAAGTAGTGTATTAACATCAATCTTTATTGTTTCTTAATTAGTAAAGTTATGGTATTCAATAAATAAAATTGTTATAAATATACGCTAAAAAGGTTGTGTATGCTAAATTACAGGTGGTCAAAATTTGACTTTTGAAATCCCTAATAGAAATATTGGTGCGCTTTATATTCACCCTAATGGTCTTTCTAAAACCTGAATGTATGTCCAAAAATGTCTGTTTGTTGCTTACAAACTTATTTGGATGGTTTTCACTGCATTATTCAATTATCAATATATTTTTGACACCCAACTCTAAAATAAAAATGTCCATGCCTCTGGTATGTATGAGTTGTAGCATAAAGATTGTCTGCATTTCGAATTGAATGGAATTTGTATAAAATGATTTGCATTTTGATCCATAACCTGTATCTGTGGGTTGAAGGCAGCCGGTCAGTTTCTCTCCTCCCTAACCCCCTCCCACCCCAAATTTAACAAATGTATAAAAGGATAGGACATCAGATTAAGTTCAGCAGCTGATTTTAGCATTTTTAGGACCTGGGTCCCTTATTTCAAAATATAGTATAAAATGGTTTTGAAAACTAATATTTTTCTAGTGTACCAATTGCAATTCTGTTTCAATCTGTTTTTTACTTGTCAGTCGCTGAGCACCTTCAAGCCCAGCACAACGCCATCAAGATGCTTCACAGCCGTGTCAAGTTGATTCTAGATTATGTAAAAGCGGTGCAAAATGGACACGTACCTATTAACCATGAGATCATGCGAGATGCCCACAGCTTATGTCACAGACTACCAGTTCTTAGCTCTGACAAATTCAATGGGGACTTCTACAATGTAAGTAAAAGTTTGTTTGTTACTTTTAGGAAAATATGTTTTCCTTCATTGATTTATTAGAAAGTGTTTGCTAGATATAATACGGGTGTTCTAAATGAGAGGGTCTACTGTATAACGTTATACATTTTACGTTTCTTTTTCAAACAATTTTCAAATCATTGTTATTGTATGACTCGTGTGAATGCAAGTGATTGGTCAAACTTGCATGTTTGATCAATATATAACATTGGATATTTATTCCCAACCTTTATTTTTATAATTTAAGGCTCATTGCTTGAAAAAATGCTACCAGCCTGACATACAATATATAGTAAAAATTACTGTTTTATTTCTTTTTGACTCAGTCCCATTAATTCTAATCTTAATTTAAAAAATTGTTTTTGTTTTCAGCAATGTAACGATGTATGCCTTATGGCATACTTAGGTGCCATTACTAAAGGCTGCAACACTATTAATCAAGTAAGTTTTACATTTTATTAGTTTTTCTCTTAAACCCTTTGAAGACTTGGCCCTATCCCATACGGGGTAATTTACTGTCCCAGGACGCGAGGCCCGTATATGTACCGGTTGACTTTTTGGGTTCACTGAATTGCACTTTTTGCGCATTTGACCTTTGAACTATTTAAAAATGCAAAGGACAAAACATTTCACATAACAATAAAACCAACAATTGCAGTTGAAAGTTACTGTCATAAAAATGTATTTTGCATTTTTCCTAAACCTATTGAAAATACCTTATTTAGCCTCAGTCACTTGTCAAGTCAAGTAAGTTTTACATTTTATTAGTTTTTCTCTTAAACCCTTTGAAGACTTGGCCCTATCCCATACGGGGTAATTTACTGTCCCAGGACGCGAGGCCCGTATATGTACCGGTTGACTTTTTGGGTTCACTGAATTGCACTTTTTGCGCATTTGACCTTTGAACTATTTAAAAATGCAAAGGACAAAACATTTCACATAACAATAAAACCAACAATTGCAGTTGAAAGTTACTGTCATAAAAATGTATTTTGCATTTTTCCTAAACCTATTGAAAATACCTTATTTAGCCTCAGTCACTTGTCAAGTCAAGTAAGTTTTACATTTTATTAGTTTTTCTCTTAAACCCTTTGAAGACTTGGCCCTATCCCATACGGGGTAATTTACTGTCCCAGGACGCGAGGCCCGTATATGTACCGGTTGACTTTTTGGGTTCACTGAATTGCACTTTTTGCGCATTTGACCTTTGAACTATTTAAAAATGCAAAGGACAAAACATTTCACATAACAATAAAACCAACAATTGCAGTTGAAAGTTACTGTCATAAAAATGTATTTTGCATTTTTCCTAAACCTATTGAAAATACCTTATTTAGCCTCAGTCACTTGGGTAGAAACCTTGCGTCTTCAAAGGGTTAATCTCATAAGAAAGTTCGTGAGGGTGTACAACTACATGTATCCATACACATGAAGGTAACAGGATAACAAAATGACCAGAATTTTGCCTGGAAGTTTTAAAAGTACATTTATAAGAAAGTATATAGGTATCTTTGCTCATAATATAACAAACAAACATATGTCCTTTTGATTGATTTATTTCATATCATGTCTCCGGCATTATTTATTTCTCATTTATACGATTGAAGATATTTCACAATATAAACTTGTTAGGAAATACAATAGAGCTTATTGAGCGATGAGGAAGCCACCTGTGTACTGTCTATAACTTCCCTACATCCCAAACAAAATCCATGTGCTAACTTTTTGAATGGCTTAGCCTTTGATATTTAATTCAAAGATAGAAGCGGCTAATAAATTGAATATAAGTTTACTCTACAACAGTAGGTGCAATAAAATAATGAATATTTTGAATTTATTGAATGTGGAGAATAAATATTACCATTCAAAGACCGATTTGTTGGAAGTCAATCTTACATACAACATTTTTATAATGAAAAGGCACATTCTAGTAACCATATTAGAACATGCCTATTCTACTAGAGAGATATTTGATCAAATACGCAAGTTATATAAGTATTTCACATAAATGATATGTGTGTGCGTGTGTAAATCATATTTTGAAGCCATAACAGTAATTCTTACTCTTTTAATATTATTTTTTTCTAGTTTGTAAATAAATTCAACGTGTTGTATGATCGGCAAGGCATCGGCCGACGTATGCGAGGTCTGTTTTTCTAACATAATTCAACGTGTTGTATGATCGGCAGGGCATCGGCCGACGTATGCGAGGTCTGTTTTTCTAACATAATTCAACGTGTTGTATGATCGGCAAGGCATCGGCCGACGTATGCGAGGTCTGTTTTTCTAACATCTTCAATATTTCTGGTGGATTTTACCAAAGTGTGAATATCAGCTAAAAGAATCTAAACATAAAAAGATTGAAAACCATTGTGGATTTTACATTATATATTGACACCATCAAACTGAAATAAAGTCTTATTTGTAAAATAGAAATAAGACTTCCTGGCATAATATTCTACAGTGAGGAACTCAATATAGTAGATTTGTGATCAATAAAGAAAAATCAATGAATTAGTTATGGTGATTTGTAAATGATTGAAAAACCATGATTCAAACAATAAAACCCCTCACACTCCTATTCAGTGTAAACGAACAAGGAGAAATATATGTGATAACACTACGGCCAAACAGTTGTTTGGGTGCTGCGTCTGACTGTCACATTGATTCATAACAGTTTATATTTGAACCACAACTATAAAAATAAAAGAAAAAAGATGACTCAACATTCGTATAGAAATATTTTAATGTCATACAATCATTATGTTATGCTCGGTGATTTAAAACGAAACCCTCAACAGAATGACAATAATATCAAAAAGATAATATTGTCAGAGCTTCTAATGCTAAATACAAGTAGTTTAAAATGATGTGTTTAAATGTATTACTCGTTCTCAATTAAACAAGAAACCTTTTTTTTATCACTGTGTTGTGTATTATTTAATAAAAACCAACAATAAAAATCAAATGTTTTTGGATAATTTCTGGATGAAAATCGTGTATTACGCCCTCTACAGTATTAAAATGTTAGCGTATTTTAAAACTTTTGGATTACCATAATTAAATAATCTTAAAATAGCCCTCCGTTCTATCTCTGATTCTTAACCTTCGGGTTTCATATGACGGTACTTTAAATGTTAATAGAAAATTAAGTTTGAGAACAAACGTTTTGGCATTTTCAATTGTTAAAATAAAAGTTCAAATAGTAGATGATGAGAAATGTATAATTGTATACGAGGAAGGAAAAAGAAACATCAGGATAAATAAGTGTACAGAGTGACCACCTCCGCTCGTCGACCTACACTACTCGGTCTGTTTAATACTAATAAAACCATTTATTCATTGTAATGTATTTAATATAGTAGGCCTATCTGTTGTGTCTGAAGAAAATAAATACACCGTGAGAGACGACTTGTA
The DNA here is from genome assembly GCF_964355755.1 of Antedon mediterranea. Taxonomy (NCBI): domain Eukaryota; kingdom Metazoa; phylum Echinodermata; class Crinoidea; order Comatulida; family Antedonidae; genus Antedon; species Antedon mediterranea. The sequence continues at coordinate 20,431,718 of NC_092674.1, read as the reverse complement.
AAAGAAGAAGATAATTACTATTTTATTAATTTTTAAATTTGAAATTGTTTTAGGGAAGTAAATATACTAAATTCAATAAATTATCTTTATTCAAATTCTAAAATGTTGGTATTGGTATTTAAGTATGTATGCACATCAACAACGCACATCCGGTCACTTCCAGACACCATACGTCTTTGGAACAAACTGCCCCAAGAGGATGCGGAGTCAACATCACTTGAGGGACAACGCACATCAGGTCACTTCCAGACACCATACGTCTTTGGAACAAACTGCCCCAAGAGGATGCGGAGTCAACATCACTTGAGGGATTCAGAAAATGTATAAATAATTAGAAATCTGAAATTATCTGAAAATGTATAATGCAATTATAAAAAACGAGTTGAACACAAATTTAAGGAGAATTATGGAGCCAGCTGCATAAATGTAATCAACCCATGTAATTAATGTGCGACTATACTCAAATAAGGTTCTGTACAGTAGAGGAAGATGATGATGATAATGGTCGTTTATAAATAGTATAGCCATCCGTCTTCAGTACATTCCTATTCCATGGTATTAGTCCTCTGGTTATCATATTCCATGCATGTTTCTCTAGTCATATTTCACATAACAGTTCTATTTCATATTGTCGTATTGTAGTACTTTTTATATTATGGTCATGGTCAAGCATGATACTATTTCAATGTTTCATTTTCAATACTTAAGTATTTCCTTATTAAGTACAGTATTAATATAAAAATAAATGTCTGTTTATTCATGTTAGGGCTAATGTAGCTATCCCGGATTTAGATTCTTAAAAAACATTCTCTCGATGAAAATATATCCAAGAATAACATCTTCCTTTTAAAAGTTATAAATCTTTTAAAAAAGTGGTAAAGGTTTATATAAAACATATATAATTGTTGATGCATATTAAAGTAATAACTTATTTACATTTAATTCTGCGCATAAACGTAAATAATGCACACAAAAAAACTCCCAAAACCCTTAAAAAATGAGTTACTAAATACAAAAAAATAATGTAATTTTAATGATAAATTCTATAATATATATTTATTGATCTATATTTATCTATATAAAGAAATATTATATTTAAATCCAAAGGCAACTTACTGTGGGTATCAGTGGCCGGATCTCAATGAACATACAAGAAAAAAGCGAAAAGCTAAATCAAAACGATAAAGTAAAATAGCCAGAAAAGATAGCAGAGCTTTTGGGCAACACTAGCCCTTCATCAGTGCAAGTGTTTATCATATACAATTTCTTGAGAGTATCACCCGGGCTGTTCAGAATTGGTGTTTGGCGCCTGAGGTGTTATATTATATACTGTATGCAAAAACAAAATAAGAACAAATAAAGAACAAGAACCGATTGATTACAAAGACATATATTTATTCAAAATGAGTATGTAACAAAAATATGAAATAAAGGCGAGTGAATTTCACAAGGTGGCACTGGTTCAAAATAAAATTATAATTTAGGTCCGGTGTTTCCTTCTTATGTTTCTTAGTTTCTTGAAACAAAAAAAAAAAAAAATTCCGTTAAAGTTTATTCAGATTTGGGAACGCCAAAAAAAACACTCGACCTACTTACAGACTTCAATTCATCGATTTTGTTGTCTGTTTAGGCTTAGAAAATATGTATTAACGAGAGGAAGTCGAGCCCCGTACCTTACAACAATTAAAGACATAGAAACTCAATTATATTGCCTGGTCGATAATGCGCTTCCCATGCAGACGCAGCCGCCTTGTCGTTTGCGACGCTTGGTACGTAAATTAAAAAATTAATCTAAGTGTGTTGTATCCTGGCTGTCTTTGTAATATGAAATTAATGATGACAATATTAATTAGAGATCAATCAGGCGATTTATCATGCTAGGCTCTAGATATTCATCATTGAACTATGTCTGTAATAAACATAAATGAGGATAAAAATCACGCTGGCACAACTATGTCAAATGTATTCATTTTATATTTTTATAACATTACAAAATTAGATATACTCAATTACTGACATACAAAACTAACAGAACACACGTGATACTAGTATATGTATATAATATCTTAATTACCTGTCAAACTAAAACAATCCATTAAAAAATAAATACGTTACAAATCGGGGCGGAAAAAAAGGTTTAAGATACAAACAGTAAATACAAAATATAGCAAAATAATAACTTTTCTTCATCAGACCACGGTTCTGTTTGTATAATTTTAAATTTTATTTCAGAGTTGTTCTCTTCAATTATCTAATGTATAAACATATTGTATTGGGTTTTTTTTACTAGTTATATTCCAGTTCCAATATTATTATATCGGAAATGTTATGATGATACTTGGAAAATGACACTTGGTTTGTCTTTTATCGGATTCCTTTTGCTATAATACTGCTTCTGTCATGTTTCTTTGAAGTTGTTTTCTTCACTTTTTCCAAGCCATCGAAGCACCGCCACAAGCGAAGTGTTTCGTCAGCTGCTGCTGACATGACCTTTGTACCGTCAGGTGACATACACATCGATAATATCCTATTTGTATGCCCTAATAAAAAATATAAAGATTTTTTTTTTTTAATTTAACATGTAACACTTGCGGCAACATCTACATGTTTACATCTTAACTTTGGCTTTTTCGTTTCTTTTATTTAGTATTATTTTTCTGTCGATCCTCAGCCGTGGGTGTGAGATTTAAATCACAACCAGGGGAAGAATGAATCTTTTCCGATACAACATTCACAATTAAGGAAGTATCTCTTATAATACTGTACATTATTACACTTTCTAACAAATGTATTTACTATTAAGAAACATCTAAAATAAGACAAAACAATTTGTCTTATTTTATTACAAAGGACTAACTGTTTATGGTATTTACAGATATAATTATGTTATTGGTTTTGTAACAATAATTAAGTATAGCAGAGAGTAAGATATAATGCGTACACAAGATGTCCAGAATCGGAAAGTATTGTAATCAGTAGACCTATTAGGCCTACGTTTTCCGAAATAGCATAATTCTGTCGACCCAAGCCTTGGTAAGGGATAGCACAGCATGTGTATGACCAGGAAGAGTGAAATTACTTATAATTGCTTAAATTAATGTTGCCATAATCCGCACTTCATCTTAACGAACTAGGCCAATAATGTAACATCTGTATAGTAGACTAAACCGTCATGTCATTTCTAATATAATCTAACTTTAATTATTTATTGTTTATTGTTAACTTATTTAAGTTCATAAAAACACAATAGTATAATTATTACTCAAATATACAGACGATAATTAGAACCACTTAATCGGAAGTAGAGTCCTTGTTTGAAATGAGAACTTTCAAAATTGAATCTTCATGGGCCGAAAATACTTTCTAACACTATTATTACATATACTAGGAGTTATAATTATACAATTACATTTTTCTATTAGTACCGAAGAAGTGTGTTGTCTTCATTGTAAATAACACTGATTTATTTGAAAAATGTTTAGCATCTATTGTGATATAAATGAACAAGATTACCAATAAACTATAGGAGGCATTATAACTAACAAAGGTAAACCTTCAAATAACGAGGTATCAGGGCCACCAAGATGTTTGACAAAACAGTCAAGTACCTGGTAATCTACAATGTTCGTTGATTGGTTAACTAAATTAATTAAGTATATTGTACTCTATGTCCCTTGCCTTATGTACAAACATATATGGTTTGTAGTATGTTTAAATGTGTACCAAGTATGTAAGTCTATCGGTGTTGCAACATGTAAGCTAATTATTTTCAATTTTTAATGTTTTTTGTTTTTATCAAATATCTCATTTCAAAATTGAATATCTCAGTTTCAAAATGGAATTATGTTTCATTGTTTATCAAAAAAATACAAATCAAAATGTAAACCGAATATATGGCATGATGGAACGTGTATGCCTAAGCTATAATTGAAGTCCGAGTGCTTTTTTTCAAAATTGTTTTTAATTTACATAATATGGGCCTAGGCTATTACTTGTTTTTTTCTTGTACGGGAATGTTTAAGTTCTTTCCTTGATTTGTTGTTGTTTTTTTTTTAAATCAATAGATCCATGAATATTATTATTCAAGAAAATCGATATATTGATGTCGTCACAAATGCATATTAATTACTCGAGTTGTCTGTATTTTCAATTAGGGCCGAAATGTGAAATAGCACGCCCTCTGTCGCTTTCTGTATTTTACTTTATTTTACATGTGTTAGGCCTACTTGTTGGATGTTATATGCGATTAACATCTTAATAGATGTAGATGTAAATTAACTTGTTTACATTGACAGGACCAAGTTTAAGAAAAACAAAGTTAAGTTAAGTTGTTAATTTAAGAGAATATTTATGATAATCAGCTTTAGAATTACAGTTATTACAGTTACATATCTATTTTGGCAAGGAAGGATGATCTTTCACACTTTTGGAGTTCTTCCATCTGATTAAGAAGTAATAACAAATACCGGGAATTGCCGTTGCCGAATTTCAGCTATCAAAATTGATACATGGTGAAAGTTTGCCTCTTTGATGCCGATTGGCAAAATAGAGAGGTTAACAAGTACTTGTTGTACTAGTGCGAACCAACATTGCGATTATCGGTCGTGGGGGAGGGGGTGGATTGGTTGTGAGGGTGGTATTGGTTGTATACCAGTTTTGAGTTTTGCTGCAAAGGAAAAAACCCATAAGATTTCTAGTTCGGTAAATCGGTGTTGACCGAAAACATTTTGATAATGGATAATTTGCTTTTTGAAGACACACAGTCTCTAAACCATCTACTCGAAATAACCGAAGCTACAATCAACCATTCAATACAAGATATTATTGTTTTAATTAGAGATACCTACTTTAGGTGATCAATCACAAGAAGCTATTAACGATTGCCCAAAAATAACAGAAACATAAAGTTCAAATAGCAATTGCATAACAAGTGCAAGACGATTTGAAGGATTTCCTAAATAGGATTCAACATCTAAGAAAATAATCTACTGTGGTTGGCATCTACATTTATATTTTAATATATGTTTAAGCTGCAACAACACAAATGCAACAATACCTCAGTTATTGTGCTAAAACATGTTGTTTCATTGTAAAAAAAACGAGTTATTCGGATGCACTTGACTAGTTTATATTATGTCCTGTTTTATTTTATTATACATATTTAATGGGGTAAAAACAAATAATAATGTGAGACGGTTAAAGATGAGAATAGCAAAGTTGAGGAAACCAAATCTTCACACATTGAAATATGTTTATTTTTAATTTAACAAAAACAGAAATTAGGAGGTTATGGAATTGTATATGAATGGACATTACGATTATTGAAAATGTTTAAGAGGGAAAACGTGCTCTTTTAGAAAACAAGTTTTCACTCTGATTAAAGAGTGAAGAAAAATATTAAAGCCCCATTCCCTACGTTTTTTAGATCTAATTTAAGATCACAAACTATATTTAATGTAAAAATAATACTATATGGTCCTATTGCGATAACTTTTTTCGTCTTTAAACGGTTAAAAATGTGAAAAATAAGTCGATTTTAATAATTATAGCGGCCCGCTATAAATCCCAAAATGCATTGCGTGCGGATTGATATTTTTGTTTTTCACCTGTAATTCGCCCACTTTTCGATCGATCGTGAGGCCAAAACAAATGGAAGACTCCTAACTTTTCAGCGAAAATACCGGGTTTTCCCCAATTTGTATCAACGGAGTCTGGCAAAAATAGAAAGACAATTAATGCAGCAACTATACAACGTCAGGCTAGGTATATAGCTAGCGTACGATGTTCGCACGTTACCGATGTTTACCAGCTAGGCCTACAAAACTAAGCCTAGCCAGGCTAGGCCTAAGACCGTCCACGAGAGGTCGATCGCCGCGAGCTACTTAGGTAGTGCATTGTTTCTCACTTTTTATCATAATTTACCATAAAACGTACATTTAAGACAAGGAATGACATGGTTTGATGTTTTTAAAGTGATATATATGTATTATTTTCCAAAAAACGTCCAAAATTGCAGGGAAGGGGTCTTTAAACGTTTATGATATTTACAAAGTAAACGTCATAGGATTGCAAACGTAAAATTCAATGAATTAACACATCATATTTAAAATATTTTTAATTACTGTAACAGTATTAGGCCTACTCATAACCTCAGAACAGAAACTGAATTCGAAATTCCCTTCACAAGACTAACTTGCAGTCAACAGTTTATACACATATGGACCACAATGGTGGTAATAAACCGGTTATTTTAAAGAAACCAAATAAATGTATAAAAAACAGGTCAAAACAATACTTTTTATCACTATATGTCGATTATAAACACCTTTCTTTATGGGAAATGACTGTTTTATCTATTTAGTTCTATTTACTTATATTGTTCTATGTAAAAGGATCCTATAAAAAAACGAAGCTACAGCTTTTTTATGCAGGATCATTGTTATCAGTTGTATTGCAATTATGATGTAATTGATGACTAAATCAATGTGGAATAAAATGAAAACGTTCTCTTTTAGGGTTAACATTGTCTGAAATGATGCAATAGATTAGGTACGGTGTGAAAGTGGAATTCGTTAACCACTGATACTTCACTCTAGTCTTTTGAGAGTGGTCCTAGATACTAGTAGATAGTGAATATTTACATTAGGGGAGCGTGAGAACAGTGTGATTAAAATTGTAATTGAATTTTACCTTTGAGTTCCGTAATTTTCGTCATCGTGGGGTATTTCCACATTGACAGTTGAAATTGTGAATATCCATGACTTGATATAATTTCTCGGTGTTCATGTGACCATATAATAGACGACACCTGTATAAAGTAATAGTGTCAATTAAATGATATGATGTTGCCTATTGTAATTTCTAAACCCGATCTTCTTTGGCTTCACTATTGTATTGATCATGTGGCATATTATAGAAATACATTGTTGTCAAATCGAACTGTGAAGTTTCAATTTCTAAAAAATTGACGCAGTCATTCCGTTTCTGCTGAGTTGTTTTTTCAACAAAATCTAACAATTTTATCGAATGTTGTATGGTACGGTACCTGAGAGTTTGTGTCGACTCCATTCAAGCAAGAACCTGTGTTGCAGTTCCAGAATCGAATGTGCCTATCAGCTGTACCACCCCCACTAGCTAGTAGATACGGTTGCCACGGACACCATGCTAACGCCTACAAAAAAAAACATTCTTTCTATCTTTAAAAAATCATTATTTGAGATCTACCATTTCATAACAGATCAAACAACTTTCAATACAATTGTACGTAACATAATAAACTGACCTTAACGGCAGCTTGGTGTTGAGTGAAACTGTGTATCGGAGACGGGGCATTCATCATCGTACCATTCCATACATTCACCAAGTTGTCATTACCACCACTGGCCAGATACTTTCCATCCGGACTCCATTTGAGTCCACAAACCTCTTGTGTGTGGTAATTCAGAGTGCCAATATGGTGGTCTGCAATTCGAACATCGTGCTGGTGAATTACGCCTGAACGGGAACCACTGTTGAACAAAAATACATTATTAATTTCAACATACAGTTAATGTCTATAATGTGTATTTTTTTCAGTGATCTACCGAATATCAATGTTAGAAAGAGTTACATAGCAGAAAGACTTGTGCACACAGCACCGGTGTGTAAAAATTAGGCATACTGGGCAAGCATGAACGTGTTTGCTAATCTCTGGTGAGTTTCCATTTGGAGTCGTGTACTGGTTACTTAGTACAGTACACGTTCGAATTAGACAAAACGACTTCCAGACTGTGTAATGATATATTGTGTTTCAAATATCTTTAGTATTAGATAAGACGTACCATAAACAAATAAGTTGATAGGCGGTAGTTACTTAAATAGTCTATTTTAGCAACATTATTTTGTGAAATAAGACAACCCACCTCGTTAAAACAAATGAATTCCATGAAAGCGAGCCAACTCTGTGAGCATGTCCACTCATTGTTCGTAGGCATTTTTGTTTTTCGATGTCCCACAGCTGTAATTTTGCAAAAATAATTTTTATTTGTAATGTTAAGGGTTGCATAATGTCTTCTTGTTTTACAGTACAGTATTGTTATATCATTGCATTACCCAGTTATCTTTACGTTGTGAGTAGTAATTGAATCTATAATTTTGTTTTTCTCTTTTCTATATTTTTTACTTTATTTATGTAAAAATTTTTTGTGGAGATCCCCATGACTTTTATTTTTTCTATAACATTTAACAGATATAATCTTGCCTGGGTAATCTACTTTGTTCCGTAAATTGTTGTTACAGTATAAGAACGATGATCCCCTGTTCAAACAAAACATTATCGTCTTCCCTCCACATTGTCAGATTTTTAAAATGTTTGTTTCTAGTATATAATGTTTTACCTGTACTTGACCAAGTGAATTACCAACGCCTAGCACGTTTCCTTCAGCTATCCACGACACATTTGAGATATATTCATCTGCGTTATCCATTTGCAGAAGATGTGTTATTTCACCATTGTTGGCGTTCCATAGATACACTTGTTTGTCTAATGCTACAGATATTAAATTTTTGGCTCCCCAGTCAATCAATGTAAGGTCTGAATAATAAAACAGTCACAATCAAACTATGCAAATTTGACATAAGAAAATTATCAGGGAAAAAAACAAAACTCTTTTTACACTATCAAAATGTTATAATATGGAAATTATGACGTCATAGCACTACCATATTTAGGCACATCATACTTTTTCTGTCAAACTAGTTTGATAGTGTAGTCAGAGCTTTAGAAATGTTTGCAATCTTACAGTAATCATCTCGTAGTTGAGGTGCGTCCATGATCCTATCTGCAGCTTGTGGTATCTGACGGTGACTTTTATACTTCGTAGTGCTACTACAATTTGACGTATACAGCACTTTTAAGTTGTTTGAAAATCCTATTAAAAATACAACAGACTAATTAGCTCATAGATATACATTTTCATTTCCATATTTTCGGTTATATCGAAAAAAATCAGAAATCATGTAGTTTTCCTAAAAAGCAATGTAGTAGCAATGTCGAAAACTATTAAGTTTTGACAGAAAAGGTAATAAGACCTAAGTCGTCAAATGCTGTAGGAGAACACTAGATTAAGGCACCATTTATTTCTTTTCAACTTTCTCCAAACAGAGTAACGACATAAAACACCTATTTAACTCGTGTTTAGTTCCAATACACAGTGTTCTCGGTACAAATAACAAATAGAATCGCTCCACAGAACATTAGGTGGCAAAAATATTTTTTTTTTTTTGCTTTTCTGATATTTATATCTTGCAGAGCATTTTTCATGTATGAAATATACGTTAGAATGTTAACCTCCTCCTCCTCCTGCAGAATCTATACCTGCGATATCCGATTCCACACATGACACATTTACTTTATACCTCTTCTATTGGGTACAATAATCTCAGAAAAAACGAAGACAGTGTTTTGAAAGAATAGCAACGATATGCTATATTACCTTCTGGAACTTTTGGTGCATTTTTCTTAAATTTCAGTATTTTGGAATCTTGAATTGTGTTCTCATTCAGTAATTGTTTCATAGTCGTGGAATACAGGCTCTCTTGTTTCTGACCATCGTCATCTCCACTCTCCGGACTTTCATGACCACTTGACGTATTGCTATTTTGGCCACTGGTCATTTTAAAATTACTCACAGCTATATTCATTTCTGAACGATTTGGAATAAATCTGTCGATAAAAAAAGACATTTTGCAAAAATTAGTATTATTTGAGCATTTAAATGTTGTAGTGAATCTCTTAGAATAACTTATTTAGCAGTATTAATTTAGCTTGTCGTAAGTTATTGACAATTATACAGTAACAAGTATAATTTGGCACTTATTTCAAGTTAAATGGAAGAAACAACTGTAGAAAAGTGTTTGGAAAGTAACTAAACGGGTCTTTTGTATAAAAAAAACAAAAACAAATAACTCTACCTTAACCCTAAAAGTATGGCTACAATACTTAAGCCTATATTTATAATGTAAACATTTTAAAAGTAGACTTCATTTTTTAAATGAGCATTTGTTTTAATTTGGATTTTAAACAAAAATAACGTCTGTTTGACTGTCTTACGTAAGTTTAGCAATAACGTTCCAATCGATAAGTCTAATTTTCACTGTGTTCCATATTTACAGTTTCAATAAACTCTTCATTAAGCAGACATTTACACAGTTGCATATTTCAATGTAATGATAAGATAATTACTAGTGTGATTGATACTTACCGATCTCCTTGGTAATTGACGCTTTGACCAGGAGTCTTTGCTTTCTTTGATTTAGCCTTCTTATTGCCTGGTGTCTGTTTGGGTGTTTGGCGAGGAGTTTTGCCACTTCCTATGCGTGATCTTTTCTGAGGTGTTTTGATTTTGGATAACCGGAGTGGCGAAAGCGTCAACTGAGTACAGTCATCTTATAGTAAATAAGCATTACATTATTAACAATGTTATCTGAATTATTTTGTATTGTAATCTACATCATCAATATTAGATAATAAACAAACTCAGTATCAGTTAATGATAAGCATTGATTCAGATTTAGAGATTCAGATTCAGAAATCCAGATTTAGATATTCAAATTCAGAAATCCAGTTTAAGGGATAAAGATTTAGATATTAAGATTCAGAGATATAGATATTAAGATTCAGAGATATAGATATTAAAATTCAGAGATATAGATATTCAGATTCAGAGATTTTTAAATTCAGATTCTCAGATCGATACTCAGAGACCACAAATAAACCCATATTCAGAAATTCCGATTTGGAACTTCCGATTCTAGAGATTTTCTATTACTATAATTAGATTCAGAGAATTCAGATTTGTATGCATTACATTGTGTAGGGTATCTGTTTCTCTGAATATTTCAGTTAAAGTAGCTTCCTTAGCAATTTCTTGTTAGGGAATTACAACTGTTTTTAAAACTTGTTTATATGAAGAATTTGCAATTATTCCAGGCCTACCTTTATTCATAGCTTTACGTTGCCAACGAGGAGCCGGGCACTTGTTCATAGGTGCATCTAATTTAACCAGGTTATTGATAGTTGATTCAAACTGCAAGTTAGCCATGCCTTAAATTGGCTGGGTTTTGTGCTCTCAGTCAGGCAATTGGATATCTTCAAAAGTAGTTGTCCACTTAAAACAAATATAACAACCACAATTAATCACCTTAACTAATTATAACAATAAATAACCGGTGTTGTAGGCCAACTTTAAATTATAAAATAGGCCTTTTGCACAGAAAACATCATGCTGGTATTGTAGTATTAAGTTTACCATTGTTAGCTAATTGATATTCAAATGGACAGTACTTAGTTTAAATATTGGTAATTAAATGTATTGAAACTATGCCTACCATACGTATCTGTAGGCCTAGTGGTATTTGAAGTATCACAAGTTTCTTAAAAATATGATTTGTCGGCAATTGTTGTCACTGATGATGACCAATCACTATGCCGTTGACGCTACGGCAATGTACCTATAGCCAATTGTGATCATAACAGGTTTTCTTTATAGACTCATGTGTTTCTCGACATTTTTCTTTAATGCACAAAAATAATGTTACAATACCTTTGAATTTATTATATAAATAAATCAGTTTTAACCGTGTGTCTCTTTCCTTTTGTATTTATGTCTTATCAATGGATGTGTGTCTCATCAATGGATGTGTGTCTCACGAACAACGCCAATGCGAATATTTACAATGGAATGTGCATACACCTGGATGTAAGCAACACGTGGTTAATTACCATCCTATGTCCGTCTGCTGACAGCCAACTTTGTAAATCAAGTTCGTTTTGAAAACCTACTTCTTCAAAGCCTGATTAACTATTAAAGTATTTCGGTATTTATACGGGTTTAAGTGAATATCAACGTCAGAGTTTTGGAGGATTTAGAAGAAGTTATGATCATGTGTTGCATTCAATGACATATTGAGTAATATCCCTGTGTATGAAATGGGCGCACCCACTATTCAGCTAAGTTTTCTGCAAATCAATATGCAAGGCGAAATTGCAGGTAATTAAAGTATTTTGCCCCGTAGACGTGCATTTACGTTGTCCCTAACACTGTCGTGCTTATTATTTAAAGCTTAAACTAGGATTGATGGATTTCTCGTAGATTGCTGTTTTCAGATATTATTAATATCGAATCGAACAGCCGATAAATCTGCCATCAAGCAATCATAATATCTCAGGGCCATATTACTATAGCAATTTCACCATCATTGGAATGCAAACAATAGCAGAAAATTGCATTTAATCTTGACAATAGCCAAGGCCTAGCGATTTTCAAAAGGCTTTGTGCTAGTCTTAAGTGAATATACGTCACCTGTGTAATTTCTATTGAATGCTTCAAATCCGGCGAGAATGAATGAGTGTCATAATTCTATACAAATGAGACCATGTGCAATGAAAGTAAAAAAGAATTGTGCACAGGGCTAGGTATCATCAATGAACGCCGATAGGCTATCTATTGTGTCATCACTCCAATACTGTCATTCTATTCTTTTCAATGGCCTTTCTATTGTATTAACCAAAGCTACCATTTTCATTTGCTGAACATCTTCTGAATACCATACAATAATGAAAATTATGCCACTCACAAATTTCAATAGCATAAAAGAATACCATTCAATAAAAACTAAATAAGCCGACAAAAGCTCACCAGTGCACACATGTACTGCAAGTTCTTCGTATCGCCATATTGGAATATTATTTGACGTTTATTTAAATACCAATCGGGAAAAAACGAAGGAAATTATTCTGCTCAAATTCTGTTGGTGTTTTTGTTATTGAATGTAGCGTGGATACACGTTGTATAACGGATATTGAACATAGGATGACAAGGATAAAACGTGAACAATCCGTGATAATATATTTCGGCTTCATAGAAGGTATTTTATAACCGTCTAACTAATAAATTATTCTCGATGTTTTCTAATATATTTCTCGTTAATATAGTCAATTTGTTACGTAGTGGATGTTACAGATTTTATTTTTTATTGTGTGTGGCATGCATGTACAAGACATTATTGTTTAATGTTAATTATATAATAATTTATTCTGTAAGATTTGTCGTTGCTATTCCTGCTTAACTACATAAATTACCGTTGCTGTGTGACTCCCTATACAACCAAATGCATATCTGTGTATACGATATTCAATAAGAATAACAGTAATTGTAATATAGGCATGTTATACAGTTTATATTCAATAATTCAGTTGTTTATATATTATTTATTTATTATTTTACAGATGTAAAAATAACAATTAAATACTACTATTGTATTGAATATGGGTACGAGTATGTTATATTGACTGAAATACAGTTGGGTTTTAGGGAAATTTTAATGATTTGGATTTATTTGGAAAATAAATCATAAAATTAACTACAGAATATAAAAACAAATACATAAGGCCAAAAAAACATTTTTTCCCATTGTTATAGCTGAAGAAAGAAAATTTAAACATTTATCAGAAAGATGGATAAGGCTTAATTGTTGTTATACAAATAAACTTATTTATCGAATTGAGTTAAACGAATGTTTAAACAAAACAATTATTCTCTTATTACAAAAAACACATTTCAATTATTTTAATTTTGTATTTACTTTTAATGTGGTGATTCTAATTAGAAACCGTTACTGTCAAATGCTTAATACAACGGTCCTAAATGTGGTCCCTTATTAGAGTATTCGTTAAATTTGTTTATTGCAATACATTAACATATTGTGTCTTTCAGTCAACGTATTGTCAATTGTACGTTCATAATCTGTCCTAATCCGGCAATCTTTTCATGAATATAAAGTTAACTTAACAATTAGGGTTAAATTATATAGGTCGTGTGTATATCACACTTGTTTGTTTATTTTGTTTAATCATATCATGAGGGCGGTGCATTATATGTGAGTGATATATGTTGATAATGGTTTTGATTTTGAGGTTAAGTATTGATTAGTACAAATATATATATTGTAATTGTATTTATCGTATCGGTTTGTTTATGTTTTATTAATATGTATTTTTAAATAATAATTTAGTATACTTAGATATACGTACATAGGTTTTGGCTGCTTTCTTTGTCGTTATCTTCTACAGTGGGCCTATGCCTAGACCTTACGTACTCCCATCATTTAATTCATATTAAGCCTGCTTCCAACTGGGACGCAACGCAAGAACGTTACGCAACGCAAATGATCTGACAACATCAGACAAGCGATGGGCTATTCGGTCTGTATAGCCTGTCATGGTCCACTCAGGTTTCGTTGGGCTTATGCTGACGTTGCGCTCTAGTGGGGGAACAAGCTTTAAGAAGAATACATGTTCTCATGAAAGTATATAATATTACGTGATGAAATACCCCTTTTAACAACAACAATTTTGTCCCACCGTGACCGTCCCGCCCCATATTATGGCTTTTTTTTCTCTCTGATTTTTATTTCGAATGTGAAACGTATTGCTATAGGCCTATCCAGTATATTTATATACATTGTTAAAGCCAGAACGTGTGCGTTTTATTTGTAGTGAGTTCGTTAATTTCCGCCGTGTATGTTTGTTTCACTTGCATTAACATACACTTCGACTTCCGATTAGGTACCGTAATGTTTTCCTGTCCATGTAATTATATTACTATTATTATTTAATTTGTATATTTTTTTTGTAAATAAATCTTCTTATGAAATACATTAGAGAAACTAGCCTAAATACTGGATTAAGATCATCTCCACCATTTAGACATAGACAAACATTTTTCAATGGAATATTTTTTTAATTGTTTTGCCCGGAAAGTTAGGATATAAAATACATTTAATATACTTATGAGACAGACATTAGAAACAAAATAAGCATGTTGTTTCGATCATGGATTCATTAATCAATGTTTCGTTGGTCAAAACTATATCAGTTATCGAAAAATGTGTATAAAATATTTCCTGTTTTTAAAATCTGTAAAACAACATAAGAAACCCTATGTGCCCATGATTATCAATTGTTGTTTATTCTGATACTATTGCATCATCACATATCATTTTGCAACCCTATGTTTTGATTACTGTGATGCACATTAATATATGTAGGCCTAAACACGTACTATTAACTCTCTTCTGTGAATACCTAGTTTATGCAACGTATGTTGACTAACAATACTCTAATTAATGAAATGTTCCTAAGGATTCTATCGTGTTTTTTCTGTGGATAGTGCTTCCATAATTATTGATATTGTTGTGTGCATATTGTACATACTGTATATAATGATGCTGTATTTTTATTCCTTTAAAGATGTATTTTCCTCCTGAAAAATAATTTTTCAAATGTTTTGCTATTTAATATGCCATCTTAATGTCACATAATAGTTATCCACTTTGACAACAAATTGGATCTAAACAAAATTTATTTAACTGAAAAAAACTGTAAGTTAAAACATTGGCTGCCAGCCAATGGATTTATTGTTGAATTTATCCATTTATTATGTTATTTTATAAGTGAAACAATTTTGTTTTTCTTTTTTTTTTCTACGGAACTTTATTAAAACTACAAAGTCTGATTAATTGTTCATGTTTTTAGGGGACAATACATCTTTAAGGGAAGCATTCTGTTGACTTAATTGGTCAGATTATGATCATGTTGGTGAAGTACCCGATGATTCGGGTAAAGTATTTACTAACCAATCAAACTAAAAAACGAAATTAACTAAAGATTTAAACATTCAGTAAGATTACTGTTGGCCAACTGAATGTAACACTTCCAGAATAGTTTTTTAAATAAAAATTTAAAATATCTATGCATTTTTTGTAATTTCAGAATACATTTAAGGCATAGTAACTATTAAATTCGATTTTTTATTAAAAAAAGAAAGTATAATGTCATTTGAAAATTAAACTCATGCATTGTAGCAATTTCTCACAAAAACATCATCTCACCGTTACATTAGGACTATATAAATGTACTACATTACATCTTAAACTTGTCATTCGATTATTATTAACTTTAATGTTTTTGTGACGAATGATCGTTTTATTGGAGTCATGTATTGATGTTTTATTTTCTTTAACGTAATAACAGCACGTTACTCGCAAATTATGTCTAATTTTCGAATCCCGTTGCGTTAATGGTTGCTAAATTAATAAGGCGTCGATTGATATGTTCATTAATCATTTACACAGCTCCTGGAATATTAGATTTCGGCGCTAGTGGGCGAAATGTAAAACCGTTTATTTGCGAGTTTCCTGCATTTTCTCGTTGACTTTAACGCGAATTATTTTTATATTGGAAGCAATAATTTCTCACCGGTTCACGTAAGTGCTTTTTTTGATCGCCTCATTAGTAACTCAATCTCGACGTAAACGAGTTTTGATATTTTCGCGTTTTTTGTGTAAGTGCTTTAGCGAACGGTTCGTCAACATCTTATAGACTTTAAGATCATTGTTTCCGGACACTTCACGTCTCAAGTACACCGTTAACACTGCTACTGACATTTTGCCTTCACAAACAGAGTTGGCGTTATATTATGTTTAATTTAAAGTCCATTTACTTCAAATGATAAGTTTGAAAAATTAAAAAAATCAAGGACATTTAGACACACATTTGTGATAAGATGGTAAAGTATTAGATTAGAAACATTGCACATTATTTTCCTAATTTGCATATGTCAGAGAAAACTAAATACAAACTCCAACTATATTCACTTAATTTGTTATTATATGCATGCTTTTCCTAATTTTTATTTTACTTTACTCCTAGTTATGTATACAACAACATTTATTCAATATTCAATATTTTACAAAGTTTATGGGTTAAGATACACAGAAGCCAAAGTGGCTTGTCTTTGTAGTCCTAAGCATAAACATAAAACATATTATACGGACGCATTACATTAACAAAAAATGACATTTTGAGACAGAAAAAGAAAAAAAAAACACACACAATAGTCATATTTTATTTAATTTTAATGAATACATTTTCAATTCAATTATTTTATTCCTTTTTTTTTATTCACTCTGGCTCGAAACTTACAAAAGAAAATACATAAAAAAACATGGCAGTAGTAAAAATATCAACAAATGTAGATAACAGTGTAATATAAAAATAGGATAAAAGTACGTTCACCAGACAACATTTTCACAGCAGATGAGAGAACATAATTTGTAATTCATTAGTTTTCATCATATTTCACATTTTTAACAACAGCTTCTGTGGCAATTTCTTCTTATAATGTAACATTCATTGATACCAATTATGTTGATATCTGCTTTATTTGTTTTCTCTAATTCATAAAGGTTTTTGTTCGTCAGCCCATTAAACCATAATTGTACAGCAAAAATGTAAAACAGATTGTAAATAAATTAAAAAAATTCTCTATTAACATTAAATTTCTTCATTTGTCTGATAAACTATAACATTTGATTGCACTTAGAATATATACTTGTGGTATTACGATTCCGGTTTAGTTATCATCTAAGCATATACCAAGGTATTTAAGTTCGGTAACTATTACTAATTCATCATTAAAAAAAGTTTCATGCCCGCTATATTCTTTCTAAAGTCAATAATCAGTTCTTTTATTTTCTAACATTAATGGTTAGATAATTATCTTGACAGCATGTAACAAATTATTCAATAATATTTTTATATTCAGTAGTATGATTATTTGACACATCAGCATATTTAATGGTAGAGCTATATCATTCGGTTCACATTGATAATCATAAATAGTGAAAAAGTATTGAAAGAGCACAGCCTTGATGGGCACCAGTATCACATACTATCTGATCAGATATAACAATATTTAATCAACCTGTTGATACCTATCGGTTAAAAAATCTTTTTACGCCCTCTAGCCTTCGGCTTATTACACCTCTCTGAAACCAGCATAAAACGTAGCATCGTTACCATTAAAACCGGAATCCGGAACATCCATTATCACAATCATCCATGTATTATTCGTCCATCACTACCAGCACTATATTAAATTGGCAACACTCATCATCATTAACACCATCCCTATATTATCACCATACATACTATCAACATTAAAATAGCAAGCTTCCTCACTATCAACACCAACACTATCACCACCACTTAAAGCAACTAAATCATCACAAGACCACCACAAATATACGCCATTACCTTATCCTCAACATAACTGTGGCAAGCATCATCATATAAATGCCATCAATACCACTATTATCAACAAAATTAAACTTCACAGGAAGCCATATAAAAAAAACCTAATTAATTCCACTATATATTAACCTTAATATTTTAAATTACAAGTGTTCCATTACCATCGACATTGTCACTAAACACGCCGTCATTACCACCCACAACAATCAACCTTAAAACCATCGTTACCGTACCACACATCACCATCATCAGCCTAGTCACTAAACACCACCATTATCACCACAACCATCAAAATAACATACCTCCTCACCATCAACATCATCAAACTTACATCAACGCTGCAGAGTACCACACCTCCTCACCATCAACATCATCACTAAACACCATCATTATCACCGTAACCACCAAACTTACATCAACGCTGCAGAGTACCACATCTCTTCACCATCAACATAATCACTAAACACCATCATTATTACCACAACCATCAAACTTACATCAACGCTACAGTGTACCACACCTCGTCACCATCAACATCATCACTAAACACCATCATTATCACCATAACCATCAAACTTACATCAACGCTGCAGAGTACCACACCTCCTCACCATCAACATCATCACTAAACACCATCATTATCACCATAACCATCAAACTTACATCAATGCTGCAGAGTACCACACCACCTCGCCATCAACATCATCACTAAACACCATCATTATCACCATAACCACCAAACTTACATCAACGCTGCAGAGTACCACACCTCGTCACCATCAACATCATCACTAAACACCATCACTATTACCACAACCATCAAACTTACATCAACGCTGCAGAGTACCACACCTCCTCACCATCAACATCATCACTAAACACCATCATTATCGCCATAACCATCAAACTTACATCAACGCTGCAGAGTACCACACCTCCTCACCATCAACATCATCACTAAACACCATCATTATCACCATAACCACCAAACTTACATCAACGCTGCCGAGTACCACACCTCGTCATCATCAACATCATCACTAAACACCATCATTATCACCACAACCATCAAACTTACATCAACGCTACAGAGTACCACACCTACTCACCATCAACATCATCACTAAACACCATCATTATTACCACAACCATCAAACTTACATCAACGCTGCAGAGTACCACACCTCGTCACCATCAGCATCATCACTAAACACCATCATTACCACCACAACCATCAAACTTACATCAACGCTGCAGAGTACCACACCTCCTCACCATCAACCACACGTACATCAACGCTGCAATCTGTTCCATTAACACAACTACTGTCGTTATCAGGTACAACATGACGACATTCATCATCACCACCACTACCAAATTTTATCACAAATGTTACTACATCCATGAACTCACTACATGGAAAAATGAACACATGCTAACAACCACAAACTTTGTATCTGTTACCTTTTAATACTCACATGTATGTTTTTCAGAAGAGCGCCACCTTTTGCAGCTAGGTCTTGCAAAGTTCAAACGATTATTTCGTACAATAGCAAAATGATGATATTACATTGAAATTAAAAATGACCAATTTTATTTGAAAACAAAATATAGATTTTGAAATCAATTAGTAACACACGTGTGCGCCATCATATACCTTTAATATACCCAACTATATTTGTTCTACACTTTGCCACAGTTATAAGTTCAATTCCTGAAGGATAACATGATTTTTCAATGACACGAAAACGGTACTGTTCGGTAATACTGTATCGTTAATATTTTATACTAAGGGATTTTGTTTTTATATCAATTTAGTTTTCTTTGTTATAAGTGGGCCACTTCGAGTCGAGCTTCGTTTAAACGTATATATTTAATGCAATGATTAAGAATTTGCTGTCTAATGATCGAAATACATGTTATACGAACTTAGGCCTATAACCAAACGTTAAATAAAAAACTTAAAGTATTTCACCAACTTATGACTTTTTTTAGTGTTGATGGTTTATCTAAGGCTCAATAACGAAGTAAACATAATCATTAGTCTATTTATATATATTGACTTATGAGTGAAAACGATAATGATTCTACCACCAGAAACTGGCCAATTACAAGGGGTGTAATAATTCATTAAGCTTTCATTTTCTTTTTAAAATGTGCACACGTGACCACAGGCCATCACAAAACCGAACGAACGTCGCTTAATGAGATAAATTGCGCGGCGTTAAGCACCTCGTAGACTCATCGAACATGCTTATAATTACCAACAAGTGCATAAAAAAGCCAGTCTTCTCTATCTGAGAGACCTAATAAGCGATTGTAATTGCGAAAAGTGACCTTAGTGCCCTTACGTTTGCTACCATGCTTTGTGTGACGAGCTAACATCTTTATTAATATTCTAAATCATGCAATGTGTGAGAAATTTGTCTTCTGTTCAACGTTGTTTTTTTTTCATGGTCGTTTTTATCAAAGTTAATTTTCATAACGATTTCTAACCACGTGTTTGGTATAGATCGTGTTTTATATTAAAGAAAATATCAGTGGGGATGCTTTAGTAGCTTTAAAATAAGTATAATTAATAGATTTAAATATTTAACTTTAATAGACTTCTCGTAAGGCAATACAATTGGGTAAGTTTTGTATTTGTTTGAGGGATATTTTAGTAAGTACATACAAACAGTATTTGATGATTTTTTTTCTAAAATAAATATAATATAGGCCTATAATACGTCGTATGATGTGAAATAATGATTTCGATGAATGAAAAGTAAATCATCACTTGATTTGTATTAGACTTCCAAACATATTGAAATCTAAATAAAGAAGGCAATACGCAAAAATGTGAGGTAAAGTAGGCTGCAAATTAAACAAATGTTATTGTAGTATTTATTAATATTCATTTAGTACTTTTCGTGGTTATTTTTCGAGTTAGGTGCATGGGTATATTGGTTTTTACTGTACCGCCCTCTAATCAAAAATATAACCTATTGTATATTTTTTAGAAATTGAGTTGCCAGTATTACGAGTGCAGTATTACATGATCGTAAAAATTGCGTTTCTGTGAAGATTAAGTATAGACTTGTTTTCATTGTTAATTTCTTTTTATTTACGACACTCACATAAGTTAAATTTCACACGAGCTAAAACCTCATCTAATATTCTAAAAATGAACACTAACAATTATTATAGTTGTTAAAATGAACACTAAACGTATAAAATGGCTTTGATAAAATTAAAATTGTGCTAACCAGTGGTACATATTTTATCCAGGTTTCATTTCATCAATCACAAAATGTACCAAAAGATAATTTGTTTCTATTTCTGTCCTAAAACAATACAATTGATTAATTACTATGATTCGATTGATGCAGTCTGCCTGGTTTTCTGAATAAGGCATAATGTTATCAAAAATGACAAAAATAATATGTTAGCACATTCGACTGGCCTATTAAAGTTCCGTGTTTAAATTGAAACAATAAGTGAAAAAGTAGAAAAAGACTACGAGATTATTGGAATAGGCCATGCTTCAACAATCCAGGACAGGTCAAAATCATCAATATTCGTTAGGTCTGTTTATGTTATACCATGCCTACTAATAATAACAATATAGTTTTCAACATATAATTTCTACGTGACTTACCGTACGTAAACAAGAATAGGCCTATAAAATGAAAAGATAAAAAGAATTCAATGAAACCGCAGTTTACAGTGAAGCGAAGGTATATTAATAGGCCTATTATTAATTATCATTTTTCTAGGAATATTTTTATTCTATAAGCCTTACGCGCAAAGCCGAATGTTATGTAATAATCTAAATTCAAGTAGGCCTACATAGATAAAAACATTGATATTTTTATAACAATGGTTCTTCACGTTAAACGTTTGGATTCTTAAATCCGTATAGTAACATTCAGAATGTACTTGTTGATTCCCTGAACCATAGAGAGCGTTCAGAAACTATTAATATGGATTATCTGTGGAATTAGATCAGTTAAGCCCATAGCTTAATCAGTTGAGCTTGGAAGTTTAAATGCTGATGATTCCAATCTTAAGATAGAGATTAACCGTATTACTTGTTGACAGTATAATCACACTTAATAGTAAATACAATTTACTTGCTGAATCTTGAAAAACAATCAACAAGTAAAATTCCACTAATAAAATATAACATTAGAAAATGTTGGAAATCATAATTAAATGTTGTGGAGTACAAGTTTAGTGTTGTTGTTGGAACAAACTATATTTCTTTTATCCTAAAATCTGCATGCAAAACACGTGATGATTACGCTCGTAATGAGAGGATCACAAGATTTACTCCAATTGGTCAATTCACATTAAACATTAATAAATATACACTAGAAACGGCGGTAAACCGATAGGCCCAAACATACACAATTATATAATTTGTAATAACATGTGATAATTAAAACGTAGACTATAAACATTTGATTATCAACTTGACAATTCAGATGGTATTTTTTACTCCACATAAAAGAATTATACAAAAATACTATATGTAAGCTGCTACCTGTAAACATTAAAACATATTTAATATATTGAGATTCAATTACGCAATTGACCAAAGGAAATATCAGTGTTAGTGTTTGAATTTGTTGAAATAAATTTAAATGCGTCCTATTCTCTATAATACATTGAATAAAACACGATACCATCACAGAAAAATTTACTGTAATTCAATTCAAATTATACAATAATATCTTCTTTGTAATATTCTTTACCGTCTTTATAGTAAGGCTATAAAAAAGTGAATAATTTGAGACAACAAAGAAACCGTGAGTTCAATTAGTTGGGTTTGGCCCGAGGAATCAAATAATTAACGTTCATTTTTGTTTATTAAATGTCATTTAGATTGGATAGTTTATTATCATTAGGATATAACCAACAAGAATAAGGGTAGTCGTGTTGTTTTTGCCTCGGCAATAAAATGTAAATTAGTTTCAGTTTTAGACAAAATGTATAATCAATATTAATAGCAATTGCAACCATTCCCATTTAGAATCGACGTGTATAATATTATAATTTCACTGTGTATACTAATGCTATACACGGCGAAATGTGTGTTTATTATATTTATAATATCTGAATTAACATACGTCTGTTGTTCTCTAGAAATGTCTGTTTACTTTGTAAGCAGTAAAATACTGTAATTATAAAATAACAACGAAATCAAACAGTATGTCTCTTTTTATTCAAATAATAGAAACACGCGATTTATACATAAATCTGTTCTTAATGATTGTTTCACCACATTTTACACAAAACTTAAACTTGAATAAAACTTGGCCTATTATTTAGTGTATAATGTTGATCATTTTAATTATATTTTTAATTTCATGCTTTTGAAGACAGTGACAAGGTAATTGTATAATGTGATACAGCACGCTTATACCTTTAAAAACATTAATCTCGAGTAAAACTTAAGCCTTATATTATATGAATACAATGTTTTAAATATCTGTATAACGTATGAATACACTCAAAATATTTTATTTTATAAATAGTGTGTATTAAATTTACATTAAACCATACTATCATAGGCTCATATAAACCATACTATCATAGGCTCATATAAACCATACTATCATAGGCTCATATAAACC
The DNA here is from genome assembly GCF_964355755.1 of Antedon mediterranea. Taxonomy (NCBI): domain Eukaryota; kingdom Metazoa; phylum Echinodermata; class Crinoidea; order Comatulida; family Antedonidae; genus Antedon; species Antedon mediterranea. Next base: position 20,407,964 of record NC_092674.1, on the reverse strand, counting down.
ATACTATCATAGGCTCATATAAACCATACTATCATAGGCTCATATAAACCATACTATCATAGGCTCATATAAACCATACTATCATAGGCTCATATAAACCATACTATCATAGGCTCATATAAACCATACTATCATAGGCTCATATAAACCATACTATCATAGGCTCATATAAACCATACTATCATAGGCTCATATAAACCATACTATCATAGGCTCATATAAACCATACTATCATAGGCTCATATAAACCATACTATCATAGGATCATATAAACCATACTATCATAGGATCATATAAACCATACTATCATAGGCTCATATAAACCATACTATCATAGGCTCATATAAACCATACTATCATATGCTCATATAAAGGACAAGATAAATGCTGAATCTGATGCTGATAATTATTCAACTCTTTTCTCAGTATTACATTTTTTATTTGAATAAGTTTAACTACTGAAATAATACATTTAAAAACAAGAAATGTGTAGTGGAGCAATCTACTAATTACAATACGATACATCCTTATACCTAAATAACACATAGGTCTACGGTGTTATACTATCTGTTCAGAAGAAACAATCCAGTTAGAGCTTAACGGGCCATCATATTCTATGTAAAAAAAAGTGCAACAATATAACATTGATTGTATCGTAGAATATACACGGCAAAACCGAATTTACCTGTTTGCCGACTTAACCTAAATATCGATGGTAGGCCTATAACAAAGACCACAATGTATGGGTTTATTGCACTGTGTACACATTTTGAATGAGCCAGGGGGTCATTGACTTTGACATCCAATAATTATTGTTAAAGATCTTTTTTTATGTTGATACACAATATCGTTTTTATTATAAAAGTGCGTGATTTAATAACTGTAACACGCATTATGAAAAGACGTGACGTATTGTAGCGAAGTCTATTGAGTCGAGCGAGTATTGTTTATCTATGTCTAAAAATAAAACAACAAAATTTATAATAAGCAAGAAAATAATTTGATTCTCTACATTCTGAGTGTGCATGTCTGTATGTATTCTTCACTTTCAACGAATTTCCATGCATTTGCAAACTTTCCTACATTGACATAGACGTCATTCCTTCCTGTATATTTCAATTAATATTCAGGCTTTCTTCAAATATTTGCTCCACTTAAATTATGTTGTTTGTTGTGTAGCACATCAGATTCTCAGTTCTGTGCATTTTTCATTTACCTATAGTTCTGCATCTTTTCCGTTTTTTAAGATTTTTTAGAGTTTCGTTTTCCAAAATGTATTTAATTATCATATTGCTTACAGATCAATGTTTTATTAGGAAAAGTTTCTCAGATTAAAAAAAAGTATAATTGATAATCTATCGCTTTAGGGTTTACAGTTAGTGTTTGTACACCAGGGTTGAGAAAAGTTTTTTCTGTTTGCACAACCCCTTTCCCATGGTCTTGGTATCCACAGTTTCAGCAAACTTTCTTCCAAAAAGCTTAGATTGCGATATATTTAATGACCCCGGAAAACTTGAATGAAAGAAAGCCCAACCTCTTCGTCCACGAAAAATTTATTTTGAATTGTAGTATGAGTTCAGTAGGAAATAAAATCAAATCAGTGATTGTGGATTGTTTTTTTTTTCTTGTTTATCTCAAAGTCACAGTTAAGTGGTAGAGGTTTATTAGGACTGAAGCGAAATTAAAACACCTTCACAGAATTCTTTCATCAATCCTGGCCATTGAAAACCAGTAGGCTGTGGATAATAGTTCTTTTGTCAAAATACTATTGGAATGTTTGTATAATACTGTGAAAAGAATGAGTAGGCCCGAGGAGACAGGCAGTGTAATGAACTTACTCATAAAATCATCATGACTCTAAAGTTACTAACACTTGAAAAACCACAATACGAGGAACGTGATTTTACTGCAAAAATACTTTACTACAAAACTTACCCAACATTTAAAAGTAAAATACATAATACATACATACATAATATAGATTCATTTCAATTACAAACTCCCAAAACATATATAATAAGCTTCTTAGCGCTTCTAACTAAAGTCCAACGTGGTTAAAGACTGCTTACATGCTGGTGGTCTTAAATTTGAACGAAAACATTAATAATGACCTGCTAAGGTAATTTCATTCAGGTCTTCTTATTATTATTCTCGTAAGGTTAATGAAGGCCGGGTTTAATCATTATACAATAGATGATTAAGGGACAGTAAGGTTATATCTTTTCAATTGAATTGGTACAACTTGTCAATCTTTCACTTGAAAGCCGTGATTGTGTTATTATATTAGCTGATTGGATTTTTTCGATAATAGTAACATTACTTTTGACTAAATCTTTAAAAGAATCAACATTGATTATAGTTTTAATAACGTCAAAGATATATTATGACCAACTAATATAGGCTACAAATAAACATACTGTTATAATATGTATTTTTGTACTGTTTGTATATATTGTATTGTCAATGATTAGCTTTGCTGGATGAGCAACCCTCATGAAGCATGGTTCAATAAAAAAATAAAAAATAGTATTATAATTCGTAGCATTGTGGAATTTTTCAAATTAAATATTTATGGAATACATTCAATACAAATTTGTAGATATCACTGGGCAGTTGAGAGTTTATCTATACTTGTAAATGCACCTGATTAAATTCTTAGTCTGTATCTAAATACACTGTACTGTACTGTAAATATATATGTTATATTTTTATTTTATTTCTGGGACCAACATCATTAGCCAACTGATCAAATTACATCCGATAAGGTTTACGTAGCGATCATATCACTCTTTCAATAAAAACGCCAGCTGAGCTAACAATAGATTCCATAAAATAGCTACTTTTCTGAAAACATTAAAAAAACAAAATACCACTTACTTTTATTGCGTTTATTTTATGCACCATAGTCTTTTATATTCATGTTTTGTGACGGCATTTTTATTGTCATTGAATGTTTTTTTAATGATTATGTAGCGTTGTGTTAAGGGCGTATTTTTACTTCCTGTCTTTTCTTTTTTCTGTCCTTTCCTTCTTTTAACCTACATTTTGATAGGCCTCATACTGCTGTTTAATTATGATGTTTTGAAACTCGTTCGTATATCAACGGACCAAATATAGGCCCCGTGTATCCTTCCATTGAATAATCATCCTCCATGCCAAAACCACCTCCTGTTAAAGGTGTACAAATTCGCTATGTAAATAGACCACCACCTCTCTTCTAATGATCACTAATTTTTGTATGAAGATACGGATGCACACATAATGCAATATGTAAATTATGTATCTCTACCAACCATGCCAAAGAAAACCTCAGACACACAATTGAAATTTAATTGGAGCAAATATATATATATATATTATATTCATGTTTGTTTTTGGTAAGTTTATGGACTTATATGTAAAACATATTTTACGATAAGAATTATGTCTGTGAACCAGAAACCTTACTGAACAATTATTTTATTTATTTCTTGTTTTTCTGAGTCATTTAGGCCTACATTACTAGATTTTACCGACACAAATGCGTCGGTTTAATGATAAATTATGAAATTCATTAATATGCCTATGTCTGTATTGTTCGAATGGAGTTAGTTGTTGTAAAAACGAATTTATGTTAAGCTGTCGCGTTCGCCTTCTGTTGCAGCATCATGTATTAACTTTAGTAACAATGTTAAATGAGTGTAATAAACAAACCCTAGTAACATGACATACAGGTTAGGCCTTATAAATATAGATAATTTAATTTCTAGACTTCAAAAGCTATCATTTTGTAGAGAAATGCTACCGAATTACGCATGTGTTATCGTGTTCAATTAGATTTGTGGCTAGATATGGCATGGTGATTGTTCTATAATATATTAACCCACTCTAATAGCTATTCTCATGAGACGATAATCGGATATTAGAAAGACGTTTGGGAAATGAATGGCCAGTATTATTTGTGTATTGATTTTACTCTGATTTATTATATCTTTCTTTGCTCTTACGTTCTTTCTTAAAACACCACTTTATACACTCTTTCTAAAATAAAATACATATTATAAATAGCGTTTTGTTGTACTTATCCAATTCTATTTATCTAAATTAACTAATTATTCTTCTATGATTGTATTGCAGGCCTACATGATAGAAAATGCATTTAGAAAGCAATATTTCTTTACACAATATTTTTGAACAGGTTATCAACAAAATATTTATTAAGTAATTCAGTTAATTATCCTGACAGTAGGCCTATACTTTTTCCTGAATACTGTAAAACAATAAATCAACATCACTTTTCACTATTATATAATTGCATAATTACTCCAGTATAGGCCTATGCCTTTATTTTTGCATACTGTTTTTGTATTGTATTGAACTCTTAATCGCAATTTCATATGTACTGTAAAACGTAAAATTATTGTACATTTCTTAAAATTAATTTAAACTTCCATATTATTGTAGAAAGGCGTTTATACAATATGTTATGGAAGGTATTTGTGATATAACTTTAGGATAAACCCGAAAAACATTTTGAAACCAAATGAATGCCTTAACTAAAATATCCATTAGGCCTAACCAAAGCTATATAACCAATACAAGAATACCACATTTGCAATATAAATAGTCTTAACTAGGCTACAATATTATCCTGCACGGTGAACAATATTAATTATTCGAACCTTGCACGTTGTAAAATACATTTGACTGGTAGTATTAACTGGCCTTTTTAAATCAGCATATATTACAATATACTGAAACACCATATTGAGTAGTTTAAAATCATAATTAACTACGTCGTTGCATAGAATAGGCTAACGAATGTATTGATTTTAAGGCCTGTATTTGAAAGATGCTGTTAATAATTGTTCAGTAAATTTATTAAACACTGAATATGGCATATTTTTCTAAGAAACTATCCGTATGTGTGTGATTGAATTAAAAATTGATAACCAGATCCCATACCATACGTCAAGTAATGCAGCTTTGTAGCATATGGAAAGCATATGGAAGGAGGTGAAAATAATATATATTATGTATATGGATCTTGATCGACACATTCATGAAGATCTCCATCTATTCAATATAATGTTAATGAAAGTTCAGCGTTTGGTTTCTGGAAAGAATCATTTAATCAGGCTCCTTCCTTTAGTGCGGAATCATAACAGTATAGTTTTTTTTTTTTTTTTTATCATTTAGGCCTACTCCAGTTTAGTCTTTAAACTGTAACCAAGAGCCTACTATATAATGTTTGTAGATTTAGTAAGCAATAACTTTAATGATAGATTGAGCAATAAGAAAAGAAATAATTTTTAATAGTAAGAAAATATATAATTACATTACAAATTTTCACTAGACCTATACAAATAGGTCTACAAGTAAAACGAGTCTTATCCAAAAATTACATTGAAATATTACAAAATATATAATTATTTTAAAAGGTTGAATTTAGAAAGAAAGAAACCAAAAACAATAATACACAATAAATTTTTTTTAAATATAGAAATATATGATTTTGAAGAGTTAGTAGCCTGGCCTATCATATAGAATTATAGTCAGTATAAATAATTACTATTATCTTAAACGTGTTGAATAAAAAAATCGTTGTGATTTTGTACATTTTACGTTAGCGCTTGACATACCATGATTTTAAAATAGTGTGTACTAGTAAAACGAAAAATGGCTACCAGGACATACATTTGAATTTCGTTAGATAATCAGTTTGATATTTATTTTATAATAATTATACTGAATGTATTAAATTAGTTGATTTTCATTTACTTTACCGCAATAAAACGGTAACATTTATAAATTCATATTTGCATTTATCATTAAAGTAAGGCAGATGAGTTTTTCAATAAGGTTTGTGGTAGAAGTGAAATGCAATTTCCCATATAATTTCCTAATCATTAGGTTAAGCAGAGATGAATTCTATTGAAAATATCATATTTGATATCGTTGAATATTTATGAGTAGAAACGGAACAGCTGTTGATTGTGTGTATTGACTACGTCACACGCGTTCTTTTGTACTCACAGATCAGTCAGACGATGACAAGGCCTTTTACAAATAACTATATTGATGAGTCGTTGAATGCCTAGTGTACCGGGCCTCGTTCAGCATTGTGAATCATGTAAAAATCTATAGTCCTCTACAATACATCGTCATAAAAGAAATGCTTAACTATTATCCCGTCTCTTCACAATTATTGTTTTTCATATTCAATGGGTCTTTCTATCTTTTCTATAGCTCTTTACTCTGTTCAAATGCAAACTCAAAATAAACTGAACAGTTGATTTACAATCTACTGCGTTTATAGCCGCATTTATTTCCAGCTCTCGCTTCAATTTATTCTCTATATTGTATTTGGTGATATTATATACATTTTTGGTATGATTTAAATTGTGTGTTACTAAATTATTTGTTTCCAGTATTGGACATTTTAGTGAAATATGATTTTGTATAATACGCAGGTGAGTTTCCTTTGAAATACTGGATATTTACCTGGTGCATGTCTGTTTCTTCCTGTATTATAACTGTATACATTTTTTAACAACTATTTTTTTCTTCGTAATCCCCTGATAAGTATCTTTGAAATTCCATACTGTATCTGGTTCGTGAAACTATGGCACTGTTGAATGGAAGGGGTCATGGAGATGACATAACCTAGGTGTGTTTTGAAAAATTCCGACATAATATTGGGTGAGAATCGAGCCCTCAAGGGATCCTGAATCTATTGAAATAGTGAAAGAAAGAATATTCAATACCTGGTGTCATAGGGGACAGAAAAGTTAATACCGTCGGTTTCATCTGAATGATTTAAACGAAATGATAAGTTAGTCATTATTGTTGTTTTTTTTTACCTCAAGGTTTTTAAAGAATAGTGGAGTGGTTAACTCGCGGTTGCCTTTTAATTCCAAGGTCTTTGGTTCGGTTAAATTCTACAACCACGATGAATCCTTATGTATTTTGCTCACGTTTTTAAATAGTGTTTAATAGTTTTATCATCTTTAGTTTATACGTGGTGGATTTTTCAACCAACGATTAATGTTTGTTTGTTTGTTTGTTTTATATAATATTTTTAGAATTTCAATTTTTCGTGATAATGTGTCGGGAAAATGGATGAAATCATATATTTATAAATATAACATTATGTTAACGCAAGAAGGCAGCCAAACATCTGTTATTTTTTCATGGCTTTAATCTTACAAAACAGACAATCTATAGACCTAGGCCAAACTGTTATTATTTGCGTCCCTATTTTTCATATCTCGAGAATAGTATGTATAACACCAACGATTATTCTAGTCATGCATATATTTCTTCCATTTCAACGATTGTTTTAAAAATATAAAATTGAAATGTGATCGATGTAGGCCTGGATTTCCTGACAGGAAACATGTAGAGTGCGCCGTATACCGTATAACTGATCTGCTCCCGCAGCAAAAATCCGAGCACCGACTGTTTAAAAGGCATGATCTTCGTCATTCGATATTATAGATTAATTTAAGCGGCTGAAGTTTATTCTATTAATAGTAGGTGTCTTATAAAAAAAAATTATTTCATATTTTGTGTTCATTGAAAGGGAAGAATGTTTTCATTCGTTGAAAGCTTGATTATTATATTCAACTGAAAATTGGGTGCAGCGTTTATATATAGAACAATTGGAAGATCGATTGTATATTTCATTTCGTTTCATCTTGTTAAGCTCTGTCTACACTATAAAACTTTATGTAACAAAAAAATGTGATGTGTCCATATAATGTGGACATGGTGATGTCATATCAATACCATATTTGAGCATATCACTACCATATTTGGGCACATCATTTTTTTTTGTCAAACTAGTTTTTTAGTGTAGACAGAGCTTTAGCAATTGTAAATCTGTTTCAAAACTTCACTTTACTAAGTTGTTTCGTTATTCTGTTCTCAAATTATTTCATTTTGTTTCCAGTCAGTTATCAAATCGTAGGCCTTTACAACAAACAATGTCAATTCAATTCCTAATACCGTACTGTATATCTTCATATCGATAGGAGGCGCTGTTCAAATTGGAATAATATTATAACACCGTTGGAAATAATACTAAAAATTATGTTTGAAACATTAAAATATTGTTTTCTCTATAGTGCAGTATGTAGTAATTTTATATTATTAAATAGTTATCGATTTGTAATTATTAAATTGCATTATGATTAGTGGAAAGCAGAGAAATGCAATCGTGTGATTTGCTAACAACGTTGTAAATTACAATCTGTACATCGGCCTAATATAAATCCAGTATTGGATGTTATGAATATCAAATTAGACTAGGAATAATGTTTACTTTTGAATTTCTTGAGAAAAAGAATGCGTGCAAGTATTACTCGTTATATGTAAATGATTTTCCACGCGGTTTATAATATTACAAACTGTAGTTAATAAGATCCGATATTAAGTTTTAGGCATCCGAGGCAATGTTTATCTGTTACATTAACTCTCGTTATTGCAATACTGTAATGTGTACGTAGCAATTAGTCGCTTATTGCAAGTATAAATGGTGGACTCATGTAATATAAACCACAAACACCAGTGAAGTAGGACACCATGGTGTTCTGTATTATTAACCTCATATCCAATTTGTTGTATTGTATACCTAGGCTATTAAGAAGCGCGATGTGGCGCAATTGAGAACTTCTGTTGTATGTCATACCGTGTAACAGTTGTTGAAACTGTGATTTGCTGGTACGGCTCATATCTTTTAGATTTTAATTTTAATCGGCTTAAGTTCAAGTATTTCTCACAGAGATTACACATTCTTTTGTATTGTAATCTCATTTTATATGCAGGCCTACCTGTAGACCTAAAATACTAATTAAATGTTTAACTCGTGCTTATTTCTTCATGAAACTATTATACGGATGTCTGTATTGTTTTCTCAATTGTGACACATTCGTTGGAAATCAACATGAAAATATAAACCATATATTTTTTTCTTCTTAACAAATAAAAAAACAAACACAACACATGTAGAAGTAAAGGTTAATTTATTGAAAACGAATTCCGTCATGTCATTCATATTGTAGGCTTCGCATTCAGAATTTGGAATCCTTTCACAGATCCACTGATTTCAATGTGCAATTTTCAATGTTGCGTTATAGGCCCATGCCCATAGGGTAATAGTATGTTTACACGAATTTTCTCTATATTGGGATTAAACAGTGTTTTAATCAATTCTTCTGCATTCAAATGTGGGTTACCATATAACCTTACATCGGACATACCTCTGAAGCCTACTGGAGTTACGGGCACATCGCAGTTAACGACACGGATGTATTTATATAGTGATTTAACCGTTTACACGAGCCTTTAAGTCGGGTGTAACTCGAATTAGTGTAACTCCGTTCTATGCAGCTTAGCCTAACTAATAGTCCTTTTAACACAGTTAATTTACTGAATATACGTTGAACTAATATAAGCATTTGGTTTCTTTCTTTAATATCAAGTAACTTGCATGATCTCAATTACTACTCGTCTGGGCGAGTTAAAACAAGAATAATCACTTCGTCTCCACTGCGATACACCAGCGAAAAGTGAACACTTTTCGTGGGATACATTAACCGAAGCGAAATATCAATTACGACATACGAACAGTTTTTGTGTACTTATTCTGATACACACTCGTCTTTTGTATATTGCTTTTTGTGAAATAAGACATAAATAAACGTGTTATTGTTTGTAAACATGTGTCTTGAATGGTTCGGAAGGTATAACTTTCACTGGATATTAGTGAAATGTGGTCAAGTATATACGTATGACTGCAATAGGACATTACTTGGTCTCCGCTAGTTTACAAGTTATGCTTGCGGTATGTGAAGTAATTTTATTACGTAGCGTTCACATGGAATTATTATCTAGATAAATGTGGGTTTAACCATTTTCTACTAACTGGACTAACCGTGAAAAATCTCGTTCTTTGGTAGAATTATGTCGTGTCAATATATTTCATTATAACCTGTGGAGATTTTTATTAATCTTTTTGTGTATAAAATCATCCCTTTCTTTTATGTATCCTGTAGGCTATAGCCTATGTTTTTTTTTTTCGTTTTCATTTCCCACACAATTTGCTCATATTCTGTGTTCTAATTTTCAGTAAATATTGTACCACTACCATCTCTTCTAAGACATGACCACAATGTAAAGCATATACACTGCTATCTGAATGTTTTATCCTGTATAAATATATTATTTATTATTATTATTATTCTATTATACCTCTGCCCTCATCCGAAATACTCGTTTAATTTTAAATTTTAACATTATTATTTTTAAATAACTTTATTAAAATTACAAAATGGCTGTTATGTTTAACTGAACGGGTTAAGTTTATCCGAATTGTGTCGCTTGTGATTGGCGCATAATGCCTTGCGCTTACGTAGTTTCGTTGCGTTCTAGAAACCAACCTTTAAGGATTCTACTGTGCTTTTTACAAACTGTTTAACAATTTAACAACTACTTCGTTAATCTGGATATAATTTATAATTAAACAGCTATCCCTTTAAATAGCCTAATATTTTTTCAAAAATAATTCCTAATTAAAACAATTGTATGTATTAATTCTGTCTATAAAAACATTATATGAAAAATATTAAATGACACGGTAATAATTGTATTGTTAAATACTGTCTGTTCCGTATGTAATATACAATAGAGATCAATGAGTATTGTTTGTATTCATACCTGCTCAGTCTGTGATATCTATTTTGAGTTTACAGGGAGTACCACATGTTATACAGTATTTGTTTTGAAAAGTATGGAAAAACAAAGCCCACCCTTCCCCTTTCCTCGCATTACATTCCCTTTCTCTCCATTAGATTTTAATTCACATTTTTCAAATCTGTTGCGCTTACTCGTGGTGATGGTTTAATATTTCCATAAACTATTGTATGGTCACATTTAGGCCAACAACATACAATATTGCACCAGGCTCCACATTAGTACATCTGTACTGAATGCAAGATAATGAGACTTTATAAGCAAACTGCTTATTATTTTTTTTTAGTATCGCTTTTCCGTTCAGACAAAATATATCACAATGCTTATCATGATATTTCAATAACCATATTTAATTATAATCTGACTGAACAATGAAAAATGTTGAAAGAGCTTGTGTGAACCAGGGGGCAACATAGTTCAAGCTTGTTTGTGAACGCATCGTTTACGTGTTTCCAGAATGCGCATTTCTTAATTCAAAGCCATTACACTATGCAAACACGTGCAGGCCCGACGTTTAAAGGAATGTGCTAGCCCGAAACAACCAGACGACCTTCGCAAAGGCGCTACGGCAGCTGCGCAATTTTTCTTTAAACCCGGGTCATGGGTTAACATCCAGGTTCTAGCTCATACATGCACAACTCTCCAAATACCGGACACCTTTGGGCTGCCATAGCATATATGTCCGGTTTTCAGGTGTCTGAAATGTGTTTCTAATGGTAAAAATGAACTCGGGGCCATTTGGACCACGAGAAAAGTCTGGTTTCAGAGAGTCTGGTTTTGAGAGGGTTGACTTGTATTTTCATTTTATATTTTTCACACAAACACCACCCACCTACATGAAATGTAAAATGTCTGCATGAACCTCTGTAGATGTTGAGGTTACGCAACCAAAATTCTGGCTGAACAATAATAGAAATATAGGGTTAATAAAGTCTCTGCCGTAAGATTGTTATTATTATATTTTGATCGATAGCATACACATTATTTGTGAATAATGTAAGTGAAGAATAATATAAGAATTATACAACCAATTAAACAATGTAAAAAATAATCATAATTAACAAGTGCTTATGACTCTCGCGCTTGTATGAACGGAGTCCGCCTAATGTCCTTGTGCATTCTTACGCCATTGTTCAGTGAGGGATCCTAAGACACCTGTATATAGGCACCAAACGATAATTATTCTCAGCATAAATTAGTCATTCGGACATTAGCGATTGGAAAATTAATTTCATTTCAAGATGCATCATTACCAATAATGAGTGAGTTTATTGTCTATTGGACCGGTGATAATTCGATCATATTCTATAGACATGATTGGTACCAGCAAAGAGAATGTTGCATCGATATCATCATCACCAAGAAGCCTATAATCTGCATCTAGAATTTCAGTAGCATATGTATAACAAAATTATTTAGTTAGAATTGTTTCAGTTGTTACTTTTCTATTCTAATGTTTTATCACCTTTTTAAGATGGTATATATCAATAGCAGGCCTATAAAATATGTCAAATCAAATTTTTAATCTTGCAAATTAGTTACTTATATTTCCATTTGTTCATCAGTTGGCAGCCAATATTATTGGCATTTATCTATTAATACATGAATGGATTTGTGGAACATAATGCAATGAATTAGTTCAGTATAATAATAGAAGAAATAATAAACAATAAAACGCTCGACAATGATACGCCCTCTATCATGAAAGTTAAGAGAGCTTACATTGGTTGAGGACATGGTACTCAACAGTTGGCATAATTTCTCTGTGCGAAAAAATCACCATTGAATGTGTTAAAAGGTGTGCCAGTCACTTGAGGGGCATGTGCGGTCATTTTACGCTCCTTAAATTTTGTCACGGGTTACTTTAATACATGATAACACACAAATCAGTCCCCCGTACCTTGTTTCATCTTTTCCTGTTATCATAAACACTCATGTAGGCAAAACCATATTATTTACAACTGAATTGCTTCGTTATGAACGCAGTGATTGTGCTTCATTTACTCGTTACAATACAATCAATTTTGATGCAGAAAATGAATTTTTACCACCACCAGTTCTCTTTTCATGAATAACAAGAATTGATCATGCGAATAACTAAAGTTCGATACGTTAACAGCCGATACGAGCTAGTAATATTCCGACCATGAGTCACATTGCCAAACCACTTGTAGAAGTTAGTGAACATAATCATTTTTTATAGTAGTTGTGACGTCATAATCTATAATAACCCACAGTAGATCATCAAATGTTACAATGTTGCAATTACTAAGCAAAATACTTATTCATAACTGGTAACTATAGTATATTAATGCTGGTCACCAATTCATAATTACTAGCCTCGTACTACTGACGATATAGTATAAATCACAAACAAATTCTGCAATCACTCCATGTTACAGTAAACAAATCGTAAAATAATACAATAGATAAATAAACGCAAATAATTGTAATCAAAAAGGCCTATATTGTAGGCATATAGATATATAATAAAGTGTAATAATTAAAATGAAACTAACATTTTTAAAGTCATGATGTTTGTTACAGTTCCATTCTCTGAGACTTACGACTCATTCCAACTTGTTGCTGAATTATGCAAATGAGTTTTAGCAAAGAGCTCGTAATAATGCCTCGGGATAAATTCTATTGTATTCAAGCGTAACCCAAGTCCACTTAAAATAGTACTTCATATGGTTTCTTTTCACAAACAACACAATTATAACTTTAAAAAATATTTCTTATTTAAATGAACGCAACCGAAAAATACTTCCTTGTTTTACTCTATTTACCATGATATAGCTTGAATAAAGTTAACGAATAAACGAAATAAACAAATGAAAAAGAAAACTCTTTTTTTAGAAATGAATTGGTATGTAACAATAATACATATTATTGAATATATTTATAATGTTCAATCTTCAGACAGTTCTGTTCGATCTTATTAAATCTTGTCAGTGCAGTGCACCACGCATAATATAATATATATATATTACAAGTGAATTAGATTTAGATTAATATATTGTTTGCTATTAAGTTGTTTACTTCCAAATCAACACAAATGTTGTCTGAACCAAATTCTCTAAACAAATCACTGCTACTTCATCCATTATAAAAACATAGTAGATAGGCCTACTTATGAAAATGAATGTAAATATTATAAACCTAATGTAATTATTTAATTCCAATGGCGCACATGGCGTAGAAAGTGCACATGAATTTGACAGATAACTTATGTCTTCAAAGTAAATGTAATCTTTCATTATCAAAACTGTAGTACATTCGAACAGAATCTACAATTATATAATTTATATCTCAATTGTTCTTTTTTGTTGGTGTTTTCAATTATCCGTGGCGGTTAATTTTACCTAATTCATCTGATAAATCAGTGAGTTGAACGCACTGTCACGTACGTTAAATTGTCATCAGGAATATCAAATCAAAATATATCACGAGGATATTGTAACTGTGTTGATCCTATTTTTTTTTGTGTTTAAGTCTAAATGAGCATAAATCCACGATTTAAAAACTCTAGCCTATTCTTCTTCGTAATTTTCATAACGTTCAAAAATAAAAAAGAGACCTGCAAATGAATTAAATTACCAACAAGTAGCAATCATATTTAATGGATAGCATCTATCAATTACTCTTATAGACTGTTCTAGTATGCCCAATATTCGGCAATCTTTAAGAGACTTTATCTTAACCATGGAGATCCATTTCCTAAAGTTTAACTAGTTTTCTGAGCTGTGTTTTTTTTAAATAATTTTGCTTGTATTTTAAAAATTATGCATATACTGAGTTGAACCTTTGTGCATTTATTGAATTCTTGAATTATATTTAAATATTTGAGTTATTGAATTTATGTTTTTTTTATTATAGTTTTATTATAATTGGTTTTTTATGACAATGTATTTTTGTACTTTTGTATTGTATTGTAGTTGCTGGATGGGCTACCCTCATGAAGCATGGTTCAATAAAAAATAAATTTAAAGTAATTCGAACATTTTGAAATAAGTTTCCAATATTAAGGAGAAGAATCATTTTGATTAGTTTGTCTACCTGCTTTCGGAAGTAAAGGAATGAGTCAGGAATGGTTTTATTTGTTCTTGTTTAAAAAAATATGTATCTAAAGTATCAAATAACACTAACTTTATATATGTTTAAATGGTCTTCGTCGAATGATTCCTTGTTGTTGTGCTTTTGTGTAGTTGAGCGTTAAATCTGCACAGCCATTCCTCACGATTACAGTTTGTTTGGAACGAATTCTAAAAGATTTACCTGTCGCTGACATCGCCAACACTTTTGACAACTTACAATATCCGTAAGTGACGTTAGAGATAGAGTTTTGATCAAACTTTAAGAAAATAAACACATTGAATACAAATAAACTATGACTATAGGTTACAATCACTGTTTTATTTATTTAGCGTCATTGGTTATTGCAGCATAAAGAAAATACTTGACATGATTTCTTCACTTCTGTTCAATAACATTCGATAGAACTTGATCAAAAATAAAGCTTATCTTTCTTAATACCACCTTCTGCTGTTAAAAAAGTTGTGCACAAAAGTATTTTGCTTTACAAAATTGAACTAATACTAATATTATATTAATTAGGTGATTCCTTTTTTCAGAGATATTCAATAAAATAAGACGGATGTTAATGAATTTTGAATAGACAATGGGAAATAGTTTTATATAGTATAGCCAATATTTTGACATAGGAAAACTTTGAAAGTTAAACTTTCCCGCTTAAAGATGAAAACAATGCTTAGGTACGATTGCCTAAAACACGATGCATTTGGTAACAATATGACAGACATTTCAGAGGTCATGGTGGCAACAGCAGAAGCACAAACTTCTCGTACAGTTTTATAAACAGTTAAACTATCTGGTCTGACTGTCTAACTTGAAATTCCCCTGATACCAGATAATACTCATGAAAACAATTGATAAAATGACCTTATAAACATCGTTATTGTACAAGATATACGCTACCTCAATGGTCACCTTTCCCAACACACTTCACAGTTCTTTCTGTATTGTTCTTATTACAATAGCAAATAAAGCGTTGAAAGGCAGCTGTGATGAAACCAGTGCTGCAGATAAGCAATCTGTGTTAATTCTATTTACCAATGAATTCATTAACTTAATTGTCAACTGTCATTTGTATTGGATATCATAAATATGTAAAACTATGCGTCTGTATACAGTAGTAGAAATATAATAGAATGCTTATTCAATAATAATCAAAAGGAAATCAATTGATATTCTTTATTATAATGCGGTTGAGCTATTGTTAAACTTTGGTTTTACAGTGTGAACAAATCGTGTAATAAAGTTACAATCAAGTAGGTCTATGTATTAGTTGTTTGTTGTGGTTGTTGCCCCACCCCTTCCATCAATACCATGTGATATTATTACGCTTGTAATGTTTTAGAATTGTGTAGGAATCGTTTGAATTTGTTTGGACTGTTTCAATTTTCTGTTTTCCAGTTTCCTTACAATTTGGTTACAGTAGCCTATATTAACGATTTAAATGTTTGAGTCTAGTTGTCAATGTATTTGATAGGCCTACATGATTGAGTGAACAATACTGTAGTAATGCTAATAATACTCATAAAAATATTATTCTTTAGCATTCCTATATTTAATCTGTAGGCCTATTTAATTCTGATTGATAGCATCGGATCGCAAGGCACGAATGTATACAGCTTTTTAATAATAGGGATTAAAGATATCTTACATTTATCTCAGAATGTTTTCATTCGTCATCCAATAGTTGTATTATCATTCTAAAAGTACAAATGTAAGCCTGTTTTCCACTATAGGTGAATTTATCCATGTGAATTGGTTTATGCGCATGGGTATTCGCATTTTACATCTACTATTTTCGATGCAAAGAGAAAACCCGTGATCAATTAGATCTCGATTCGCGCGAATATACAATATTCGCCTGGTGGGAAACGGGTTATAATAATATAACTTCTCTTCTTACGAGCAATTATATCATTTCAACCTTAATTCAATCTCAATTCTATTTATTTCCCCAAGGACTAATTTTTAAATAATTTATTCTGACATCAATGAATCAGGAATCGTAGTAATTTAAATTTATCAAGAAAGCTTGAGGGCTGAATAATACATTATTCTGTTACATGTTACACGTGAAAATGATTAGAATCTCATTAAAATAAAATATAAATGTCAGAAATGTTTATTATAATTGTCATCTGACTGAATGTGGTCAGTTTATATTACTGGTCACTGCACACTGAAGTCCGGTATAACGAAATGATTTCTGTATGATAATTGTATCTATCTTCATTTACAATAAGACTAATACTTGTATTTTCTGTTACTTTTTGAATAACATGTAACACTCAAAGTCATGTGTAGGCCGTATGCTTTTATATCACACCTAAGTATATTCTAGTCATTTGATCAGAGGATTATGGGTCACGTGATATTCAATAAACATTCTATTGAATTCTTAATTACGTCATCGAGAATACAATGTCGTTATACGCAAGTACTGTGATTTCAATAGTTCATTGATTGTACATTTAGATTTTACTTTTAGTTATATGTTTAATGTTTAGGTTCTATTTAAGGTCCTTGCTATTTAACCTCCCCTTACAGGGATGAATGCCCTACTGGATTTTAGTGATAATATGGTTTGTGATGCTATTTTTCACCTCTGACCCAATACGTTAATCCTTACTGTTTGAACAATGACCTATGGATTACCGCAATCCGCTATACCTGTAAATTTGAGATTATATCTTTGTAATTGTTTTAACTTGAATACGGGTTAATAACCATTAAGTTAAGCATATTAAATTATTATTATAATTTAACATCATTTCGTCTAGTTTATATAAATGGAACTGCCCCAGGTTTGAACAGGGGGAAACACCACTGGACTATAAACCTTGAAAACTTCTGTTAATAAAACCAACTATTCTTTAGTGAAAAATCACTTTTTGACGGAAACCCATATCGTAAATAAACCATTGATTAATGAGAATAATTCTCTATTCATTGTCATGTTGATAAATCTATTATTGAATAAAAAAAAAGAACACTAGTCGTCGTTTCACTTGCCTGTCTGTATATCCCTTTAAGTTGACTTACTGCAAACAAAAGTCTCTAAACAAGTTTAACAAAGGTAAACCTTTTCGCTTGAATGCAAATATTTGAAAGAGAATCCGGAAATTTTAACTTTCTTAATTGGCATATTTGGAATCTCTGACGCTATGTAAATTTTGTCTTGATATACATCTGCGTTTATAATAATAACTTAATCAATTTCATTTATTTTCAATAGTGTTTTGTCATTGAAAATATTTGTTTTCTAGATGTATATTTTAAGCGGTTTAAGCCAAATAAATGAAAATTAAATAAATCTACAATCTACTATATTCCGATTAAAATGACGAAAGGATAATATAAACGACCAGTAGATATTGGCTTATAAAAAATGAGGTTTAATTTTTCTTTTATAAACCTAATGACACCATAACGAACATGAAGAAATGTTACATCTCATGACACTATTCAATACCATGTATGTATACATTTCTTTTCATCTGGACATTTATAATACTAATAGGCCTAATATAGGCCTAGGCCTATAAATAAATTACAAATTAAATTGAGAGAAAATTTTCCAATAATTGAAGATTTTTAACAAATATCTCAGCCTGAGCACATTTTGTTATTATAGAGCAAAATAATAAATGAAAAACAATAAATTTTAAAAAAATGTTAAAATTAAAATAGATAACGGTTAGTGTGTTCCAGTTTACCATTACATTATGCCATATGGTTATACATTTCTCAGCATTTTCTTAAAATATAATAATATCATTATTATAGTTTCAATCTTAATGTGAACCAACCATGAACTTTGTAATAGCTTGTAAAATGTCAAGTAGACCAGCACTTTATATTGTGGTGAACACAAAAGTTCAATGTTTAAAGAAAACAAACCAAAGAATTAGTTGAGGTAGTCACTCACCCTGTCCTAGTTCTAAAGTGTACATCCTTAAGAAAGAACTTTGTTTGTCAAACTTAAATAATAAGCACTTGATCATATGAATTTCATGTCCAATGTTTGGTTGGCTAGCCTTTGGCAAACATCACGACGTGTACTATGCTAATCGAAACCATCAATCAAAAACATTTACTTTTCTCATCTGAAACTAAAAAAAAGTGGAATTATAACTTTATTTTTGCCAGACAATCCAATCGGATTATTATTCAATACCTTTACAACTTATATCTAGTTTCATAGGTTTGGGATACATAAATGAAGATGTAAGAAATCTCCATATAGGCCTATGGTATTATTCTGATTTGCGCGTATATTTATATTTGTAGCCAACGTTTCTTTAAGACGCTTCTAATTACATACTTTCCAAATGCATGATTGAACCAGGGAGTTGTTATTGAACCGTACTTTCCATTAACTTATGTATAGTTTCATAAGTTTTAGTACATAAATGAAGAAGTACTTTAAGCAATCTCCACCTGTGTCATTATGCTAATTTGCGCATATAGTTATGTTTTGGAACATCTCTTTAAGACGTTGCTAAAAGTTGATTATATCAACTCACATATACTTTCCGATTGGATTATTGACCAATACATTCCTGCTGTAGTTTCATCAGGTTTTTATGACCAACCGATACTAAACCAAACATTTCACATAAAATAATTGCTGTTACCAGGGAAGAATGAAATTACAATGTAATTTCACTATTTCCTGTTTTAACATTATAACCTTATCTGAAATGACTTGTTTGAATATCTCAAAGTATAACAATAGGCATAATCGTCTTGTATTAATATCTTTCTGCTTCATGTCACCATGGCTATTAACATCAATATTACTTTATAAAGGCCTTGGATGGTTGTTCATACTCATAGGAAATGCATTCTAAATGATCGTTAAAATTCGTCCGTATTGAACAATTCATAATTAATGTAATACAGCTTAGAACTTCCCTAATCCTACTGCTCTTTAATTTCTATCTATTTCTATCTTGTTCATCGTATTTCGTAGTTTTTCCAGTATTATTCGGCCTATTATTATTTTTATTATTATTATTATTGTCATAGAGTATGTAAGGTGCACCTGAAGTTTAGGACCTCCCTTAAATCTCTTCATTTACAAATTTAAATCCAATCCAATAGATTTCTTGTCTTTTTTGTGTTATGTATCATAATGGGCAGTTTGTTGAATTGTATTCAATGTTTGTTGAATTTATTTGAATTAAATTAAATTAATATCACTAGCATTTCATTAGGAAGTTTGTATATTTAAAAAATCCAATTATTTCCTTTCTTTTTTTGTGTTAGGTATCATAACAGTTTGTCGAATTGTATTCAATTTTTGTTGAATTTATTTGAATTAAATTAATATCATTAGCATTTCATTATGAAGTTTTGCATATTTTTCTAGATACTACAAAAAAGATATATTTTAAGTTCCACATGTACGGCAATGTGCGAGTAAAGTCTAACTTTTGTCTATCAACAACTTACTATGGTCTTGAAAATAGTATTGTGGATATTATCGTGAAAGCTATGGGTAATGGAGTTAATATATATATACTTTTATAAACAACTTCAAAACTACAGTGGTTAGTGGCTGGTGCCAATGTTTGACTAATTTGATTCTATTGTTTCAAATCCAAGTGAGATTATTGCTTAATTGCCCTGTAATAACATTTATCAAAATATATCCTATTTGCATAAGCATTTACATTATGTTTATAGTATAAGATAGATTTAATGTAAATGATAACCACATCGAATATAGGTTACATGTTACAGACAAAATTTAGCCTAAAGCATAAATAACAAATGTTTCATTACATATTTAGTAACGCAAACGAATTCATTAAATCACATACGGGTACGGAATTCGAATACCTTTATCTATTGACAATATAATTATTCTAAAATATTATACCAGTAAAAGGATTTACATATAATTACAACAATAATTACACAAAAGGTGTTCATCACAGTAACGTTATATAATATAGGCCTGTAGCAAAATAATACGTGAAAGAAATCAGTTATCGATAATTGATAATAAGAATATTAATTCAATCGTATTTTTTTCTGCTATTTGAGGTAACACTTATGTATAATATGAACTATGATTTTTACTTTAATTATTTTATTTTCCAATTTTAAAGGTGTTACGACATAAGTTACCACAATGGAATATAATCAACTTAGGCCTATAAAACAAAAATTGATTATTAGGCCTATACGTTTTAACATTATATTTACGATCCATTACAATTCATTTAACACATCATACTATGTATGTACTGTTTATACAAGTTGAGATATTGTTAAATCGGGATTTTCTCTCAGCTTATAATTTCCCTCTTATTTCACTATTTTCTTCCAATCAACTCTTTTTCAAAAACTTCGATAAGCAAATTTCATAAATCTACGGTTTTGCGAATACTTACGCCTAATAATTTTACATTATATATGTAAACTATTTTACTATAGCCTATAAGTTACTAACACTGTTGTTACATATGATAAATCGATCAGATAAAATGTCTGTGTTCTTATTCAATATAACTGAATAGGCAAACTATAGACTTTAACAAGCGTCTCACAATTTCTTTTGTAAATGTAAACGTTAACAGCGTGTTCCACATAATGAAAGTGGAAGAAGCATGACAATGATGTTATTTTTGCGCTTATATTCACTGTATGAGTTATTTTTAGCATTTTATACATATAATGACAACTTTATATCTTTAAAATAATTAGTATACTACGTACAAATAATAATTAATAGCTCATCATAACAAATAATTAACTGTTGGTGAAATTTTAAAGAAATGGTATCCACAAATTTGCTTCCAGCAAAGATTTCATATTGTGATATTATTTAAAATTAATTTTTAAAAACATTTTGCCTAATAATACGTTTTTTTTGTATGCGGTATCCATAACGTATAGGCCTAGGTATACCAACTCAAGCCTGTAGGGGTATTTAGAATACCTGAAATTCTGACACATCAGAGTTATAATATAGTAGGCCTACTATTATGCAATAATTCTGGCCTATATTATTTACAGATTGTTATCTTTGTAAGAATTTAATAAGTAATTATAATATTATTATAACCCTGCGTGTATTCAAAAACAACCTAAAGCCCTCTATCGGGAAAGTGTAATACTTTAACTAATTGTTTCAAAGCAGGAAAGAGTGAAAGTGTTAAACTCTTCCTGATTACCTATTTTTTTTAAATTTTGATTTTAAACGGGGTTTAAATCAGTATGTGTTATCCTGTAAATAAACGAAATAACGTTATAATTTTAATGGGCAGGGCCTTAAATATTTCTATACACCTATTCATTGTCCATAATCAAATCTTCAATCCAATATTGTTTTTGGTTAGTTAAAGTTAAACCTAAATAATTGTTATGAATGATAAATTATCAATTCAGTGTTTTTTCCATATTTCGAAATATACTTGATGATTAATTTCCTTTTATGATCGACATATTCAGACTCAAATGACAAACAATCTTATATAGACATGTTTACTCTCGGTTACAAAAGTCATAATAGTTGTAGATAACTTAATCCAGAAATCCTCGAAATTTATTATCATACGATGACGGGTATAAATACCGATACTTAATCTCAGACACCAGTATAAAGTCCACCATTATTTTATTATGGATCGGTGTCAATATATTATGATTATACAACAACGGCCATTGTGTAAAGAGAGCGCAAAGTACACATTATTTCCATTACAAAACTATTGAGATACTTCTATTATTATGTTGTGATATAAACACACTAAGTATTATCACAATTCATACCAAAAGGGCTTCCCCAATCTCTCACTCTTTTGTTCATAATCTATTAGTCAATGAATTTCTAAAATTTATTGTGTTTTGGTTGTTTGTTGTTATCATACGTCTAGCTACTTTTCACTACTGTTTAACAACACATTGTAGTGAAACAAAAGCGAGAAAACCCCTTGTATTTGTCTTTCAAACGGTTATGGTAACACTGGACTATAGAGTTTATACATAACTGATTTAGTCCCATCAAAAGGCGACATGAATGGCCAGTCTAGTCGTACTACAGAACCTTTCTTCCCACGTTTGTGTATTTTTGTATATGACTCTACTACAAGGTCAGGCAATCCCCATACCATTTTTATACTGCCACAATTAAACCGCCATGTAACAATAGGTGTTTAGTAAATGTACAATAGCAGTTGTTTCAAAGGCTTTTGTTCCACAAGTTCATTGACTATTCACATTTCTATACATTGTTTCGAGTCGAAGAATTTAATTCCTGGCTCATCAATAGTTGTAGTCAACTTGAAATAATATAATTCATAAAGAGTAAAATGTTGACCTCGGACTACCAGGTCAAAACCCGATGTATAGATAACTCTGTTTATCAACAAATATTTGATGAGAAATAATTGGCCAACGTAACTGATCATTTTAAAACAGAAAGAAATATAGCGATAGAACTCTACCATTAATACTGGTGAAATGTCTACTTAAACGATTATAATTCCTTCAAAGTTTACAGGGTAGGACAGGGTGTAAATTCAGTTACAGTCTTCTTCTTCTTCTTAACGTTTTCCGTTTTCCGACATTACCCTTTCCACAATTTGTTTCCATGTTTGTCTGTTTATGTCAGGATGGTTTGTTATTGTGTTAGTGTATACATGTCCTTGTAAGTCTTTCTTTATTTGGTTCATCCATGTCAGTTATTTCTTGGTCTTCCTACGGGTCGTTTTACTTTCCTGTTAGTTTCCCTCATTGTTTGTTTGATTATATAATAATAATAATAATAATAATTTACGAGATGACAAAACAAGAAGAATGGAGTAAAAGAACTAAATGAAGGAGACTAAAATGGTATGGACACATAATTAGATTACCGGACAATACCCCAATCAAACAACGTACTGTACAACATATTATTTTAAGATTGACTCTAAAGTAAGATAAATGTAAAATAACATAACAGAAAATCAGTTTTTTAACACTATAAATAGAAACTTAATAGAAAGAATATGTTATAGAAATCTACTTTTTGAAATAAACCCTGGTTACTGATAAATTTAATATCACACAATTTAATATGCAAATGTTAATTAAATACTTATATTATCGAAGTCAAAATCTTAATCTCTTAATCAAAATTGATATTGAGAATATTGTGTTAATTTATAAGATATATAAGAATAATAATATTAAATATTATATTCCTATTATATTATTATCTTTTTATTATATTATTACTCATGTTTATTTATTAACCATCTATTAAACAATTAAAAATGAATAAAACAAATAAATGACTTTGTTTTGCAGTTGAATTTATAAAAGAATAGAAAAACTGTTTGGAAAATCGTAAACATTGCAGTATGTCTCAACCGATTTCACTGTTACTATAGAAAATATTGAAATGAGGTTGGACTGTATTAGATCATCCGCAATGAAATAAAATATAAAAGTACCTAATTAGCATTGAAATGTGCATGATTGAATACATTTAGTGGATTATATTAACGTTTTAAGTTCCGATTTTGAATTTGGAAAAGGATAAATTTTCTGAATTTTCTATTATATATATTAATTTAGTGAAAAATCATGATGGAACTGTTCTATTTTTGTTTTATTTCAGATATCCATACATTTGAAGTGCTGTGAAAGTAAAAATTGGTGAGTCACCCATATTGGTATTGATTTGAATTGATTATTGATGAAATATGAAATGCGGAAGGCTTGATAAATGTGAAACCAAGGAAGAGTAACATGTTATTCTTCATGGTGAAACACTACCTACACTTTTAATTTTTGTTTTCGGTAACACAACGACGAGTAAACAAATACAATTATCATGTGGTATCAATGAATATGAAAATTGTTGATAATTGTGGAACATGTTAGGAATTTTGGAACATATTAGGCTTCCTACTCTGACAACGGTTACATAGTCTCTGACCTGTTTGTCTTCCTCCTTTGTATACCTGTCGGAGTAGGGATCTCTAAGTTCGCAATTTTTAATTAGTGTATTATTTGTTATTCGCAAGCATTTGTCAACAGTTTTAAAGTTTCTGTTTCTAATAAGCATCATGTTGATTTAAATAAATCACCTGACATATTTTAGTCACTGATTGTGTGAACACTTATCTTCAGTATGTTGTTCAAATCTACGTTTTTGTCAAATTTAGACTACATCAAGTTTATATTTTCCTTAATACCTGCCGGTACTTATCATCAATTTCATCTCCTCATGTATTCATCTCCAAAAGGACTCAATACACGACGTTGTGACAAAACAAACATTTTTGTCAGTTGTTCTAAATTAGTGAAATACCTCTTGTAGATGTACTTTGCACCATAAAACCATTTAGTTAAAATCTATTTCGGTAGAAAACCTACAAAAGGACTCTCATGATCATTTCGATGATGTAGGCCTACAATGTTCAGTAACATTAAAGTATAGTAACAAAATAAACAGAATGTGTATTTCACGTTTAAACCATTTTCAAGAAAACGGTTTTTATAGAGACCAACTGTATAAACAATATACTTCATCGTAGAAACATTACGACGATATCAACAAATCTCTTACGTAGTATTTTTTTAAACCTATACCGACATTCCACAGTTTCATACGCAACCAACCTGAACCATTGAGAGCAAAACTAATATTATTCCAATTTTGTTTTTCTCTGCATTGTTCTTGGTAAATACATAAAAACAAAAGTTTGTAAATTTAGATACAACAATTATATAAATATCTTCAAAGAAGAGACCGGCGTTTCTATGTAACCGCACGAATTTGAAAACTTTAACAGGTGGTGTAAATTGGGCAGAATGAGACAAATAGCGATATTCAGTAGCTGGAAAGTTCAAGATTAAGCGTGGGGCAGTGGCATTGAGGAGGGGTTACGCTCATCAAGGCTACGACGAAGGTCGTCAAGAAAAACATCCAATTCATCTTGTAGATAGGATCTCGGAACAACAGAAGTTCCGGTGCTTGTGGTCTGTTTAAGGCATCTAGCATCGAGGTATTAAGGTTATTGGTGGTGACAGGAAGAACATCCTTAATAGTGTACAGATATGCTCGGAAACACACCTGCCCAGAAGCAAGCCATACTTTACATCTTAGTGCGCTCATGTATTCGTGACTGAGTGGCCGCATCGTCAGGATTATGTATACTTTCCTAATCGGAGCGTAACTTAAACAACAACTCCTTTGAAACACAGTAGCCGGTTTTTTTTAAATATTATTTTGTAAATACGTACAGTAGGCCCAAGTAGGCCTACTTTATTTTGACTAACATCCGACAATACATCGGTGGTGAACTACGTGTTTTTGTTAATAAAAAAAAAACAGAAGATTGATAACATTTTAACAATATTCTTTATTTATTATCATGTTTTCTATATTTTAATATAGCTATAAAATTAAATGTGTTGACCGTTTAGAATAGAAGTGTGTCTTTAATTTACTGAAACTAATTTTGATAAAATATTATTACATTCTTAATAATACAAAACAATTCTATTTTCGGTAATATTGCTGTTAGGACGGCCTCAATTACCTAACAATTATATCAGTAGCTTGTTTGTAATATAATAGGCTGTATAATAACATTGATACTAATTTATGGAATTGCTGTAAGTTTAGCGGAAAGGGAGTCGCACAGGAGCCATCGCTCCTGGGTGCTGAGCGGGTTTCCTTGGCCGAATGGTATATCCTATTGACGGATGTACATAGATACAAGGTGCTTAGATAGATATCTTTACCAGTAGGTAACTAGCTTGCGTTTAGACATTAGAGGAAGTTATCGATATTTATTGTGGTGTTGACACCAGAAGCGTTTTAATCCTTGGCAGTACGTCTGTAGCTGGGGTTGAACCCAGCATTCGCGTGCCGATTCGCCTGCCGGAAGTACTAGTCGGTTCATCTGCTATTAAATTGCTTTTGTTGTGCTCCTATCAAATAATCTACGCCTGGCCAACACGTTACTCTATATATGGCCTAACCGAATTGTCACATATCCAAAAGTTTAAGCTTGGTCTTATGGAACTACCACTACGGATGTGATCAATCTAGCTTCGATAAACAATCAATTTAGAAGGACGATATGTTTTATGCATGAATAATATGAACCAATTTTGTGTAGGTCTATACTTTCTTACGACAATTGTCAATCTCGATAACATATAAGATTCGGTATTTTACGAAAATTAATATTTGTTAAAATCATGTGTTGTATATGCCTACAACTTTCTAAAATTAAAACGCGTGTTTATTTCACATCTAAACGTTTCAAACATGAGTCCAAAAAAACATAACAAATTGTGAATGTAGGATTCCGTTAAGAAGTCGTCTGTATTTCTAATTTTGTCGTCGGAGGCAGGTGGCGGAAATGAATGCGAGTCCCGCCTAAGCGTGTGCGCTCACGACCAAAGGCAACACAAGCTCTATCGATCCATATACATCGCACTGCCTTGTAGAACGCACAAAATGAATTAATTAAACAATATAACATCAATATTGTAAAATTTACAGTATAATATTGAACTGCCTGTCACCTGTATGTTTTCATAATTCAAAACATAATTTAAGAAGAAGAAGATGGTGGTGATGATGATGATAATGATGGTGATGTTGATGATGATGATAACGACGATGTTGATGATGACAATGCTGTGGTGGTGATGATGATGATGATGATGTTGGAGGTGGTGGTGGTGATGATGATGGATGTAGGGATGATATTGGAGGTGGTGGTGGTGATGATGATGGATGTAGGGATGATATTGATGATGTTGATGATGACGATGAAGATGTTGATGGTGGTATGGTGGTGATGATGAATGATGACGATGATGATAGAGGTGGTAATGATGTTAATGATGTGGTGATGATGATGGTGATTATGATGATGACGATGATGGAGGTGGTGATGATAATGATGATATTGTTGGAGGTAGTGGTGATGATGATGATGATGATGTTGTTGATAATGACGATATTGATGGTGGTATGGTGTGAAGATGATGTTGATGGTGGTGGTGATGATGATGAGATGATTTTGTTGATGATGAAGATGTTGATGGTGGTATGGTGTGATGATGATGTTAATGGTGGTGGTGGTGGTGATGATGATGATGTTGTTGATGATGACGATATTGATGGTGGTATGGTGTGATGATGATGTTGATGGTGGTGAAGGTGATGGCGATGATGATGTTGTTGATGGTGGTGATGATGGTAATGATGATGTTGATGATGGTGATAGTGATGGTGGTTTGTGATGCTAATGATGATGATACTGACGATCATGATCATGATAATAATGATGATGATGATGATGATGAAGATACAATATGAGGAGCACTATGATGCCACTTTGATCATCAAACAACTTAATCATATTAATGAAAGATGAATCAATTATTATTTGCAATATCAAATACCTAGCTAGACTATCTTGCTTAAATTAACGAGAAAACGCTAAATTGCGGTGAGAATATTTTACGTAACGCAATATCGCGTTTTCGAGATATGTTTACTTGACGCGATGTTGCGTTACATGTGTTTATGTAAAGAAACATTGTCCTGTAACCAGTTATTGTACCGTTGTAGGACTATAAGACACCGTGGGTAATCAAGCATAATGTTTAAAAACGCGCATCACGTGTTGTTTCAGAAACATTCTCCTGCTATACCTAGTAACCATGACAACACTATAACATGCAGTGTATTTGGCATGTTATTAGAACAAAATATAATTTATATTTGTGAACACTGTGTTACCACAATATATAAATAAATACCTTATTTTAAGCCTAATTAAGACATAGAGTCGAACCCTCCTTTTGGACGTCATATTAAGGAGCGGAACTTATTTGTTAAACAAACAAGGGGATGCCTATGCAACAATACAACCAATCCCTATTACACGTTGTGTGATGCTATTAATTACGAGTTGGCCTCTATTTAATTTTGCCATATAAATCATGCATTTTTATATTATTAAGTAAGCCTGTGTTATTGAGGAATGTCATTAGGGCTAAAACAATAAGACATACTATCAACAATTGCCGCCTGCAGTACGTATTTATTTAACAGTGTACCGTTAACAGATAAGATCGCGTTGAAGTTGAAAGTTTGAACGAAAGTAAATATAAAAGATATTGTATCATCATACTGCTCAGAACTTTGGCACATAGTAAGTGTGATAATTAGATAAAACAAAAGGGTCCGGCTTGATGTTCAAGTAACAAAATAACAAAGCGGATTTTAAGAAGAGCGTAATGGAGATTTAATGGAGTTTAAAATATTGTTATTTAAATGTACATTATACACTTCGGTCTCTAGCCATTATTGTCCACCTTTAGATAAACATTCTCACAGTTTGGTACCATAAATTGACGTCACTACATCGATGTTGCTCGGATATCTATGGTTATTTGCCACCCTGTAGCTCAATATAAATATTATATTACACTGCATATCGGCAGCCTATCCCCTCAATTTATGAATTGTAAATAAAAAAGATAGGAAATTTGTTAATTAATCACATAATTTCCAAATTATAAAGGTCCTCGCCCCGACCCCTAATTTTAAAATCCGCTACTTTGCCTCGACGATATTAGTTTACGTATCTAGGCTAGTTAGCAACACCGTTTAACAGCTGGGCTTTTACTATTATAACTTGTATTTTCTGTTTGTTATAATTAAGTACCTGTTGCCAGGTACGATGCCATATATTGTAAGTTAACGGAAATGCAAACACCGCATACCAAACAGATATTCATTGTAGGGGTTGAATACTAATCTTAAATTCATTGTTTTGTTTCATTTTCATATGCTTTTATAAGTAAACATATGTGTTTGTGTTTTCCACTAATGTTAATATTAAGTAGCAGTGCCGTAACAGCCGTTTTGGTTATCCTGGTAGGAACATAGATGTAGAATGAGTGTCACTTATAATAATGTTTGTCGTAGGCTATTTATTGGAATTACATGATACAAGATGAAAGTAAATAATTATTCTTGAAATTATTATTCGTCTAAGACCGTTCGCCGAATTTCTACTGTCGCACGCGATGAATTTTTAATTTGTCGGTTACACAAGTGTTTGTCAACATAGAGAGGTAGAATTTCTTTTCAATGACGCCTCTCGGTTACGTCGACGAATTTCTAGGCTAAATAATGTATCAATACCGCTATCACAACAATCGTCTGCTGTTACGATTGTTTTAAACATGCAATGACTGATTACAATTTGAATTTTGTTCACCGACCAAAAGAATCATTTACTACGAGGTATATTCAAATACACGCACTACTAATTTCAGATTCGTCTGCTCGTCTGTAAAAAATGATCTATAAGTTTCTTTAAGCAGACAATTAATTAACATTCCCGCCAATTTTTGTGCGCCCGAATATGTTATTCACACTTGACCCGCATTGCACTGTCTGTCCAATTATTCAAATGATGGTGTGAGTGTAAATTGGGTGTGTGACGTGTTAGAACAAATCGATGTACCTCGTTATTTGTCATTATACAGCTGTAGAATTTGTTGTATTGTTTCGAAATCCGATCTTCCTAAGACAATAGGCTTGATTAGCTGCTGGCAACAAGTTACGATCAGCGATGAATAAGGGGTAATTTCAAAGGTAAGCCGGGAAATCTTTTTCACCTTGTAATGGTATCGTTGCATACTTGTTTTAGGGTATAACTTAAAGATGTATTGTCCCCCAAAAACATGAAAAATGAAGATTAAATAAATGAGACATTTTTTTGTAATAAATTTAATCACTTCCGTAGAAAAAAATATATAAAAAAATAATGGTTTCATGTATAAAATACCGGTAACAAAACAAATGGTAAAATTCAACCAAAAACCCATTGACTGGCAGCCAATTTGACAATTTTTTGCTTTAAATTATTACAGTTTTTCAGGTAAATACATGTTTTTTCCGATCCAATTTTTGGTCAAAGTGGATATTATGTTACATTGAAATGACATATACAAAAAAAATATTGTTAAGAATTATTTTTTCAGGGGTACAATACATCTTTAAACTTACTGTGGGATTTTAATTAAAAGGGAACTTAAGGCAGTGAAATAAGTATTTATGCAAAATCAAGATAAAAGAATACGGTACGTATACGTCAATAATATTTGTTGACAGTACATTTAAATGTATTCCTTTACTGGAAAGTATTACAATCTCGCTGTGGCCTACCTTCTGCTATAACTATTTTTACATTGACGTGCGAAATAGTGAGGTACTGGCCAGAAAAACATTTCATAACTTATTGAATACAATACAAATAAATAAGCATTCATTGGGCCTGTTATGTTGTGCGCGACTTGTTACATAATAATGTTATAGGCCAAAAGGAAATAATACATCAAACAATAACCATGAGTAATTAAAAATGAGTAATTAAAAATGAGTAATTAAAAATGTTGTTAAACATAAAAGAAATAAAGATGAATAAATCAAACATTGAATTGGCCATTTTTTAGTTTAATAAATTTATAATTTTCGCGCCAAAAAATGTATTAAATATTTTTTTTTTATTATTATTATTATTATACAAAAGAAGCAGTCACATTTAGCCAATGGCCAGGTAAAATATTCTTTTTCGATCTAATTTTTTGTAAATATTTTGTTTTTAAATGATTTCAGGGAACAATATAGGCCTATCTTTACATAAATACATTTTAAATCTAGTTTAATCTCTACGCCTAAGTTGACTCAAAATCCGATAAAATAATTTAGGCCTAGTTATCGAATGGTTGTTTTGATTGCATCCCATCAGAAATTATTCCAGAAGTTGGAGTCAAGGATAAGGGCAAGACGGAAGAGCATTGCACTTACAAGCTGGTTTTAAGATAGGCCTATCATTCGTCTACCTCATCCGCTACATAACACTTTATCAGCCCATAATCTATGAAGCTCAATCCTAGGCACGAGCCAAAATATAGTATTGGAAATAATAAATAAGATAAGATACATTGGTGTTAATGTAGTAGAAACATACATCAACAAATTGTAGATTATTTATTATTTAATTAAATCAATCAATCTGTAGGAAGTGTGATGTGATTTTGTTATCAGTTAAATTTCCAATCACACGCGCGGCCACGCACGTCGACGACAAGGAACCCTCTGCTCGAATATCGTGTTTGTACCCGCATTTCTTCTATAAAACGGGGGAATACCTTTTTGACGTATGGCTACCTATTCAGAATTACTATGAATACTGAAGTAGAATTTAGATCAATAGTAGTTATACATAATAATAAAAGCTAGGAACTGACTGAAAAGCTATTGTAGTGAGATAAGAACAGCGTGTTTAATTTTGACATTGAAAGCATTTACATGCGCGCGTTGTTATAACATTGAGAACGGTAAACACTGTGCTTTCTTCTTTTTTTAGCGACCTATTCAGTAAGTAATTTGCACACAAACATAACGAAATCTAACCATATTTAGATGACATTGAAACCAGTACAGGTTTCTTATGGTTTAAGCACCAAATTATAACCATTGTCGTGAAAAGTAAACGCAGCTTAAAAGTACACAAACTGTAGTGAGTCTTATTGTTACATAATATAATAGAGATATCAAAATATTTAATTTGTTTTTAATATATATTCTAATTTTTAGGCCTATCATAATCCTTTCCTATCCTGTTCCTATATAATAACACTAGATACTATTAACATATCTACTTTAACAATAAATGTATTATTATGTTCATTAAATGTGATACTACTATTATGCCTATACCAAGAATTGGAATAAAAACATATACAAAAATGAATTCTTAAATGTTTCAATAATAAAAAATAGTTCATTCTTTAATATAACACATAAGCAAGCTCTCAATGCGCTGCACATTATTACCCTTATCATTTTTTTTGGATCAAACACGTATGGAAACATACTCCCACAATAATGCAGCTAGTAATTCTATTATATTCAATTTTGTAGGAATTATTATTCTGATTAATTCAGTATTAATATTTCAATTGAAATTTTCATTTCAGAGCTTTGATGGCATATATTTTTTTAAATTATTTTGAAATAATGTGTATTAAATTTAAATAGATATATTTACCCAACTTTAAAATGTCAATACGATAGTTCATGTTTTTAAGGAAACACAATCATTAGAAATTGTAATTCTCCCTCTTTTTTTTCGAAACTGAATTATCATTTGGGAAACCCTTTTTCTAATCATAAATTAGTTTTGTTGTTAAAAAAATCAGGAATTGTAAGATTTCTGGTGTATGTTGCCCGGACAACTAGTGCTACACAAAAGGGAATGAGCTGGACGCATAACTTGATTGGCACGTGATACCAATGCCACTCAAACTACTAGCCAAGCAAACACCTGCAGAAGCTCATTCGTTTGATCTACCCGACGTCGATACGGCTCTCCTAGCAGTTCTTTCAGCGCTAAATCGAAGTCTATTAAACGACGATGGTGATTGGGAGAGAAGCAGCTGCTATTGTTTGCCGAACAATAGATCGGCAGTCGGTTACGCCCTTTTTTATATGCATAATGCAACGAGACAGCCAATTAGCACCACGATATTGGTAGAGGAACTACAAATGACATCAGGGCGAACAAATATCAGCGCTGACTGTAACAAGCAATCTGATTGGTCCATATATGAATAATTTACTCACCAAAAAGCAATAACACATGGACTGAACGAGCTGATAGGGGCTAAAAATAAAGAGAGTTGTTGGCGCTACAACACCTATAGACTGCTTGCTCTCATTCAATAGATTCAGTTAGACTTTTTAACTTCGGAGAGGAACAACAGAGTTTTCATATTCTTCTGACATAGAACTTTTTATCAAAGATTGAATAGAAGAATAATGGCGCACGTTCAACAAACTGAGTTACCGCCAGCCCCACTTGCACATGTTCATTCAAATGGAGTTATGATGCATCCGCACTCAAGCCCGCCTGTTGCTGTCACAGCTACGCCAACCATAACGGCTCACTCTATGCCTACTACACCAACAACACCAACGACACCAGGTAGCGGTTCTATGATGCAAGGAGTTGGAGGTAAGGGGTCTGCCGATAGAGTAAAAAGACCTATGAATGCATTCATGGTGTGGTCAAGAGGACAGAGACGAAAAATGGCACAAGAAAATCCTAAAATGCACAATTCTGAAATAAGTAAACGCTTAGGAGCTGAATGGAAACTTCTCTCGGAAGCGGAAAAAAGACCATTTATTGATGAAGCAAAGAGATTACGTGCCTTACATATGAAGGAACACCCAGACTACAAATACCGACCAAGAAGGAAAACGAAAACATTGTTGAAAAAGGACAAGTATGCGTTACCCGGTATGTTAGCACCCGGTGGACCTGGACAAGTACAGCGGGGAGTTGAGGCTATGCAAGGTTATCACCTGAATGGATACGCTATGAACGGGGGTTATACAGCAATGATGCAAGAACACCATCCTTACCATACACAAACTTTAAGTGGACATGCACAAATGACAAATGCCAATGGTGCAGGACTTACGTATCGTGACCAACTTGGCCAACTTTATCCCTCAATGACATCGTCAACGCATCCTGGTTCTGTTGCACCTGCATACTACACAACTATGCCTACTCATTATGCTCAAACGACGCAACACGTAGGAGGACCAGCACCAACCGTAAAAACTGAAGCTGTGAGTATGTCAGATGGTAGGCCACCACCTGCCCACTCTGCCCATGCGATAAATGCACCGGGAGGCCGAAATTGTCCTGGAGACTTGCGCGATATGATAAGCATGTACCTACCAGCCGGCGGAGAAGCGAGTGACGGCCAACGAGCCCTACAAGCAGCAGCTGCCGCACAGGCCTACCACCACCAGGTTGCAACATCGGCCTCATCAGTGTCACAGTCTGTGCCCTTAACACACATGTAAAGACTTTTTTTTACTACAAATGACATTTTTTATATGGGGAGTTTTGCAGGCAATATTTTGTAACTTAAAATGGCTGTTACGGACAAAGGTCCGAACTTTGAACGCAGATATTATCGCTTAATCTTTGACAGCCCGGTGGCTGCTGATGATCTAGTATTTATTTGCTTGCGTACCACCATTGTTTATCATTTAGATAATTGTAAAAAATATAGCATTTAAATGGGTAGTTTTTTATACTTCTTAAATTGATAAACGGAAACTATTTTGAGCAGACGGTTTGATGTTTTATAATTATGTACAGAATCCAGTTAAGACTGGTGGTTTAAAATAATATAAATAATACTGCTCTTTAAAACTTCAATATCTCAGAAACTCTTATTTTTATTTTTTTTCCAAAGTGTGAAACACCTTGCTGGTACTAGGTTAGGGTAATTGGTAAATAACCCAACAAATATTTAATCGAATGCCTTTTGAAAATATTATTCTTAACAACGCTGTACATTAATGTTGAATATATTTGAATTTTAGTTCTTTGAAAAATGAATGGCTGAACTGCAAATTTTGTAATTATTTTTCTTGTATGTTTTCTTGTGAGTTTACTGCAACATTTTTTGTTTATGTATATATAGGCACACTTACCTTTTATTTTTCACTTTTTGACGAATTTCCTTTTCAAACCGTGAGAATAAATTGAACAACCATTAATTTTACGTGAAGAATTATTTAATTTCATTGTTTTAAGTCTTGATAATACCAGGGGAGAGTGGAATTACAATGTAATTTCACTCTTCCCCGATAACGCATTATTTGCAGTGTTCTACCTTTGAATTTGGGGATTTCCTCGCGATTTGTTTGTTTACAGTATGCGATGAATAGAGCTGATGACAAATACAGTGTTGATGTCAAATTGAATGAGAGTGTTTGGGAATCCCTTGATTAATATTCTCTATTGTATTTTTCTATTCTTATTTCATTCGTTTGATATTGTTTGGTCGATACAATGACAAAAGGGCGAGCTCACAATGGCAGTGACAATGCATATTAAATGCTATATTGACAACGGTGTGACTCAATTTAAAACAATCTTTTAAAACAATTTAATACTTATAAAACAATTCAATACTGTTACTATTCATTGTCATCCATAATTAAGAATGCTGTAATTTAAAATAAAAAGTAAGTATTTTCTTGTTCGTGCACTACCTATGGTTGTGTTAAACTGAATATTTATTTTTAATCTTAAAAGTTCCTTTAATTTGATCGTGTACGGTAACTCCACCGATAATAAAATAACAACGATAATTGCGAATACCCGATATAATAGCATAACGAAATAAGTATACATACTTTGTAAAGCAGACGTTTTGAATGCTCTACACAATGTATAAGCTATCTATAATTCTTTTAAAACAGTGTGTTTTATATTGATGCCATCTTAATTTGAAATATTTTACTCGCAGTAATATCATTATAAAACGCATTTGCGAGCAACAAGTGGGAAGATAGGATAATCAGGTATACTAATTTGTTCTGCATCTCGATACACGCTCATTACTCATGTAAGGCGTAGCATATAATTACCATTTGTTCTTCGTATGGAGAATGTTGAATTTAGTGAGCAACTAGTCCGTGCATTAAAACACTATCCACGCACCAAACACCTGTTGAACGCCATTACATAGGCCTATCTTCACATTCTCTCGTTCTTATAGGCCTATCGTACATTATATTATACATGCATTATTTTTAAATATCAAGCGTATTATTATGCCTATTTAGGCTATATATTTGTATACCTGATGTTTTCATATAATTGATAGAAGAATGAAAATAAGCGTTTGTTTGGCCCCTTTGGTGAACATATTATAACAAAAATAATTTAATATTAAAAAGGTCGAGATGAATACAGCCCACATTATATATTATACGTTTTGGTTAATTTATAGAAATCAATACAATTCCGTAGGCCTATAAAACATATGTTTTACATAATGAAAGTAGATGATCGCGACACAGCGTTTGCTACCGTATTATTGACCTACGGTATTTTACACACTTTACTTATGTATTGAACATAGATATGGACAATATGAACAAAAATATATAAAATTTGTTTAGGCCTTAAAATGTATTTGACTATACTTTCTGTGTATTTTCATTTATCTCGTTTTATATCAGTCAGTCAGTCATAAAAATACGTATACATACAGCAATGCTTAAATTGGCTTAACCTGATCATACCGTTCAACTAATGATTATCGCAAGTTGATAAAATTCTCTCCTTATAGAATATTTCCATTTAATGAAGATAATTTGTCGGTCGCTATGGGCTCTAGGCGATCAATAGAATTTTGAAAATTCACTCATTACTGTTTTTAAAAATATAATCATTTTACATAGGCCAAACGTATCGGAATATTATGACGTTGTACTTTTAAGTTACTCTTAATTCGTTTCTCAGGTAAATATAGGTATACCGTATTCAAATAGGTAAATATATAGGTATACCGTATTGAAATTATTTGTTTCTTGACAGTAACTACAGACGTTAATATAAAATACAGTAGCCCACTCTAATATGTCATGGACACAATTCAAATTAAAAAGATGTGATGTAAGTTGGCCTATCACAACGAAATGTCTCTATTTTAAGTTATTATGTGAGACTATATTAAGTCTTCATGATGTGAAGATTTAACACTGTTCAATACTGTAAATAATGTCAATAATATTTTTGCTTTCGTCATCATTAAATAAATATGGATTTAACAAAAAAAAGGTACATTGATCAATTGATATACTGTAGACGTCATATCATCGCATCCATTTTACCATGATTTTCAAATATAGCTTATTGAAAAGAGTGTCATGGTACCCAGCTATAGGCTAATCATAGATGAATAGAGTAATTCCTCCATAGTGAGTGTTTAATATGCGAGAGTTATTTTTTGTTAATTATGTATCTTAACATAGCTTTTGATTGGCAATTGTAAATAAATAATACAACAAATAACACAAAACAATGTAGGCCTATTCGAATTTGAATTACTACCGTACACATTGTACTGTAATGTAAACATTGTTGAAAATGGTTCGTCGAAGTTATTATATAATTATGATTTGTATAATTCATAAATAATGACGACACTATTATTCATAATTAGATCATCATTGAAGCAATCATACATAGGCGGATCAATGCATTTTCTAATAATATAGATGTAGTACGGTACGAATTACAATCGCATACACCGTAATCAGCGAACGGCCGGCGGCCGTGTGAATAGCCTATCACATATTTACTTTATTTCGATTCATTTTATGATAATTGAGCTATAAAATCATATTTGTTGTTTGCGTTTGTAAACACAGTTTAAAACAAATAATAACAAATCTTATATTCTAATTATTTATTATTTTGATTTTTTTATTACTATAAAGATATATTTCTATTTCTGTTTAAACGATGATGATATATAGGCCTATATTGTTTTCAGTATACAATTCCATGAATAATTAAATTCTTCCCTGGCTATTCTAACTCGTACCGTGCCGTACTATATCCCAATAAAAGTATGTTTTAGCAAATTTTAGATAAACTAATTTGACCTGTTGAATTATAATTCTGTCTAAGTTTGTTGGCTGTATTGAATGCTTTTGAGCGATTGCATTGTATAGGCGTCAGCGATATGCATAATTGATCGTGTTGGAAACCCTTTTGTTTGTTTCTCGATTTAGCTACTGCAACTTTATCATACATGGAGGACAAAATATTTTTTTAAATAAATTTATTTTTTGCTTTATGATCATACTAAAATGATGTCCCGCTCTTGGTTCATTTTTCTCATTCTTTTTTATAAAATTTGTTATTTGTTTATATATAATAAATTATGCTTCACTTTAATAAATTATTATAATTGTAAACGGCTAATTAATTCAACGTCTAATTGTATTTCTTAACGCTGACAATATTGTCTAAAAAATATGTTAGAACGATGATTAAGACGATTTTCATTGTTTTATTAAATGTATTTATTTCATAACACCTCCAGAAGGAGAAAGCAATCTTGTTATAAATTAATATAATATATATATATATATATATATATATATATATATATATATATATATATATATATATATATATATATATATATATATATATATATATATATATATATATATATATATATATATATATATATATATATTCAGGTTGAAATTATCAGACCGTTAGGATAGAGTGCTCAATATACCAAGGTAGAGCATAAATAAATAAAATAACAGCAGAAAACTTGGTTACTTCATTGTTTTAATCACTACAAATTTGTTTCGTACGAAACCAATTTGTAGTGATTAAAACAATGAAGTAACCAAGTTTTCTGCTGTTATTTTATTTATATATATATATACATATATATAAATCCTGGAATACAATAAAACACCTTATTTGGTAGTATTAACGAACGAGGGCGTGTTTATCAACCCTAAGGGGTGGCGAGGTGGGGGAGGAGTGTGCGGTTAAGAAGGTACTTTGCTAGGTCCTCACAATATCCCTTAATATTACTGTTAAACTATATCAAGTATTTTACCAAAATTGTTGATATTTTTTTTAATGCTTTGGAATGATTATTCATTTTTTTTAAATTTTTTTTAAGGACCTACTCTATTTAAATGTAACGTGCGCTTATTCTATTAAATGGTTAAGATTATAAATTATTGTAATTGTTATTTTGTGATCCTCAAATAAAATAATGACATTAGGCTAGTCTACACCACTGTCTATAACTTATATGAACAAAAGAGCTCTGTTATTGAACATTGAAACTAACAATGGTCGTTATCGCTATAATATTTCTAGGCTTTCTCCGACCTGTTGATTACTGTGCGTAACGCCAGTAGCAAAAGCCAGTCATCGCTTGCTTAAACGACGGTAATTGAATGAAAAGTAAGCGGCCTGGCTGACTGAGTACACGAGCCTAAGGGATACATGTTTATTGGATTGCTAGGCCTACTTGTCTTACGCTAATTATAAGCCCACTTACAGCATCAGCTAATACACTATAGAGCAGTAAGTAAGATAAATAGGTCCCGGTGGATAGATCACTTATCCTGGTAATAAAGATGTAAGTACACGCGATAAATGGATGTATCATTAATACCGCACAAATTTAAATTAAAATAATAGAATGAATATGAAAACGACTATTAATTACGATTTATTGTTTTTAAATGTATTAAATTTAAAACCATAAAATAGATTTGTTCGTTTTTAAATACCAAGCCCTCAGAGTGACCTGCCATGCATTGTTTTAAAATGTGTAGCGTGTTTTCCATTGTTTATGTTACGCATGATATAATTCATAAATGCGCTGAAATCATGCATAATTTTTTTTTTTGATGAGTCACAATCTAAAAATGCGTAGTCTTCTCTCTCGCTCTGTTCCATGTCAGTTGTTAAAAAAACACAGTGTGTTTTCTTTACTTTCTTTTATTTTGCGTGAATTGCCCTTACTATTTTGGGGTTTCTTTTCTGCTGTTTGAGTATATTCATGATTTCTTATCAGTCAAAACAAATAACTTTATGTAGGCCTCACAACAATTGGTTTGAATTCGTTTAATTTCGTTATTATTTTATAGAGCGTTCTTAATTAATTAGGCTGATATTCGAATATAATGAGTACACACAGAGACTAAAACAATTTTAATCAACGTAATATATTTAAAGAGAATACTTCTTTAAGTCATTAAAAAATGATTGGCGACTTAATTGAACAGAGAGAGCCTTATTAGCATAATGACGTCAAGCTGCTGTAATTGCTAACTACACATGTGACACGTGTGTCTATGAGGAAAATATTATTTAGAAAACTAGGCCTATATGATGTGATTATTTTGAATATCTTTCGTCCAAATAGTAAAGGGCCTATAGAGTATTCTGTGTGAGTAAAATTATTGAACCATGGATATAATTCAAATAATTATTATAACCATCATGAATGAAAAGTTATAATGAATAATAATTTAATAGATCAGATCTATTGTTTTATTGTGTAATAATGCATGTTATACATCGAAACAAGTGTAAATTTCTAAAGGATAATAATCCCATATTATCAAGTCATATTATCAAAGTCAACAATAACAAAGAAGATCGCAATTATAACATTTTATTGAAGTGTAATGAACAAGAGTTAAATGCGCCTTAACAATAGTAAATTAAAACAGACAAACACCAGAATTGAACAACTATCATCATCGTTTATTACTATACTATGGGAATTATTCGTGTATCCACCGGCGTATATTGTAATATTGTTGCATATTGTTCTATTATTTTTAATAACATCGAACGCTTGTTATTGATTGGATTTTTTCTAGGCCTGGGGCTGTTCGGTTAATGTCAGCGATGAGGTATAAGAGGATTAAACTCCCGCCAACGAAGTCTTTTGTTCGAGTTTTCTGTAGAACAATACATGGGCCTAAAAGTGTCAATGAGGAAATCTATAATTCCATGAAACATTCAATGTGTTGAATGCATGCCTAATGTAAGTTGTAACTTAGCGTTAAGATATGCAAGTTTTTGTGTAACGCATAGTAGAATATAATATTAATTATATGATAATTTTGTACAGGAATATTAGGACCTATAAGAAATGAATATAACATTAAGTAGTCACATAATAGAAACATACAAGACATTGCATATCACATAACACATATTGGACATTTCGTTGACGATCGAAATCCTTCCATGTAATGAGCTCTTTCTAAATTATTAAACTTTATGTGACAAAAAAATGCGTGTTCCCGTTTTTTTTTTGTCAAACTTGTTTGATAGTGTAGACAGATCTAGCTATATATTTTAAAGAACAAGATATATTATCAGTAAACATGTATTTGATATTTGATTTTTTTTTAATAGTATATAGGTGATAGTGTTTGCATTCCAATAATTATCGATACATTTTGGGGGATTTTATTTTTTTGTTACACGATTTTTAAACATTTTTAAAGATAAAAAAAATTAGTCAGATAGTCGGATCAATATGGTAATACGCCTAACTTGAATTTACATTTGAGTGTTTTTATTCAACTCAAGAGTTACATTTTCAACTTATATCCAAAATCATCCACCTTATACCGTTATAATCAACCTTAGGCTATACCTTATACCGTCAAGTAACCGATCTCTTAATTTGTTTGTTTCATTTAATTCATTCATTCTGTTAAT
This sequence comes from Antedon mediterranea, assembly GCF_964355755.1. Classification (NCBI taxonomy): domain Eukaryota; kingdom Metazoa; phylum Echinodermata; class Crinoidea; order Comatulida; family Antedonidae; genus Antedon; species Antedon mediterranea. Next base: position 20,365,968 of record NC_092674.1, on the reverse strand, counting down.
TGTTACATTTTTACTAACCGAATTTCTAATATTCATGCATAGGACAACAGATTACAGAATCTATATTTTTCTAAAAAGAAATGCGTTTTGCTAAAAAATATTAGCAATACAATTTAAAATACGGATAAACATTGAAAATATAACATAAAAAAATCAAAAGGTAGAAAAAAATATTATATATATATATATATATATTTAGCATTATTATATTAAAATCTCATACATAGGTTATAACAATTATTATCAGTCATCTATCTTATAATATTCAGCATTTGGCTGAGCTGATGTTAATATTACTTTATCATGTTATACGGTTGTTTATAAACCATATTTGAAAACAGAGAATTAACCATGTTAAAACATGATAAAATACAGGAGTTGATGTTTCAATTATGACCCGCATTTATTGTTTACGCATTATACCTGTACAAATACGCGGGTATAAAACATAGCAATTTGACTGTATTTATTCATTATGTATGATACATTGCCTAATAGGCCTAATTTACATTATTTCAAGTTTTAAGAATTCAACAAACTCATCGTTATTAATTAGAGTTATCATCAGTAATATTATTACGAATTATGTGATCGAAAACAAAAGTAGAGACTTAATTCAATATTTCGTGTTTTACATTACGATTATTAGATAGTAGGCATAATATTAATAATGATAATTCTATACAATAAATATATTAATATTTTAAAATATTTGAATAGATTTATTTTATTATATTGTTTATTTTTTAATCTTCACATTATATATTATCATGATCATAACATTTATTATCATCGTGTCATCATATCACTAGTAACATAATTATTATGATCATACAACTATTTCACTATTACAGCTGCAACTGTTGTTTCATCACACAACTGCAGCTCATTTACAATGTATGGATTCAATCTCAATATTTCGTTAAATACGTAATCACAATCTTTTCAAAAATACATAAACAAATTATAGTATGATAATTTATGAATATGAAAATAATGATTTCTAAATTGAGCTATTTGTTAAACCAATATATTACTTTGAATATCTAGTTAACAAATTAATAGTTTGAAAGGAAACGTTATGAATACGATTCTACAATGAATAGCTATCGATGCAATATTTACATATGCCATTGAATATAGAAATACTCATCGAGTTGTCGTGAATTGTACCTCCTTCGTATTTACAATGTCGGAGTCTTTATTGATTCAGCTTCAACAATGGCAACATGTTTATTCTTCAATATAAAATAATTGTAAATTCACAGAAATTAAAGGGACTATGCAACTGGTGTTAGTATTTCTTTTGCGATATGCGCGTTACATAATATACAGTATTTAAGATAGGTCCTGTGCCAATTACAGGTAGGTACATATGTTTTAGTCTGAAGTAAGGAGAAAATGATGTTGTAAACCTCTAATGTATATTTATGTCTTTTGTCGACACATTTAGGTTAATTAATACACTTTTTCGAAACAATAAAATATAGAATGACACTTTATATAATGATACAAGCATACATTATAGTAAAAAATATAGTTGACCCCAAAATTAGGTTTAAAAAATTAGATTTAGCATAAAGTTTAGACTATGATCTCCCTGTTATTCATTTAGTAATAATTTCATAATCATTTTAATTTTTATAGTTTTTTCTTTTTCATATAACTTTATTATTATTAGGCCTATTTATTGCCAAAAAATCATAAAACTTTCAGATATAGATATTCAGGAAATGTTGCCTTATTGTGGCAAACGTTAACGACACATCAGCCTGCTTGGGTGAGACAGATCGCCACTGCCTCTCAGCTACAGTTCATTCATTGGTGTTCCTTTTGACAACAATTAGCATAGTGCACTGTTCTAAGGGTTCCATATTGTGTAATTAAGCTGTAAGACGTTGGAAAAGCCATACAAAATACGTCATAACAAATTTATATTCATTTTCTAGCATCTTTTTTTTTTTCAAATTGCATTAATTTTGACTATCTGTAAGTTTAATAACCCGTGTTATGCTGAAGTTATTAAACGTGTAACTTATCAAGCTTCGGATAAACAAGAAATCAAAATAGTATAATATAAGACCAAAACTACAAACTACTTTATTTTCAGAGTAAACAAATACCTTTTTTATTTTATTTTCCTTGTAAAAATGAGACTATTGTCTCATTATGTTGAGCTATAATAATACTTGCATTGATATTCATAAAATTACGACACTGGGAAAAGTTATTATATTACAGTTGTCAGTGAGGAGGGGAGATTTTTATCTAAACCATTTCCGTATTATATCATTTTGGTTCATAATTATTATAATCTTTCAGTAAGCATAATAAACAATATTACTATGGTTTATGTGTTCATAATTAAGTCTTCAACTATGTTTAGTTAAATGATTAATATTCTACCTTATGTAATTCCTTTTTGAAGAAATCTTGTTTCACTTAATCTACTAGATTATGTATTACTTGCTTAAAGTTTGTTGCACTGAATCTCTTATGTATTACTTGCTTAAAGTTTGTTGCACTGAATCTTTAGATTATGTATTACTTGTTTTAAGTTTGTTGCAATGAATCTCTAGATTATGTATTACTTGCTTAAAGTTTGTTGCACTGAATCTCTTATGTATTACTTGCTTAAAGTTTGTTGCACTGAATCTTTAGATTATGTATTACTTGTTTTAAGTTTGTTGCAATGAATCTCTAGATTATGTATTACTTGCTTTAAGTTTGTTGCACTGAATCTCTTATGTATTACTTGCTTAAAGTTTGTTGCACTGAATCTTTAGATTATGTATTACTTGCTTTAAGTTTGTTGCACTGAATCTCTAGATTATGTATTACTTGCTTTAAGTTTGTTGCACTGAATCTTTAGATTATGTATTACTTGCTTAAAGTTTGTTGCACTGAATCTTTAGATTATGTATTACTTGCTTTAAGTTTGTTGCACTGAATCTCTAGATTATGTATTACTTGATTTAAGTTTGTTGCACTGAATCTTTAGACTATGTATTACTTGCTTTAAGTTTGTTTCACTTAATCTTTAGATTATGTATTACTTGCTTTAAGTTTGTTTCACTTAATCTTTAGATTATGTATTACTTGCTTTAAGTTTGTTGCACTGAATCTTTAGATTATGTGTTACTTGCTTTAAGTTTGTTGCACTGAATCTCTAGATTATGTATTACTTGCTTTAAGTTTGTTGCACTGAATCTTTACACTATGTATTACTTGCTTTAAGTTTGTTTCACTTAATCTTTAGATTATGTATTACTTGCTTTAAGTTTGTTTCACTTAATCTTTAGATTATGTATTACTTGCTTTAAGTTTGTTTCACTGAATCTTTAGATTATGTATTACTTGCTTTAAGTTTGTTTCACTTAATCTTTAGATTATGTATTACTTGCTTTAAGTTTGTTGCACTGAATCTTTAGATTATGTATTACTTGCTTTAAGTTTGTTGCACTGAATCTCTGATTATGTATTACTTGCTTAAAGTTTGTTTCACTGAATCTCTAGATTATGCATTGCTTGCTTCAAGATGGTTGCACTGAATCTAACTAGTGTATTACTTGCTTGATACACTGAATCTATGCCAGTATAGCATAGCTACTGTGATTGGTTAACAAGTCAATTCAACACATGAACATTGAAAGGGCGATAGAATTTCTTATTCGACTTTAAGAATATGTTTCTTTATGAAATGATAATGAATTATTATGGTCAACAGTTGATGATGTATTGGTAGAATAAAAGAAGGCCTTACACATGACTGAACATCATTACCAATTGTAGCTAGTTTGGGATCCCATTTCTGACGCTTAATATCTACGTCGCTCTAACGCTGTCCGACTGCCATTTGGATCATTATTATAGAACTGTTAACAAAGTGATTGGTTAATTGTGACTTGTATTCGATACTGTAAAGGGTAATTGGAACCGAAGGTACTATTCGTTTATTGGAGTCGTATTACATACACTAAAATAGATTTTTCATATACTGTACAACATTCATCGTTCACGAAATCGTTCTAATAACGCACCGTAAACGTAAACTATACCAGATTGGCATATCCTAATTTTAAACTTAGATGGGGCTACCGTAACCATGGCAAAATATAAAAAACTAGAATTAATAATAATATTAATTGTGTTTTTTTTTTTTTTATTATTATGTTTTTTTTACCATTGGAGACACTCTGTTTTCCAGTGGACACATTTCATAAAAATACCGGTCTATCAGACAATGGTTAATCATAGAAGCCTACCTCATTTTTAACAAGTCGCAAAAAAAAGCTATAGGCTAGATTACAAAAGCTATAAATAGGCCTATAATATGCGATTTACAGTTAAAGAGAATCGGGTAGATTTCCTTGAGTTTTGTTTCAACATCATTTTACATAAATATATCAATATAATTACTTCAGATTTGTTATTACGTGTTCGTTAACGATTGGTGGCGATTTGCTATTACAACCACTTGGTATGTTTTCTCCAAGGCTCTCTTAACTGTTTACCAAATGTTCTTAAAGAAACATGTAATTGAGACTGAGATTTAAATAATAAAACGTCACCTTCGCCTTGCGTTTCATCTCTGACTCTTTGTCAACATCTCTTGCTTGCAATCAAATTGGGTGATAGACCTTTATTCTTTGTTAATCGTTGCCATTTTTGTTTCAATGAAAAGCTGGTGTTTTTACCGTGCCATTCCCTTTAGCAATTAACGAACAATAGCCTTTACAGCAGTATCATTCTTTTTCTATCCAGTCTATTATGCCCAAGTAATTTCATTCATCAGCTCAATATTGTTACAATTCTTTATTGCAATCAAACAAAAGTAACTAAAAGATGTTTGAAAGGGTGTATTTTCATGGAAATATCCGTTATCAATAGCCATTTCTTAACATATACAATGACAAACGTATGCTTCAGTATTACTTGTTAGTTTGCACGTTCAACAACACGGCTAGCTTCTGGGTAGATATTCAAGCGAATTATTACTAAATTTGGATTTATATTCTTTCTAATTTACATTTTTTTAGAATTACACACTCTGAAGAATGGTTAATCCAACGACCAGTTTTAGTGAAAAGTGTTAGAAGGTAGGTGTTCGAGATTATTTTGACTTCCTTGTCGTGACGTATTAGATTAATTTGAATAACGCTGCGACCAGCCTGTATGGATCGACGCAATGGTTATTTCTTCTACAAGTTGATACATTATTGTCCATGGAAATGATTTCAGTTCTGATAAAAAGAAAAACATATTTTTAAAGTAATGTTGTTGTTTTAGCTAACTTTTACTGATTGCGCCAATGCACGGTTCATTGGTTAACAGTTTCAACCAGTGTTCCAAAATGGCGACGCGACGTTTTTCTTTACATGACCTTTTTGGAGTTTGAATCATTCTAAGGCCTCTATTAAAATGTCATATTATGTAGGTTTATATTCTTTCATTAATTAAATAGATTGTATCTATTTTGACAGGCCTTGTTATTTGACTTTACAACATTGAATTAAATTTTACTAATAATCTATACATAAATATAATATATTTATATATATATAATATCTTGCACTGATGAAGGGCTAGTGTTGCCCGAAAGCTCTGCTAACTTTTCTGGCTGTTTACTTTATCGTTTTGATTTAGCTTTTCGCTTTTTTTTGTATCTCCATTGAGATCCAGCCACTGATACCCACAGCATTGTCATTTTTTTCAGTAATTTGCCTTTGGATTTAAATATAATATATTTATATTTATTATAAGGGCTGTGAAAACATCACTCTCTGACGCATATTATAGCAATCATCTTCCTTCCAAATTGTAAATATTTTCTAAAGTGGTGTGTACTGAATTCTATGGAAATAAATTATATTATTACATAATAAAAAATATATAAATACATAAAAATATTCTTTGATCATACACAACCAAATTCCGCCTATATAGTACTGGTAGTAACAACAACATAATTGCAAAGACATATTAATTAAGTTGATAAAAAAACATGTTTAATTTCCAGAAACAAACAAAAAATCCACCGATATTGTGGTAACTAGAGATTAATAAAACGTTCATAACATAAATTGATTTGGTAAAATATATTTTATTTCATTTCAATAAACAAATCATAATTATACCGACATAGTGGTAACAGCGACAACAAAAAATAATAAAATGTTCCCTAACATAATTTTGCTTATTTTTTGGCTAAAATTTGGTTTTACATCAAGATCGTTGTTTGTATTGATTTTCAAACAAACATCTGCTCTCTGATACAGATCTAGCGTCATTCTGCAATATGGGAGAATTATTTATTTCTTGTCATTTAGATCGTTAATTACCTTGCATGACATTTTCAAGCGAGACTCTCTGATTCATATTATTGAATAAAAAAAATAATGCTAATTTATTAAATATATGACAATATGAAAATATATAATAAATCGATTTAAAACATATGTAAAGAGCTAATTAATTTAAGCCATTGATTAAATTCTAATTATATTAATATTCTAATAAATATAATACATTTTAACGGAACGTATACTTTTTTATATAATACACCAAAAATAGAATAACTATAATAAAAAAAATACTATTAGATACGGTAGTTACCTCTCTGTATTGGTTTTAACTAGATACGGTAGTTACCTTTCTGTATTGGTTTTAACTAGATACGGTAGTTACCTCTCTGTATTGGTTTTAACTAAGAATTATTGAGTCCATCATTTGGTTTGTTATATAATAACACGTTTTTTAAAGATACCGTACAAGATAAAGTATAAATTATTATTTAAATAATATTATTCCAAATTATTATTATTATGTATAGGCCTAAGTAAATTAGGCTTATTAGAAGCAAAATAATTATCTGAGTCAGCAGAAATGAATTATATATTATAAAAATATACAGTGTGTAAGAAAATTACATAAAAAAATTATAATTATAGTGTAAGAAAATGTTAAAAGAAAATGTTGTAAACATCTGGTATAAAATATACAGATATACGTGTAGATAAGAATACAGTTTTTTAATTAACTATCGTTATGTTTTAAAACAATATGCGTTATTTATATAAGAGTAAAATGTGGGTGATATCCCTATAAAAGAGGAAAAATAACCCCTTTTGTATCATAGAATTTGTGTAAAATCTTTATTATTTTGAAACAATAAACTTGTCATGTACTTTTTAATTAATGTAGTATCCTTACTTTAATAAATAAATAGATATACAGATATTCATTGAACACATTATTTTGTGTTGCTATTTTAGATTCAAAGTGTTTTTAACCTTTTTAAAATTGTATTACATGGTTAGTAAAACGATCATAAATTAAATGTTATCTCTGCTGCTTAGATAAAGATACCATCATAGTTTTAACATATTTAAATTAATTCACATCCTTCTCAACGCTTGTTTCCATTGCAGGCTACACACTATAAATAATAACCTACAGTATAATAATTCATACACAATTGATAATAAAAGCAAGCGCGTGTAACCTAACAGGTAGTCAACACTTTCTTTGTATCTCGAGCTGTGAATCACTTAACATGAAGAGGCGGTATACTCAACTATAAAAACCTCACGGGAAACGTTTAGAATACATGATTGAGACATTATTTGATTAGATAGAAAGATGATCGCTATTTGCTTCATCTTATTTTCGTAGCACTTAGACGCTTTCCAACGCACTCATCTCCCAAATCTTCTGGCTACTAATCGATACATTGCACATCTCAGATGTATACAAGTCGTGATGATTTATCATTATTAAACACTTAATATATGTTCCTATAGATATGGAAACTTAATACCAATCAATGTTGTCTCATTCAGAAGATTCTTAAAGTAGTTCTTTTTAGACCATTAAAGACTATTAGTGTCAATTGCATTGACTGACAAAATCCTCATCTCTAGGAAATTTAATTGGAAAATCTCCATCAGCGTAGAAATTAGCTTAGTAGGATAAACTCGTATCTAATAGGCATTTAGCTAAAACTATTGACGTTAACATCAACAGAATCAGAGCATGCGCAGGTTATGTAATTAGTTTATTTTGAATTGATGGAAACAGAGTTTAGAATGTGGTAACGCAATTTGTTTATAAAAAAAATTTATTATTTTGCAATTACCATCAGCACCTTTATTCAGCCATTTTGATCAGTAAAAGAGACAAACAGTGATGCAAAGGTCAAGAGGTCATATAATAAATACTGTACACGTTTGTATAGATACATTTTTACCAAGTTAAGTTGGCTGCAAATCACAATTTCCGAAATTATAAGGCGTAGGTCTGCTCATTTAAAGGTGTACAATGTATGATTTTATCAGATTTATTTGTAAAATGTTGCTTCGTTCCAATTCGGATTCAAATCGGCAGTCTCTCGTCTCGTAAATTATATAATGTTTGTCCCTTCTATATAATCGCTGTTATGTTAGTTTATTATTATTGCACCGTTATATATGCAAGTCCTTGAGCTTCGGATAAAACCGTATGCGGTTTTCCGAGTAGGATTTTGAACACAGGTGTTTACTTCTTAACCACTCACGCTGCAAGTGATTGATTCAACTTAGAATATTTCCTGCACTATACAATTTGATTATGAAAAATTGCACTTTATTGCAAATTCGGTAGCCGACACAATCGATTTAGGCCTAGCCTACATGAACTTTGACTTAAGGAGGCACATTTTTCTTTTTTTGCCGCCATCATCATATAACCATCAGGCCTACCCCACATACAATAACAATACATACATTTTCGTGTTACACAATGCATAACAAAATAGTTATTATACACTTTGACTTTTTATTCTTTAAATATTTATATAGGCCTAAATATTCTCTAAATTTCTTGTTATTTTCAATTTATTGTTTTTCTTATTTTCTCCTCATTTGTTGCTAGTATTTCTTAACATTCTGTTAATTAGAGCAAAATGAATTAAAATAATGGCTAATTTATATATATTATTCAGAAATATAAAATGAAAAACTTTTTTTTGTCATTATAAATTATCATCATCATCAACGTCATCATTATCATCATCATCATGCTGTTCATATTATCGACTATCTTCAATCCTGGTCATTGTAATTGACGTCATCATCACTACTGATACAAGTCTGACGTCTACACGACACCTAGTATTTACAAAATAAAACATAGACTTTTCTCTTTTTCTCAAAGTGTTAAAGCTTTTACAAACACAAATGTAGCACTGCAATAATACTTTTAAAAATGCATTTCTAATATTATAACCTCATAATAATTTCAACAAGAATACATTCACCTCTGCTTATTGTTCAAAATCAATATTGTATTGTGTGTTAATTTTATATGAAATTTACTTCTCAAAATGAAAATACAAAAGATCACTTAAGGATTTAAATATTTCGTTTGTTGCTATTGTAAGGACACACTATAACATTGCGATATAATATTTTATTGATATTATCATATTATCAAATTGCTTCACAATGTGTATTAAAATATTTCAAAATTGACAGAATATGATATGATGGCGCCCTAACTACATTTATCTTAAAAGTCGTGACTGTGGACGTCTGGTACGTTCATGCAAGAATCATTTTCAAATTCCAGATTTTACAAGAAGCGTACGGTAATTAATCAGAATGTTGTATTTTACACGAATTAAAGATTGAATTTACCTCTTTTTGATACACATATTTCACATTTTACGAATTGCCATGTTCTAACAACAGGTCTATCTTTTATTACCCTTTCTGTGCTTGTTCAAGTAAAGCTTTTTCAAAAATAAATGTTATCATCTATAAATCATTCAAATTGTTAACCAATACCGATGCGCTTTAAAACCAGGCAAATAATGAAGATTTTAGAACTATTTATTTCTCTTACTAAAGGTACATTTCTTTCCGTTTTTGTTCTTTTTTTGATTGTCTCTTTTTATTGTAAATTAAGTATTCGAAATATTATCATTTTTAGTGTAATCGAAGATGTACTGAGGAAATATCAATTTTATTTTTCATTTAGACTTTATATCATAAAACACAATTTTGTTTAGAAACATAAAGCGTGATTGAAAGATATAAGTGTCAATAACGTATGTAAATGATGCGTATGATGAAGAAATACGCTAAATTCTCACACAAATACTTTAATTAAAATCTACTCTGACACCATGGGGTATGTCATTATCACCTTCTTGAGATCTCGACTATTGTCATTGATTTTCGTTTTCGGCGCAAAATCCCTTGGCGATTTTCTGCTACGTAATCACGCAAATGTTCAGAATATTGCATAATAATGTGCTAGGTACCACGCTTATTAAATAATTTTTTAAATGCCAAATAAACAGTGGTCATGTTTTTTTATGGTAAAAAAATATAATGAATCTCTAATTTATTTCTAAATATTGTAAAATTTACCAATAATTAATTGAAAAATTGGCGATTTTATTTTAATAATTGTAATTTATGTATTGCCTTTTTAGTATTCTTCAAAACACGAATTAGTTAAATAAGGTTATCATTATATTATTATTATTATTTAAAATCACAAACTAAAGTGTTATTGAATTAATCAAAAATACTTAAGCTGTGATTATACAATGCAACACTACAATACAATGTATGGCCTAAACTTTTTTTTAAAGGTAGCCTAGTTGTTTTATTTATAGAATTATTGGAATATTACGGTAGGCCTACATGTACCATAATTTGTAAAAATATAGGCATACAGCTTCAAATTCTATAATAATTTCAACAAATTCACAATAATGAATATTCCTATTTCTTGGTTTATAGTAATTCGACAGTTATACTCTCGCATGCGCAGTATTTTTTTTCCTTCAGAATATGAAATCCACCGCACGAAAATAATTTGGTTAATTTGGCTAACCGGTTTTCATTTTTTTAACCAGTCTAATGTAATAAGTGACCAAGTAAACCTACAGAGAAATGTATCCATAACTTAAAATTCTACTATAACTCGGTAACTCGGTTAGAAACAAATTTACATGCGGTACCTAATATTTATTCCATTCCACGATCTTATCCAGTTTTCGACCTTCACCATTTTATTGTGCCAGTAAAATAAATTCATTCTTGTTGTATTCTATTCGTTCTAATGTATTACGGTACATAATGAACGACAACACATGCATTTATTCAAACCACGTAATACTTTCACACATGAATATTTATAAAATCTTTATATCTTTACAATTAAGAAATTACATGGCACGAGCAAGTTTTTAATAATAATGCAATTAATTTTTATTACATCAATGAGTTTTAGTATTTATCAGGGGAAAAACAACACTGAATAAGGCCTTTATACATTTTTATATATTCACGATTATAATTAGAAATTACCAGTTAGCTTTTCTACATGTAGGCAAATATAAGGATATAAGTATTTTACAACAGGTGCGTGTGTGTGTCGGTGATATATATGCTGTTGATTATTTATAGTTCGGTTTTTATATTATCAAATTATTTTTAAAATAAAGGTGAATAAAATCAAACTTTGAATTAGACCATTTTGTAGTTTGATCAAGTTAAAATAATGATTAATTTAGTTAAGTTTATAAAAAAACCAATTTACTATTATGTCACATTAAAATGGCACATTCAACATAAAAAATAACGGTATTTGGACAATAATATAATAAAGATAATAATGTATATCATTTAATTTGAACAATTTTTTAATTTTTAATCCCAGTTTCATCTTTAGATCTGGAAAATATTAGTAAATTTAAAAGTATGGTAATAACATAATACAGTATCAGCAGAACTCCAACGAAAGTGAATGCAGAAAGTGTTCCATTCGTTGTTTTTCTGTATTAAAATAAAATGGATATAATTGCAATGATCAATTCAAATTTGCTCACCTTATCACAGTGACAAAACTATTAATTTCACCTACATTGTTAACAAACAATAAATATTGTTCTCTTTCTTTTGATAAGGTTCATCATTGAATTCGTTATCAGATTAATCGCTGTATTGTGTATATTACACCTTTTGAATAAATTATTATTGTTATATTCTTAACAGTACAATATGTATTTATTGTATTATTTGACATAGTCAATCGGTCGTTAAATGACAAAACAAATAACTTTGCTAAAGATGATTAATATTTTAAGCGCATAATTGTCTCTTGCAGAACAGTATACTTTTATTTACAAATCAATACACACTGGTCACGAGTACTCAGATATGAGTAGAACGACGAGAGAGACACACTAAAAATTATTTTAAAGAAATGTATTCGTAAAGAATAAAATATCTATTTTTAATAATGTGAGCCTACTTATAGATGTGTAAACATTTTGTATAGGTTGAACCTCTTGTTACGAGAGTGTTCCTCCGTTTTAAAGGAGAGTAACCAATAAATATTATTATTATTATTATAACCGGAAACAACGAACATTAGTGCTGTACTGATAGGAATACAACTACCTTTCTTTAAATTTGCTTTCTAACTATCTATCATGAAATCTATCTATCTAGGAAAAACCCCCGATTGTATTTATTCAAAAAATGGATAAGCCTATTGTATAAAGTGGTTATCCATAAAATTAAATTTTATTTTATAGACTTTAAATGAACTGTGTAGGCCTAGACAAATGAAATATATTTCAGTAAGAAATCATTGATTACCGTAATTTCATTGTGTGATCTTAACATTCCCAATTTTTTTGTATAGTAAATGTTATTTTAAGTATATTTAAATCATCATATTACGCTATAGTAGCTTATATAGGCCTACTGCTACACTATAATATGCTCTCATAAGTTATTTCGAGTATATGTTTCGAATTGACTTAAATTAGAACAGAGATTAGATTATCCGAATTCCTGTTTATTTATATACCAGTAATAATAAAATATTTTACCAGCAGATTTGTCCAAATATTTTGTAGGCCTACTGCATTTTCCAGTTCAATCCAACTCATTTCAGAAGTTACACAATTCAATTTTATTTATTTGCTGACAAATGGATATAGAATACTTTTATAGTATGAAAAATGAAAATTAAATAAATCATACTTTGAATAAATTATTTTGTAGTTTTAATATAAGGTAATCACTTCCGTAGAAAATAAACGAAACACATTTTTTTACAAATATAAAAAGACAAAATAAACGATGAACTTCAACCAAAAAACCCAATTTGACTATTTGTTGCTTTAAATTACAGTTTTGCAGGTAAATAAATGATTTTTTGATCCAATTTTTTGTCAAAGTGGATAAATATTAATGTAACATTAAAATGGCCATGTATTTTGTATAAGGCATCATGCTAATATGATATCGACCAATGATAATTCAGGAAATTGCCTCCATCTCTGAAGAATACCCTGTGTACATTTTGTATCTATAATTGCAGTCAATCCCATGGACAAATCATAATTGACCTATCATTTGAATAAAAAGATTATAAAACAAATATAGATGTATCCAACCTATATAGGCCTACGATTCTCCAGTAAGATGCGATCGTCTATTTTGACTAATGACATGATTAAAGAGATTCAAGATGCTCAACGGAAATTTCAAGTCAGAATCAATATTTATATTTCCGCCCTGCTCACATTTTCGATGAGAATGCACACTTTGTTTGTTTGCTTTCAGACGTCGGTTAAATATTTTGGATCAACAAGTATACTAATATGTTAAGTTAAAGAAGATATATAGCAATGATAAATATGAATTACTTTCATTGATCTGTCTTTATAATTAATTTTACTGTAGAATTTGTGCCTGACAATTCATATATCAACCGTTTCAAATTAATTGATTGTATTCAGTATCACTGGGAGGTTTAGAATTTCTTCTACTGCCTCTAAATATGTATATTATAGATATTTCATTATGCATACAGTTAGTTATGCTTAACAATAATAACGATTGTGATTTTTAAAATTTTTTTTTAGACTTGTGTTTCAAAATGGAAGTAAGAAGATTATGTAAACAAGACCATTTCAATATGATTTTACGTCATAGTAAGTGTCATAGATCATGATTCTTTTTAACTTGTTCAAAAGGTTATTTTTTAACCGTTTTTGTCGATTAATGGTAGGCTTAAAGTTTAAGTTTAAGCAAATTAAACAATATCATTATGAGTAATGTTTCATTCGTCCATCATACTTTTTGGATCAATAATCATTCAATTAATCGTTCAACGGGTATTTTAATATTATTTCCATTCCATTCCTATTTTCTCATGATTTTTTATTTCTAAAACATTGCAGTTACTTTAGTTTTATACTTTAAATTTTTTTTTTAATGGTTCTCAATTTTAATTAAATAATACTTGTATACAATGTAGGGCAGTTGTTGACTTCAGTCTGTAAGCTCCAAAATACCGTGTCTACTCAAGTAAAATGCCAACATGAAGTTCAACGCTTTCTTAACGAACATATTCTATAGTTCTTTAGAAATATAAAAGTGTTGAATACATAGTGTTCCTCGGTGGGGGTTGCTGAAAAGTATTTGCACAAGGTGTAAGACGGGTAGTACAGGTATTTGTTTGACCTGAAATAACACAGGTATTAAGACCTTGGGACTAAAACTACTCAATACATTTCTTTAGAATATTTTCTTAACCTCTTATTTTTCATTTCTCAGTCTGTTGAGCACATTATCTACAGCTTATGATTTTAAATAAAACGTCAAGCAACAAAAATAGCTATGCATGATTGCTGGACCTCAACGTGCACTGATTAACACTTAGTTCATGCCATTAATAAAAATAAAGTACCTAATTTTCATTTTACACATAGGTTGTATTGGTATATTTTATCGTTTATCAATTAATTCAAATCTGCTGATATGTTTTTCTCATATTTATTTATTATGATAATTATCTAAAATAATTACGTTAATTTCTTGTGAACAGTGATGGTTTCAGTTAAGCGCCCTCAATAAAATGTTATTTCATATCATTATAAACAAATGTCGGTTTTATTTATTATAAAAATGAATCATGTTATATTTTTAAAATATTAATGCGTTTTAAATATAAAAATCAATTATATCTTTTCAATAACTGAAACATGATAATAATAAATAAAAGTACCGGGATGTAAAAGAATTTAGAATTTCGAAAAAAATTAAGTAGATTGACAACTAATATTTCACTAATCACCCAACGTTGTGACGTTTATAAGATTGACTTAAGAAGATTTAAAACCATCAACGCCTCTAAAGCCGAAATCTAACCGGCGTCAATAGAAAAACAGTCTCGCACCGTTTGAGCCTTTTATTTGTGACATCCAAAAACCTGTCCGATTTTTAAAGATTTTTCAGTAAGGCTAATTACTCATCTTTGATCCCATGTTCCCAGGGATGTATTATTTTGAATAGGATTTCAGCCCTTTACAATTGATTGTATTATCCTTCATATCGATCGTAGAATTAGTTACGCCATAAGCCTCTTATACGAGCAGAGAAGCGCTCTCTTAAAGACTGTTGATGGGAATTTGCTATGTTGGATTTATTTAACGCACACATCAATTGAAACGTGCATCGATACAGAATTATAATTAAGATAAAGGTTTTTTTCATTGTAATCCTAAAAGGAATGAGATTTTATTTAATTTGGTTTTAACAAGCTCCATTCTAATACTAAATTCTTAGGTTTTATCAAATGTATCAATGAAACGTGACGAATAAAACAAACAACTTTAATTAGTTTCAGAAAGTTTTTTTGTTTTTTTTTTTGGCTTCTAATTCCTTTATTTTAAGAAAAAAGTTTATTTCCATCGATAACAAGGTATACGTACCAGGTAACACTAACACGACACTGACAATTACATTGGCCATTGTGCGAATGTAGCCCTATTTTCAATTTTGTTATTATTATTTTTTTTTACTTATAACTAAAGGAATCATTACAAAACATATTTATAAATGTATTGTTATCCAAGAAGTTATCTTGATAATATTAAGATTTTAAATAAATTCCAGTGTATTCTTATATTGATTGAATTGATAACTCTATTATTAGGCCTATACGGTATTTATTTCTTCTATTTGAAAAACACCAATGTTTTGTAAGACACTGTCATACTACATATTTTCATCATGTACTTTACATGTAAATACATGAATATAATAATAATAACAATAATGTGTTTTTCATTTCATTGGTCATTGACGTATTGTGGTCGTATCCAAGTATGATGATTAGCCTGAACACATTATACATAGATAGCCCTGCATGAAATAGCCAATGTTTTATATTTTTCTTTCCGTAAACATTTCCAGTTAAAATCAGATGTTTCATGCATGATTATGTTTGTATCATAATGTGAGCAATCAATTTATTTATTTATTTGTGCACTATAAATCAATCTTTTTATTTTCAGGTGTGGATGTTGATCATTTTGTTTGATTAGGAATCTCAATAGCAAAAATCAATAGTGTAAATATTTCCGAAATGTAGATTGCAACTGTAAAAATGTTTTGTCATTTGTATTGTCATCATAATTGTATGTACATGATGCCATATTGAATATTGAATTATTGTTCTTATTCATCTGATATATTCACAATAACTTGTAGGTCAAATGTAAACGATCGATTAGTTACAATGGAGTAACTACAAAGATTATTGAAGTTCTCCTGTTTACTTTACCTATTGATGCCTTCATTATTGTCCCTTATACGAATGGATTAAATAAGCAACAAAAAGAAATAATAAACCTAATTCTTTTACAGTTATTGTAAGCTTTGATTTCTGTCTTTTTAATAATGACCCCACAAAACATAAAGTGTTTTCCAAGTGTTTTGTTCCTACACTAAGAGCCATTCTCAGCGACTCAACGCCCATGAATGAGACCTTAGTCCCGGCTCTATAGCCGAGTCAATACTGTGGGCAGCCTACAAAAGCCTTTCAAACTTATTTACTTGTTCTCTGCCACAGAATGGAACTGTTTTCAATATGTTTTAAGGCCAAACACTAGCTTTAACAACCATTCATCAAGAAAATTCTGGATCGAAAAGATCTACACAGTTGGAAATACTAGAAATGTCGGTAAGTTGTAGATATTTTAAAAATTCACCGTAAAACTAATAAATTTAACTAGGCCTATTTGTATAAATAGTGATCGACTAGTGACCGTTGTTTGACTTGAATTGTGAATCAGCAAAAACATTCTATGATTAAATTGGAAATAATGAATGTTGATAAACTATGACATTCAAAATATTGTATTAGAGAGAGAGAAAACATTTAAAAATGGATAAAATAATAACTGAGAAAAAGAAACTGTGAATTGGAACACTGTATACACATCTTCTCAAGGATAAAGAATGTAGGCTTATAATCAGGAAAGAGAACATTTATATTAAATGGAAGAACCCTTCAACATCGTGAAATAATAACATAACATTTTAATTTTAATTAAGCTTCATTTCAATCACAAAAGTATGACACAATTGTAAAAGTTCCTAGAATAATGTATTGGCTTAGGTCTAAGAATGTGAACAATTTTACTTTTAAGGCCTGTATATGGTTGTCCATGGTTATTAGATAATAGACCTATCATAGAGCAAAATTGATAAAAGATTACAGTATAGGCATAAAAGAGAAGAAATTTACTTCTACAATACCGGGTTCAAGATTGGACGATTACTGATTTAGTACCAATCGATAGTGGTATGACTTTTTTTTCGTTTTATCCTACTTAATCGTAGTGCCCCTACATGTTAGTTTTTCTGAATGATTGTTTAGACGCGAAACAGGTTTCATATATTTCTCGAAAAACATTTCTAAATTTGTTTAAAACCTAAATACTCATGCTACACAAGGCATACTTATTACTATATTTTTTAATTAATGACCAATAAGAAAATGTTAAAAGATGTTACAGAAAACCCCCTGTTTACCATCAAGAGAGCGACAGTGTATTTTTTTTATTTATCCAACTAGTGGATTAGGTATACATATTTTGTATTGCATTTACAAATTAGTAGAGTACAGTGTTCGTATTTACCATTCACTCTTAGGCTCAGAATACTTACTTACTTACCCTTAGAATATAAAATAAAATCTCCTATCTAAATTAATACAATTTAAGGGAAATACTTAATATTTATTGAGTTAAGTAAAATACTAAATAATTAAGGGAAATGTTAAATGTGATTGGTAAATACGACCACTCAGGGATTCCTTGTTTCGAAAGGAACTCTGTACGCTTGTTTTCCTCATAAGATACTACAGTACTTTCATTATTGAAAAACTGAAACATCGGACATTATCGTACATTATCGTACATTATCGGACATTATCGTACATTATCGTACATTATCGTACATTATCGTACATTATCATACATTATTATAAAACATAAATCAGCAAATGCAAATAAATACTGTATCTTATATACATATACCATTAGCTGACATTAATCACCATCAATCATGAAATCATGAAGAAAAGACTAATTTACTGTGTACAGCTATTGTTGTTCATTGTAGCCCTGAATTTTGGAAACCATTAGTTGTTTTTTCAAAGTCTGAATGACGAGTAAAATCAACTTCTGTACTCGGGTTCGAATCCCGACGGGGCTAAAGATCAGCCAAGCGCATTGTACATTAGTAAATGACAATTAATTGTCCAAAGTTGATAACATAACTGATTTATAAATAACCCTCCACATTAAAGTTAACGCGGCTATAAACTAGATACCAGTAATAATCGTGGTCCAGTGTTATTATTTAGGGTATGTATAAGTATAGAGCCACGACTTGAAGCATTCAAAGGCAATAATTAGAGATGAGGTATATTTTTGTTGAAGATGGAGTAATTTGTTTAAACGTATTTATATATAGCTTATTCGTAAATAATTTCAAATGATTACAAAATTGCAACTGAAATAAGAGTAAAATGAATACTATGGCGTAATAGTTGGTTTTAAAACTTGTTTAGATACTTGTGTATTCCCTTCCCTTTTAACACTGAAGATTAAAAAAACAAAATAATTATGAATTCATGTACAAAACATTTTCAACATTTTACCGGTAAGAAAATAAATTATAATACAATGTAATAGGCAACCCAAACACAAATTTAAAATGCAGTATACCGTACTGTTTTTCTCTAACTTCGACGTTATTGAGTTTTTTTCTGCTTGCTTATGGCTTATTTGTGCTTTTAGTTTGTTTGTACAGTTTATTCGCAGCACGATTATTTGTTACGGAATATTAAATTGACCAAAACAGCTCAATAGCTTACTAAGAGTAGCCTTCAAAGGGCGTAGTTTCTGAGTAGGCACCGTAGTAAGTATATAATCAATAGGTAGATTCTTAATCTGTCTTACTAAGCAAAAACTCACAATTGGCACCACCAATGACGACACACCCAATGACTGAGTTAAGATACAGATAAAACAAAAATATAGTTGAGATTTTTTTTGTTTTCCTCGGCCTATTTGTCATTGAAAACCATTACAACAATGCAGAAATGTTTACCAGTATTTAAATAAGTCAGGACGAGTGAATGAATCTGTGTTGGTGTAGTGATAGGATAAAAATTGGAGGAATGAGGGATGTAGGTTATTTTGAACATCTAACATTTGTCTGAATTGAATTGATCGAAGTTTGATTATAATATTTAGTGCACTATCTCTATGTAAAATTAGTGAAGATAAAGTATATTTATATACTGATATTATTTGGATCCACGTTTGCTTGTTTCTGATGTGCTTTCTTTCAAACATATTGATAGAAAAATATAACTGCTTGAAGTTAATTTTATTTATTATTTGGAAATTGCAACACGTTAACATAAACATATTTCAAGGCCTATATAATATTTCATAGAAATGAAATGTAGGCCTATGCCTAACATATACAGTGTATATATATATATATATATACATACAATAGGCTACCCTATATATGATGTGGTATGACTTAATTACCACACAAAGAATAGTGTGTTTGTCTTTTAATTCGGTGAATACATTTTTCAAATTCCAACACATACTCTTTTCAATTCTTTTTTTTAGTGAACAAAGCTTCATTGTTAAAATGTGCAAATAACCTGAAGAAAATTATTCAATCAAGGGTATCAAATGGTTAACAAGTGCAATTACTCACCACCATGATTACAGGTGTGAACACATCTTAAAGATACGTGGACATTACTCACAACCATGATTAAAGGTGTGATCAAATCTTTATATACATGGCCACTCTTTAGTCAAAAGAGTCATAATAATGTTAAATAAATAATTGTATGTGTTTTTTCTTGCTAGGCATAGGCCTATATAAAACGTATATTTGTCAGATTTCAACCGAAAGGCAGAGTACATAATTCTGTCCGTCATGTGCAATCCCTAAGTAACTAATGTTTTTTTTTAGTTTAAATATAATATTTATCAATTTTCATTATTCATTATTTCATTATTTTGATAACTGATGACTTACAGTCGTCCTCGATACAACATTTACAAAGCGAAACGATAAAATATGAATTTCTAATAACTTGATTTATTAATTAGTATAATTGCTTTAATCAAAAGGGTAAAATTAGGGATCACATCTTTTAAACCAGATTTTATATAGGCCTAGGCCTACATTTATACAGTACTGTTTTAGGCTATTTCTTATATAATGGGAATTGATGTAAAACGCCGTTCTAATGTTATTATATTAATATTTAAAATATTTCTTCATAACTTATTTTATAATACAATGAATTTATTACCGTAAGTTACAAAAATAGAAAAGGGCAAAATGTATAGTTTCATATTTAAATGAAATCATTTGATTGACAGCTTTCTAGCACGTCTACAGTAACTATCGACTCCAGTGATCTTGCGAGGTCCTTGTTATTAAAGTTTAGTTTAGGATTGTCTAGTAAATAATTCCTCTTTTTATATGATGAATAGCAGAAGATAATGGAAAAGTAGAGATTTTCAAGGCGATTGAGGTTTGGTCTCGCTCTGCTGCCGTTTATATCCCATTATTGTTTCAAACGCAATCACCTGAAGAATCTCAACAAAGATCTGATTTCGAGACTAAAACCTTATATATACTATTCAAAAGAACATACTTCCTTGTATGTTTCTACATTATAATAAGAAGTTTTATCTAACTTACGATGATTTCATTAGGCCTATTGACTAAATCAGTTCGAATTTTATCCCTGAAACTTAACTGTCATTACCTGCTTTTAAAATAGGCCTACTGTAAAATAGCTTTGTATTTTTTTCTGTTTTCTTCTTATAAGAATGAGCACATTATGAAACTTAATCAAACATTCACCGTGCCACGTAGTCCACATGTAATGCAAATAAACCATAGACAGAACGAAGAAGGAAGTTTGACCAATCTCTTGGTAATGTTTGTTATTTTGGTTGCTTTAAAACAAATATAGTAAGCTTTTAATACATACGACCGTCCGCCTAGTTCGATATGGAACTTATCAACTCAAGTTAAACCCATTGGAATACTTACTAAAAAGAGATTAGAAATGTTATGTTCTCATTTCTAAACAAATACATTTCTATGTAAAGTACTGTGATATTATTTCGCACTGTAAAATATAGGGCATAGGATTATCAAATCAACACTTCTTGTTTTCATCATCATTTCTGATAATTTTGTTGAATGAGTAAAGCGTTAGTATTTGGTAATACAGTATTACCGAACATTGTTTAATCTCTTTCCTTTTTGTTTGTATTAATTTGTATGTACATTTTAGTTCCTGTGTAATTAGGTAGGCCTCTCGAAATTACTTCAATTTGTTTATGAGGGCGCTATAACGATTTTCTACGGTTCAGTAACGTTATAGATGAAATACGTCCTTCTGAGAGTGAGTTAATTCAAGATATCTTAATAACTTTTATTAAAGCAGATAAAGACCTACAGAAGGCCTACAGACAGGTTTTTTCTACAGCAAATGTTTTATTCTACCTTTTATACAGATTTCTTGGGGAGTTACATTATGTTGAATTCAACATTTTAAAAAAAATAAGCATTTTGTATGAAAACTACGAAATTTAAGTGTTTTTGCATCTATATATAGTCTTATATTTTTTCGGAGTTTTTTTATTGTTATTTTTCTGTATTCTATTTATTTGATGTACGATTAAATATTGTGATAACTTTGGATATATAGATATGTTCCTTTAACTACATTATTGCGTTCTTTCCTGTACAGAATCTATCACCGTTGATTTTTCCTTTATTTCTTTCGTTCTTTTTTAACTACAACTAGCATGCTTTGCGGACGCTTCATCGTGAGGCCTATCTGCCTATCAATATTAAGCCATTGATTAACTTTGATTGGCAAGCGGAACGAGTGGTTGGGTACATAATTCTTCTAAATGAAACACGTTTGCGGTACAAACCAGTAGAAGATCACCAATAACCTCCAAACCGTATTAAGTGGTATTAAAGACAGAAGAATAAAAACATCTTTAGTAGTGCATAATAAGAAATATAAACTCCGTTAGAGTTGAGTTTTAACGACTTTTTAATTTTCTTTGACCAGGTAATAAGAGTGAAATTACACTCTTCCCTGCTTTGACAAATTTTCAAATTTTTTTATATTAGCGCCGCTATAATTATCTCTTTGATATTACTGGTTGACGTGATATAATGTTTATTTTACAACGCGATATTAGACTATACACTATAAACATTATGACCAAGGACAAAATGACTGTTAGAAGCAATAGCTACATTGTCAGTGGTGGACAATATGGCTTTTATACACATACATTAATTTTGAAATATCTTAAATGTGTAGGTTTACTTGCATTTCAACTAATTTGGTACCATTCAAATTCATTTTGTTTTAACTTAGTAAATGTTCCTTTGATCTCGAAGTATTTCAAAAACGTTAGAGCTACTCCCATTGTTTTACTTGAAAGTCAGATTTCACCTTATCTACGCCAAATATTTAAAAGTAATATGGTTTGACCACAGAAACCTCACGATCAAAAACAAGAGCATTCGTTTTTATTTGTAGAACGTGGTCTGTCTTTCACGACGTTCAATCTAAATAGTTCGATCTATTTAAATGAAACTAAGCGCTATCAATTCTGTTTCAACTTATTTAATCATATAATTTTGAATATTTTATGTCGTATAGCCGATATTTTAGGCTGACGTGTAGATTACATAGAAAGACCTATTATTATATTTGTGAACTTGATTTTGTTGCGTATTCTGTTACATTATTGGGTTTGATAAATGTCTATCACATGCCAACTGGTTGAATCAACTCATCTCAGTTACATTTAGGAATTAAACTTCAAACAATATCAGAAATCTTAATTAGACATTTTCCAAATCAGTTTACGAACAATTATTGTTTTGTTACCATACCATTGTGTTTTTTTTTTCTAAGAAAAAAAGTAGGTCTGCCGTATGAAAAGAACAAGAATATCTTATTTACTTTTACTATTTAAATAAAAATTAATTATTGTTAAAGCAGTGAGTGAATCCTTGCCATTAGCACTTTGATTGGTTAATTTTGTTCTATTTTATGGTATGTTCTATTTAACGACTCTATTGCACGGTATTTTTTGTTAACATTTTATTAGAACGTGAAACTGATGAATGTTGCATGTTTGAAAATTAAATTAACTGCTCTATTCCACGGCAAATCCGCTTTGAAAGGCCTATAGTAATTGAATAAAAGTTTACTTTGCAACTGTAGGTATGCTATAAAATAATAATAATGACTATAAACCGTAGGTCCAGTGTACACATTGCTTGTGTCAACCTAGTACATCTTTCAAGACTAGTAGAGGGTTGCCCCAGTCTAATAGTTCACACACTGAGCCACTGTTGTGGACAGACGTAATGTCCGTCGACACCGTAGTTGGCTTCCGGTGACACGATGGGACCATTAGGGGAGAAGAATGTGTAACAACAAAGTCCACAGCGCTCGGATCTTCACGAAATAGCGCTATATAAATTACACATTATATAAATAAATAACGAATGTTTTGTACTCGTTGAATGGGGAGAATAGTTTCATATCATTGCAGTCATTAATCGATAAGTATAGGCATAATTGAATAGAAAACTTATAAACGATCATGAAAATTGTAGTAATAGAAACAGGTTCTTGTACCCATACGACGAGTAAATTATACCGAATAAGTAGTATTACTATTCATTGATACCCAATCAGATTTAATAATGTCGATAAGCCTGAAGACAAATAGGTTTTTTTATTGGTGTTACCGACTACTCTTATGGGAAATCCCCTGTTGTAGGCTAATGGACAATGATTGTAAAATATAATCGTTACACCTATTGATGGACCATTGTATATTTCTAAACATCTTGGTTCTATAAAACCACAAGATAATAACAACTAGTACATGATTTTGCAATATAAACTGGGCATATTTGGATTCATCTTTCATATTTTTTTTTAAATAATCCCGCAGAGATGCATTAGTATTTAGTGGGCCAAAATCGACCCTTCTATCTCCCAGCAACGTATTCCTATAGCACAATCAGATTACGATAACGCATATACGCGAACATCATACAGAAATATAAACTAAAATCTAAACTGACCAGCTGACATATTATATTCCAGTTGCAAATGTTAGACAGTACTCAAATACAGGGTATTAATGTCTCTTGCAGATGTTACTGGAATTTAGATAATTGTATAATAATTGTTTTCGTCCACTTGTGGAAATTATGATGCTTGTCTGTATAATATTAAGCAATTAAGTAATTTAAGTTTTTTTTTATTTATTTACTATTATATATATATATACTATAATATTCCAATTGAAGGTGAAAATGTGTGTTTTGGAAAGGAAGAAAGAAAGTTGTGAAATACATGATTGTAAGGCCTCTGGGGTTGAGTTCAGCACACACAGTAATCCCCAGCAGCTTAGAAATTCTACCTCGTACAAACTAAAACTTATATCCAGTACACACCGAAATATTTACCAAGAGACTTCGAACAATATTCTATTTCAAACGCGTAAATTATGACAAACGTTTACGGCAAATACTTATTGAATACAGATTACAAAAAGTTAGATAGTACTCAAATGTCAAATGAACTAGGGCATTTTTCAGAATCGTATTGTTAGCGGTAAAAAGACAACGAAGACTAACAAGAAAGCTAACATTACTTAAGATTAATCTGTCAATAGGAGCGAGAGTACTTTAAACTTCGTAGGTCAGAGGTTGATTGACTTTGCCTTAAATTTGGTTGATTTGTTCGTTTTCTTTACTGTCTATTATCATATTTCTTTTTTAAATGATTTTCATTATATTTCATAGTTTTCTTTAAAGAACTTCCTGGTATACGTATAATATACATTAAAATATTCATGGTTTGATCTAATAAAGCAATCAAATTGATTCAAATTGAACAAGATTAAAGCTTTGTCTACACTATCAAACTGAATGTGACAAAACAATGTGATGTGGTCATATATTTACATAATAATGTCATATCACTGTGAGCAAATCACTACCATTATTTGTGCACATCACTCTTTTTTGTCACATAAAGTTTGATAGTGTAGACATGGCTTAAGAATAATGTTGATTTTAAAGATAGAAGATCAATATTTGGCGGTCGTAAATAATTGGAAATCGTATAACATTCGTTTCAATCTAATGTATTGTTTATTAAATTTAAGAAACCGAAAATGGAAAATGCTGAAATGTATAATTGAAAGTATATATAAAAGTATATCTTGATCAGAGAAGAAACTCGATAACGAGTGAAAAGTTTTATTCTTAATTCACTAATGGTAAATGGGAGCAAATAAAAATAGCTATCACTAATCGATGGTTTTCCCCATACTAATGTAACACATTGTATACAGTACGATGAAATTTATATAATGCGTGATCAAGTTAGTGTTTACCGACGACCAACCGACCAACAAACTGACCGACATAGTGAGCTGTAGAGTCGCGTTTCACGCGACTAAAACATGAGAGCAATCATTATTTAGTATCTTGATAACAAAACTTCTGCTATATTTTTTACCAACATTATTTATTGATTTAATATTCCTTATATCTAAAGGCATGTTGTTCAAAAATGTTGAGCCGGTGTAAGTAACTTTAAATCGAACAGTCATGGTAGGGGCTGTGGGATGTTTTACCTTGTTTATACCTGGTCAATCTTAAATGTTAAACAATATAAAATAATCACTGATTTTGTTTGCAGTGTACCATGAGTATAAATCACAAATAGGTTGTATGAGTTCGGTTCAAAGTTTAAATAGGAAATATTTATACAAACATGGGAAAATTAAATATTAAAAATAGCAGAACGTTAAAACAAGAAAATTATTAATCTTGTAAAATGACAGAATTTGTTCATTTAAATATATAATAGGCCTAATTTACTTAATGCACATTGTTATATGAAATCAAATAACTTATTTATAGAGTGTGGAGATCCTGTTAGAGACTGAATGTTTTTTTTTTAATATTTAAAAAGAAAATATTAATATATGAGATGAGATGACGCGTTGGTGGTTATAATGTTTGGCTACCAATTCAAGGATCCTGGGTTCTAATGACAAATTACAACTCCCCCTGTAATAAGACTTTGTTTTTGTAGAGCATCTAGTTTGTCTTGTGAACAGGATTGCCATCTTTAAGAAGGATAGTGAATTATTTAGCTATGGTTATCCCTGGCAATTTGCCTAAATATATAATAAAAAATAAATAAATAAAAAAAATTTTATAAATTAAGAAAAAGTAAAAAATTGCATAAACATCTTTTTAATAATAAAAATATGTTATAAATATGTTTTATAAGTGCTACCCCAGACTTCTATATTCCATTGTAACAATGCGTTGAATAAACAGTGTATATTAATAATTAACTCCATTTCTTTAATTAGGCCTACCTATCAGCTCGTGGTGGTACAATAGGGCACGCCGTGTCAGCACGATGAAGATGCGTAACCTTCAGACAACACATTAATGACGATAGTGCAAACATACATCACCATCAATCATCTAATTAATTAAAAATGAAGTAATTCAATCTATATTATGAAGCTGATGTTATCTGATGTAAATAAATCATACTTCGATAACAGATAGCCGATTTTTTTGAAATGCTTCGCAAATGATATTCCAATAATAATTATACATTACCGCTACAATGAAGAACATATTTGGTAGGCATATAATAATATTAATCACATAAACCAATCTGTAAGGAAATGCAATCATCATTACTATCTGTTTGATTACAATATAATTTATGGAAGACTTTACACTGTAGAGATACGGTACATTAATCAACAATTTGTTGGTAAAAGATAAGAATATTCGAATCCTGTCGGCGGAGCCACTATAACATACAACTCATTTATATTTAGAGATATAAAACAAACTTTGAAAAACATCATTTACTTTCTCTCTTATGTGTGATTTAACTATGTTAACGGAAATCTTAATTGTGTTATGTGTAAGTGTTGCTAAACCTCACAAAACAGTATGTACTCTTTGATGACGTCCACGTCATCACAGCTTTGCAAACAATTTACCTGAATTTAATGCGAACATACCTGTTGCATTGGTCTAACGCTCGCTCGAGTGGTAGACGTTTCTGTCTGATGCTTTTATTACGATTAGATGGTGTGACTAGGATTTAAAAATGGCCCCTATTTTTTACCCAAAAATGATAGTAGCTCCTATGTTAAACCATGTACGAACGTAATTTGTATGCCAAATCTTACAACAAAATTGCCAAGAATTCAACTTGAGCATTAAAATCTCACGGAATTGATATTTGGAACATTGGGTTCCCCACTAATACGGGTGTAAAACTAATCATATGGTGTAGATAAATTAAGCAAACGTTACCATCAATGTACTGTAGGCCTATACTGTATATATACTAACTATATATCTAGCGAATTGCATTTCGCATTTCATAAAATGTATTTATAGACTGATACAATAGCAGTGACATTGTAACCAGACATTATGCCTATGCGAATGTGAAAAGATGGTTAACAAAACAATTTAATTTTATTTCAGGTTCATATCAAGAGAAACAAACACTATACAAATAATAATACAAATAGTTGCATAGGCCTAAAGAGATTCGA
Organism: Antedon mediterranea; assembly: GCF_964355755.1. Taxonomy (NCBI): domain Eukaryota; kingdom Metazoa; phylum Echinodermata; class Crinoidea; order Comatulida; family Antedonidae; genus Antedon; species Antedon mediterranea. Next base: position 20,337,878 of record NC_092674.1, on the reverse strand, counting down.
CTACAGAATGGTGAGTTCATGTTTGCAACAAATAAGGTTTGAAAAGTACTAAAAAAAGAAGTTATTATGCATAGTAGTTGGGTCATTTCCTGTACAGTTTGGAATATTTTAAGCAACTATTTTCAATCTTAGTTTTAAAACTAATGATAGATTTAAGAATGAATTCATAAAAGAATGGAACATGGTTCTCTACAACCATTGCAATAACACAGCAACTCATAGCTTGTCTTAAAATCATTCCAAATACATTGCTGTAACAAACCTAAAGGAACTATATAATTTTCACAAGTCACACCACAATGCTACACATACTAAGACAATATACTTAAACAACACAATCCTCACAAAATGAAGCATTTACTATAAAATTTCCTGCATAGAGGATTACTTCTGATGCATAATGATCGGTATTGTTGGTTGGATGGTTACAGAATAGAGCGTAGACATACAACACTAAAATAGTAAACTATAAAATTCCTCCATATTTGATGCCACGAAGACAATTCGTCACTCTTGACCAACTTATAAGTTGACTAGGTAAAACATGGAACTCAAAACAATGGCGAATAGGTATATAAATAATGTAAGGAGTTTAAGTACGGTTGTTGGATATCACAACCAAACGAATAGCACACGTAATCCCAAAAAGTTTCTTTTCATTTATATAGTTCAAACGACATATTACAAATCACGGACTGATTAACATTTAAATCGGGTCCTTCATAATTTTTGCTTAAGGGATCAATATTTCAAATATATGTTGATACACTTTACAGTTCATCATTGTGCTGTGGTTATGCGGTTTTCTATTTTTCAAATAAAAAAGTTCACTTTATTCTTTAATCATCTATAATAAAAAGGTTGGCCAGGCCCGGATCTTTATGATCGCTGTTGCGTGAACAGTTTGTCTTTCTCTGCCACACAATTCAGACTTTTGGCTGCACTGAACAATAGCAAAGTCATGGGAAGCTTTTAAAATCAAACCTGTAATACCTGAGACGCGTAATGAAAAGTTTTCCATGGATCGTGAATATCTGTCATCCCCTTCGGCGGGATAGTATTGTTATTAGTCTGGTAACAGGTAACGACTTGACCAGATGTGGTATATAGTGCAAAATAACCAGTATGAGATAATTAAAAAGATCCTTTTCAAAATAGTGTTTTTAATTTAAAATAAATAATATAAAAAATAATTATAGTATGTATGATACTTTCTGATGCGTCAAGACAACATAATAACGTTGAATGATAACAACATTATTAAAACAAGTTTTTAATTTAGGTTGAAAAGCTGCGTCTGTAATATTTTCACTCTATTAAATGTATGTAAAGGGTCGGATTATTATGTGAGATAGACATATATATCACAGAGATAGGCCTAAGTCGAGAGTTCTCGAAATTGTTATTTATGCCGCAAATACCCATGTTATGTAAGACATTACCATCAACTCTTTACTATTGTTTTGCTTGTTTGAGTACATGAAAGAACAAACTCTATAATCACTTTTAAATTATATATTTTACATCTTACTGTTCATTATTTTATATTTTTTCGTTTTTTTTTTGTTTTTTTTGTCAGACTTCTCATTATTGTCCAAGCCACTTACTGTTCATAATTTTATTTAGAAAAAATAATTGATCAAAATTCACTATAGATATATAATTCTATTTTGAGGATCCGGTAATTAAAAAAAGGAGGAGCATGTTCGGTAATGAGATGACAAAATATGACTCCTGGAGAAGGTTTTGTTATTACCTGGTAAGAAAATCTTCCAATGTCTCCTCCTACAACTTATATTTAATTTTGTTTATGCGAGTCGAATCAACTGTCAAATATCATAATAGGTAATTAAAAAGATGTGTTATTAAAGATTGGTCTGGTTAGGAAGTTGTCGTTTCAATTGCCTTTATATATTGTAAGTTGGTACTTTTTGACCACACAGCACGTGGTTACCCTTTCAACTCAACACAACAGGTAACTAATAACGCGCGATAGAAACGGTATCAATAGTTTTAATTCTATAGTTCATTTTATAGACTTTAGCAACTTTTGTGGAATCTTCAATAAGCCCCATAAATTCCTATTTAAGTACATTGTTTATTATCAAAATAGAATTTGATTGATGTTTATGTTGGCATAATAAAGCAACAAATAAAGCCATAAGTACACTCATTTAAAAAGAGAACAACAATTACAATTTAGGGAGGCTCATATAAATCGTGTAAAAAAGATCCAGGAATGAATAGATACCAGAATTAAACACAAAGTTTTTCCATACTTCATGATCTTGCTCGTTGTATATAGTTATTAACTCTTATGGGGGTTTTAAAGGTTTTGTGAAATAATAATTATTATTAATGCCTACAACTTTTTAATTCACTAATAGATGTTTTATCAAGAGTCATGCGTGATTATGTGTATATAACGTGTGTAAATTCATTATGTAGCACAATTGGCCTACATAAAATACACACACATTGTTAGAAAAATGTATTCTTTAATTTTTTTTTTAATACATTGACCGGTTAAATGGTTTTATAAACCTACTGTAAAAAACAGTTCCTTAAAAATATATTGTTAAAAATGTTTGTTGAAAATAATTCAATTTGACAAATAATGATAATATACCTGAAAAAACAGTCTAATTTTCTGTGGTCAGACAATTTTAACCGATTATGTTTTCTTTTTTAAAACTGCACAATGACATTTTAAAAATCTGATTTTATTTATCTTCATATTTCATTTTTTGGGGCGACAATGCATCTATAAGAAACGATAGTTAGAAAATAAATATTACAATATCTATAAAAACAATTACAGTACTTAGTTACCTAATTTCAAATTGCTGGTAAATAATAATAAAAATTATAATAGGCCTATACAGTATTAATGCTAAATTTATTTTTTAATAGCTTTAACGATATAAATATAATTTATTTATCAAGGCTAGAAAATGTAAATTTATTTTGATACAAAATATGTTTTGAAGCTAATTCAGTATCTCTCAATCTACAGTGTTCTTGAAAACAATAGAAGTATATTTCTGAAGAGGGCATGTTTCTGCTAAAATAATCAGTTATTAGCTTGTTTACGAAAAGTGTTCAAATTAACCGCAAAATGAGTGCTTTGAAGGTGTATTTTCTCAACCTCACGTTTGCTCAGGTGGAATTATGTTTATGTGCTGTGCAAACCCACTGGATAATGTTGAATAATAACACAGGAACCATCAAGGGAGTAACTATAGAGGTGGTATTAAATAACCATCGTGATTATTATGTCCAAAACCGAAAGAGGAAACTATTCGATTAAAAAGTGGAAGTGGTAGTTCCGTAAGAAATACTACTATTATTTTGTTTGTTTCATTCGACAGTTTTTCTACTTTAGTTTGTTTACAACTTAGATCAGAAGCAGGGAAAGTACTTTAGCAAAGACGAAGGAGGAGCTAATCCCAAGTGGTAAAGTGGGAGAGAAAGGTGGAGTTTAAACATGGGCGGAGTTAAAAACTGTTATTTTTAAGACCACTAAAATATCAGGCAGGTATGGAATATGGAACTTCAGATGATTTCATGCTTTCATTTTTAGTTTTAGTAATAAAGGTAATTAATAAAAATTACAATATAAATTAACAAATATAATAAATAGAACAATCAATGTGTATACTGTAATTTAAACATCAGGAGATTTGTAAATATAAAACAAAGCAAAACAACAAACAAAAAAAACAAGTTAAATGTTTAAATGTAATGTGATCTAAAGAAACAACGGTTACGCAGATGATGATTGATATTGCAATCATTAATGTCTCCGGGTTCGTTCGTCGATATGCAGAAGAGGACATTTGTAACATAAAACATAACAACTTGTATTCAGTTAGGCCTCTCATCATGACTTGTTTTAAAATGTTCAACACATCATGACGACATAATAAGTTTCTAAATAAGGGAGGAATTCTGCTCATATCCAGTAGTGTATATTTACAGTAGGGCTATTTACAGAAAAGTAGGCATGAACATTTATTTTAAAACAAGAAAATACCGAAAATAAATAGGGGAAAATAGATAAATCAGATTATCATTTGTAAATTATATATGTATTTACAATGTTGATTTTTTGAAATATATTTTCATCCTCACTGGGCTCCAAAAAATGTAACCAATTAAATATCTATTCAGGATAATAAACAATAAAATTACATCAAATGATTTTTAGCCATTTTAATTTATACACATTAAATTAGCCTAATCAAGTTTCATTAGAACAATAGCATTTATTATTTGTCCATATTGTGTGCTAGTGTATTACCTCCTAGTGCTTCTAAACATCCAGAACCTCTTCGCTCGATAACAAATAATACTTGTCACTCTAATATTCCGCTTCAAAATAACTTTTAGATTGACCTTGGTTATTGAATAGTACTTATTAACTTAAGCATTTAGTAAAGGGATTCACCCTGAAGCATCCAATTTTACTATTACCTTCGATATGTTAAAACTAACCGCGGCTATAGCCACTCAGAACAGATAAGTCTGGCGCCAGGCTGTCTACAGTACACTTTTGTTACGTGTACGTTTTAAAGATCCGGCGCATGGCCTCCTTGCCGATTTTCAAGTATTTTCTCGTTAAAAACCATTTAAAAGAAGTGTCGGCGCCGTAAATGGGTTGCGACTAAGCAACAAGAAAATATTGTTGTATATAAAAATAAGTCTATGGTAAATTTAGTATCATGGCCTACTTTATTTGATTTTATCCTAAACTTTCATTTGCTACAACCATACAAGGAACTAGTGGCGTTTGTATTCTCATATTTCCCCCTGCATTGTTTAGTTATTTTCTTTGTATTAATACAGAATACTAACGCATTTAGTTTGTAAAGATAAAATAATAAAATATTTCTTGTTTGTTTTCTTGGAATGTTATACCTGTATTGCAATGTTTCTAGAATAGAGTATTAAAAATTAAATAAGTTTGTAATTTACCACATACGATAAATAAATTCAAAATAATTAAACATTATATAAATAATATAAAATCTATAATTCACGACACACTAAATATAAAAACAAGTGATTAGAGAGTATAAAGAAGAAATGCCTAAACTAAGAAAACAGTTGAAAGAATGCACTCTTGAAGAAGTTCAAAGAATTTATAATTGTCTTTATTACATCTTCCTCATTAAACAAAAAATACTAAATAATTGAGCAGTAATTGAGAAATAATTAATCATATACCTTTCATGGATATACGATTTATAATTATCAACGGTTTAAAATGTATCTCTTTGGTTTAATTTAAAAAAAAAGATTTATATTATAAATATTTATTTCCACATGATTTAGAACTTTTTAGGAATATTATTGGATTAATTTATGTTTTTGTTCGTATTTTAAAAATACACGGTTGGTTACCTTAATGCTTTAATGTACAAAATACAATCCAAAAGAAAAAACAAATTGATATGAAGTTGTAAAGACTTAAAACAAAGTTTGCTTCATTGTTTGATTCGGTTTTCTTCTTTTTTTTATTTTAAATACAAAATAAGATCAGCTTCTTAAATCATGCTTACATATGCATCAGTGGGTAGAAGAGACGGTATGGATAAGGGAGAAATCAAAATATTTTCGATAATTGTGCTACCTTAGCAGGTTGAGGGGGCTATGTATGATTTATAAATCGTATATCCATGGAAGGTATAATTATCATTATTGAAAACATAATGTGTAAATGTATTATGTCTACGGTCTATTAAAAAAAACAATAAACTCTCGAGAAACAAGAGCTGTTTTTAACAACGGTTTAAATGTATCTCTTTGGTTAGTTACAAAAAAAAGATTTATATTAGACATTTATTTCCTCATGATTTAGAACATTTTATGTTTTGTTTGATTGTCTTTTTTTTTTGGTACTGTAAATCTACTATAGTAATCAATAGTAGTTTTACAGACCACACCATGACAGGTCCTTTCAGTTTTTGTGCTTGATATTATGGAGTGATGCATTTTATTGTAACTAATATCAAGGCACTTTTCTACATGGCCTACATACAGTAAGTAAATCCATAAAATATACGGATTAAAAAAACATCCATCACTACTAAGCTTGTGTAATGTTTCTCTTCTTCATCACATCTGCACTCGAAGATAATCATTAAAAAAAATACTACACGGCTTTGGTGAGTCTATTTCAATCAGTTCAGATATATATTTCTTTAAAATATATGACAGCTTTCAAAACACATCTCTATTATTTTATTATGATGGACAAATAAAATATACTATGACTATGAGGTATAGTTAGGACACTATATTACATAGCCTATGTAAATACACTAACGTGATTGGTTGAAACTGCATCACATGACTACCGCTGCGAGGATCGTAAATCGTATATATCCTCGAGAACGATGATATTGACTGTGTAATTTTCGCGTAATTATCGTGTCCCCTGTCATTAAACATATAGATTCTCGAGTACGATGATATTGACTGTGTAATTTTCGTGTGCCAACACTCGCGTTGCCGATAAATAAACGAAAGTCATCTACTCGATCTTGAACTCGGGTGGAATTGTCACTCCATCGCAAGACAACGTTTCATCCGCTGGGCCACGGAGTTTGCTTGAAGAAATTAATCTTCTAAACTATTTAAGCTATGCATACATAGCGCCCTCATTTGTTATAAGTCCACCCTAAATGTGATGAAACACCGTTTATGATTGGTCAATACTCACGGTAGTAACCTAGTAACTAGTACGCGCTGAACATCCGGTGATTCGGCTCCTCGAAGATCGAGAAGACGACGAATTGTTTATTCGGCCTACCTGATTATAATATTATTATTAATAGGCTTATTGATGGAAATTCTTCTGTTAATTTAAACGACCTAGGCCTAAGTGAATATTTTATTGCCAAGGAATCATTAATTATTATCTGTATATTATTCTTCGCAAGGTAAGGTGTCTAGGCAGGCTTGTTTTAAATACAATACAAAAGGAGGCCTGCCGCCTACTAGCTAGCCTAGCTTCACCCAACCCAGCAGACTTGTTCTTGGCTATATAATATAACAGATATTGCCTTTTATATCGGTTAAATATATGATTTGACATCCCCTCGGGAATGATATTAAGTTCTCGGGGAATATATATTTCCCTCAGCTGGCGCTTCGGGAAATATATATTCCCTCGAACTTAATATCATTCCCTCGGGGATGTCAAATCTTATATTTAACCTCTAAGCAGTCAATATCTGTATAATATGAACCCCCGGTTCGTTTCTATTATTCCAAGTACGACACGGCAACGAGATGAGGACCATTCAGGCAGAAAGTCACTAGATTATTATAAACAGCGAGTATTCCGCGTCTTGTGTTAAGGTTTAAAATACCATATGCATACAGTTAATACAAATAAACAAAGCAAAGTACACTAGTTGATTCATTTATTTTTTATTCATCAAAACTATATTCCGGGAAAAATAATTATTTACTTTTTGATTGGTAGTCACCACAACCATGATATAAACTATACTCATTAGAGGGCGACAGACATGGAATTTTAAATCAGCTTAAAAGCGGACACTGTAACTATATTTCTACTAAACGTTGGGTGCAGCATATTTAGATAAGCCTTCAAGGTGGGTCCTTTTCATTGTAAATTATTGGAACTGCTATACCCCACTATATAACCAGTATTTTAAAAAATTACAATACAATTGTTAATACATTGAAATTACTTTTAAAGTTATGGGATGGCGCTAGTTACAACCCGTTATGTGTGATTAATTAGAATAGAATGACGTAATGCATAAACGGCATAAAAAGTAGAAAGATTGGTACTTGGGGTTCATAGCTGGTTATTGCATGGAGTTATACATTTTATAACTCTATGGTTATGTAACAAGCCAGATTTGCTGTAAACAAAGTAAGAATGAATTTAGCAGATGGTTGTTATTTTGTACCTGTCTGCAGAAGCTTATTGACCATCATAGATTAATTTTCTGGGGGGAAATATATTTTTAAAGTTTAAACTTGCATTAAAATATTATGTAGGTCTAAAGTTTCTAAAATCCATGATAGGACATGCTGTATTTTCTAGTTCTTTCCATAATTAATGTAGATAATGACTAAGAGACTGGTCATGTTAATTAAGATAAATCGTTTATATATTATTTGTGTTCAAACATTAAAATTAAATATTTAAAATAATAATTTAATAATAACAATAATAATAATAATAAGCCCACTGTTATTGCATACATTGTTGTTTAGCCTATACGTTTTAGAGGCAGTCACCTCCTTATTGGGCTGAACAATAAATATTTATAAATTTATGTTAAAATAATAATCTTATAATAAACATATTTATTATGTTGTGAAAAATGAAAAGCCCACTGTTATTGCATACATTGTTGTTTAGCCTATACGTTTTAGAGGCAGTCAGCCTTCTTATTGGGCTGAACAATAAATATTTATTCATTTATGTTAAAATAATAATCTTATAATAAACATATTTATTATGTTGTAATAAATGAAAAGCCCACTGTTATAGCGTACTTTGTTCCTTAGTTAGCTAAAAAGTTCTGAATTAACATATGATTCAATGGGATTACATTCAGTATCAATGCATGTTTCTGAAAATGTGCATTCATTTTTAGTCATGTGCAAATGCAAACTAAAATTTGTGCACACGACTGCAGTATACGGCCTCATTACAGTTAGAAATGTACAATCTCATAAATGATAGACCATACCATTTTTTTAAATTCTAAAATGTTGCCAGATAACCTAGTAAATTAATTTAACAATGCATTAATCATATGAAATGGCAATATTTTCACAAGTTGATAAATTTGACCAGCTCTTTAGGCCATGAGAAATACATTTATGGTTTATGTCGGCATCTTTCAGTTTTGGTGCAGGATTTCGTGAAACTTTTATCTCTAGAATTTAATGGCATGCGCTGTATGTATGCAAGGTCAACAGGTCATAATTATGTCGTAGGCTAGCCAGTCATAGAACTTGTTAGTTAGGCCTAAACTTTTACATTACATATTGAAACATTGTGAAATATATAAACAGAAGAGAATAAAAATAATGACATTTTTTATTTTCACCATCAAAAAACGAAACAGACTGATAAAACTTTTTTCTGCAGGCTAAATTTAGTGTGCACTGATAAGAACCATAGTGTTTGGTTTAAAATTCAAATGAATAATTTAAAAAAAATTATTTTATGAAACTAGAAGAAATTATTTAATATGTTTTGGTTATTCAACCTTAGCCTTTTGCTTCAAATATTCGTTAGTAACGTTCCAATACCAGAACATTTGAAGAACTATTAATCCGCTAAATGTAGATGAGCTAATAAAGACACATACAAGGACCATGTCACCTGTTTCCTGAATGGATGTAAATATCCGTGCTACGCTACCCAGGAAGATCAGTACCATTGTGATGGCTGACAATTGGCCAGTGTGTCCATTACGTATATTTGTCACAATTTGGATCATCTAAAAAAATAAAAGTAACATTTTCAGTATCACACCTGGGTTTTTAATCCTGTGTCAAATGCAACATACTGTAGAAGGAGGTGGGATACAAACATGATTTGCTTTCTCTATGTACTTTTCCTACTGGACATTTTCATTTTTTTGTATATATTGGAAACTTTCGCTACACTCTGGAAACTACAGTATACAATAACTTTTCCAGTACACAGGAAAAGTTTCCAATATACAGGAAAATATTCCAATATGTAGAGAAAGTTTTAAGTATATAGGAAACGTTTCCAGTATGCAGGAACTGTTTAGTTTCCAGTATGCAGACAAATTTCCACAGTATGCATGAAAAGTTTCCAGTATGCAGGCAAAGTTACCAGTATGCATGAAAAGTTTCCAGTATGCAGGAAAAGTTTCCAGTATACAGGAAAAGTTTTCGGTATGCAGGAAATGTTTCCAGTATGCAGGAAAGGTTTTCAATATACAGAAAAGCTTTCTGTATGCAGGAGAAGTTTTCAACTTATAATGGAGACTTTCTGTCTGACAGATACTATGTAAAAAATCTATGTCAATCTTACTGTGACCTGTGTTAAAAATTGCTAGTTTTTTTATCAGAGGCTACACCAAATGTGAAATATAAGTATAAGTGCTTAGCAACTCTATTTTTTTAAAAATTGTCTCCACCCCAAACATGGTGGGCTTATCCTGCTAGAGGCTTATAATTGTATTTCATATTTCAAAGTATAAATCCAATTTCCAGGGACCTAACAGTTCCATTTTTTAAACCAGGCATGTTGGCGCTGAAGTACTTTAATTCATGAGATCCATTTCCAGGGACCTACAGGTAGCAGCTCTATTTTTCCAAATTTTCTTAGGTCAACACCAGGGTCTGTCAGACCCCAGACAGCTATGCCTCTGAAAACTAACTGTGAATTTTAATCGGCTATTGATATTGTGCTCAATAACATGCAGTACTTACTCTAGAGACAATCATCACCGGCATGTTACAAGCCTGTAACGTTGCTAATACATTGACTGGGGTGAGGCCAGATAATAGAACATACATGACACCTGTGTATATAACCAAGTAAACTACGGCATAGGATGACTTCTTAGCATACACCAAACAGAGGACAATGATAATACTGGTTTGAATAGCTAGAAACAACGCCTCGCCCCAAGCACTGAAAACAAATGATTAAAACTAATGATAAATAATGTATACAATATCTATTATGTATTGCTTTTTTGTATAAATGCTGCCTTTTTTTCTTTGCGCATATGCACATACGTTTTAGGCCGAGCCTACCATCTAATAGTAGCGGATTAATTGAATTAAAGTAGAAAAGTGTTTGTTATTGTTATTTAATAAATAATTAATGTTATTGTTATTATATAGAATAGGCAATGGAAACAAATTTATATTTTCATTCTGTGACAGAGGAAATATTTCTTTAGTAGCATAAAATAATGAATTTGATAAAATTTTATTCAGTGGTGGTTAATTTTACATGAATATAATTACTACATACGTGAATGGAAAGCTTCTGGCAACGGCGTAAGACCATGAGGATGAGATTGCAAACATCTCCAATAGGTTGCCTGGTACACTGATACCTTCACCACTTCTTGCCTTCATTATCTTTAGCATCTGAGGAATCTTAACTTATAAATTAAAGAAATTATACAAATAATTAATTCCAAGATATATGTAACGTACTGTAGCTCGTATTCTCAATGTTATATAAGATCAATAATTAACATGAAAGTGTATAGCAGGATATAAAGATGGATCTCGAGTAAACCATCAGTGAAGTCAACTGATACTAAGTATCTGTCAATGACGGCCATGTGTCTTCAGAAGAAGACAAATTACAAGAACAGTAACAAGGAGATAACTCAAGATTTGATCAAACAAAATATAAGCTCCCTCTGGAAGAACAGTTTTTTTACTGAAAAGGTTTCTTATGGAATGATTTTTACCAACCTGCATAATGATGAGGGTATGTATAAAAAATGAAACAATAATAAAAAGGAAAATTGGAGAAATAACAACATTTTACTGTGATAGAAAAGTATATAGAGGGCGCAAATTGAATTGAAAAGTTTAAGATGGTATAGAGGGCACATGTTGTGCTGGAAACTAGTTTTAATGAATTGCAAATATATTCAAGTTTATAGGTATGTTTATATAGGCAAATACGATTAAATAACTGTTTTTCCTATATCTGGTCATGCTGGGATGCACAGTTCAATGACATTTGTTTATACACAGTAGTAGCGGGTATACGCATTGAAAGGGTTAAGGATGTTAGTCTGAACATGCATTTGGTACACTGTGGCTTGCAAAAGTAATCTTGAAAAGAAGCTAACTCGAAATCTTTTCTTTTCGGGATACAGTAGTATGTGCTTCTTTTCGAGAAATGTATGATCGTCTTATAATCATATCATATTAAAAGAATTGATTTAGTTTGAGGTTTTACAGTATAAGATATCTGCAAATTATTATTTATTACATTAGTAGTACTACTAGTAGTACTACTAGTAGTAACTTTATATACAGCTTCAGTACAAATACTACACTAACTCTTACCCATTGCAGAGCCTGCAATGATTCCAATCCCAAGACCTTTTGTTAATGCAATCTTCAGACATGTTTCTATAACAACAAAAATAGTAAGATTTAGATACATTTTTAGCTGCTTCTGTTGAAAAATTAAATGCACAAACCAATAAGAGATGAGGAAGTTTGTGAGCTGAGAGTGAAGAAACTTGCAAACTTGTATTATTTACGATCTATTTAAATTATTATCTTTTTCATGTAATATATACTGAACATCAACAATCAACATTCTGATGCAAATTAAATAAAGAGTGGCAGACAGTAAATTCATGAAAAGAAGGAAATAACAGATAGTAGAAAAAATACGAGGAGAAATTTTGAAAACAAAATATTTTGTAAATAATTCATTTGCATTATCTAACATATATAAAATAAATAAACTATTCATAGTTAACTAACTAAATTCAGTAAAAGTTATCTAAACAATATTTAAAATGATAAAATATTACAAATTACAGTATTTATAAACAGTAAATGGAAAAGGTTCAAGGAACTTGAAATAAATGAAAATCAAAATTTTAGTTCAATTGAACATAATTTTTGTAACTAGCTATTATAATAATGCCAATTGCTTAATAATTTCAATAGAAATTAAGTAATCTTTTTATGTAAATATTTATAAAACATCACAATTTGTTATTTCTGATCAACACTACAATAAAAAAAGTAAAATTGCTGGTACAAATTGTTTAATTAAAGAATAGCAAAGTATGAAGTTTATTATGCTGGTACAGTATACACTGTATGTACAGTATGCAATAGAATTCATTGCTTGATTGGACATATTCATTTTGCAAATCACCTTTTGGGAAAATACAATTTCCTTCAGTTTCAATTTTTTATATGATTAATTCCAAATTAAAGTAGGGGATTATAGTTCCTGGTGGTTTGGCCCCTTTGATATCGACATATTTTTGACAGCACAATAAATAATAGTAGGCCTAGTAGTAGTAGTATCATTTCAAAACACCTTTTGCAAATGCAAAATTCTAGTAGACTTAGAGGCCTCTAGTAGTATCCTAGGAGTACGATTTATTAGGGGTAGTCTAGCGGCTAGCTAGCTAGAGTAGTAGTAGCCCAATAATTATTACTACACCTAGGCCTAGTCTAAAATAAGTTACTTACTGACGGTACGATTGCCAATCCTGACCTTATCGAAGAAGTATCTAGTTGCTAGGCCTATTCCAACTTGATGGCCTGTATATTCATACTTTCTTTAAAAACAGTAATAACTAATACCTCCCAGCTACCTAGGCTTCTACTAGAGTAGGCCTACCATCTAGCTAAGCCTAGCATACTAAGCCTACCTATATGCCTAGCCTAGGCTAGGCTATGCGGATTTCGCCTAGCCCTAGCTAGCTAGGCCAGGCTAGGCCTACTTACTGTATGCTAGGCTAGGCCTCCTAATTAATAATCTTATTAATCTTACCATTAAAGAAGTTGAAATTAATGAAAAACTCATCATAACAGTGCTGCGGAAGAAATACTAAAACTAAGGAAGAAAATAGCTCTTCTAAAGATGCCATTGCAGGCCTGTTTTTAAACGAAATACCGACGGTTACGACACAAGCGATTCTAGGTGTGTGTGACGTGCGGCGGGCGATTTTTTTTTCCGTACGAGAGTTCCTCCATCGGTTCGTTTCGGACTCAATCGACTCTTCGGTAAGCCACCGATGCTCACTGATGCGTGACAGCAACCACAAGACAAAACGTGAGCAGTACAGCTTTTTTTTTCACGAGTGACAGATTTATACATACTGTACATACTACTAGAGGCTAATACTATACTCACTGTAAATATAATAATAAATATTAATAGTAGTACTGAACGTCATTGTAATAATAATAATAGGCCTAGAATTTTAATAATATAATACTGTATAGGCAGCCACAAACCAATGTATGTACCATCAGATTCACAAACAGTAACACACATACAGCAGCAGCACTTTGTTGGTCGTCACAAGCAAGGCCTAGCTAGCCTAGCACTACGCTACGTGTGCTTCAAATTCAATGTAGTACATTTCCATCTACAGTACTATTTTTTATTTTAATAAGATGAAGTACAGTAGTAGGTTAGAAATTATATGTACAGAAGTAACACTAACAGATGTTTTTATCAAGAAAATTAAAATTTTCTTCAGGTTTTTAAGTGTAACATTTGAAAAATTGTATACATTATAGGCCTAGTATTAGTAACATGTATTCTTGTAAGTTGTAATGTAGAAACACATGCTTGCTTATAAAGCGTTTAATATTGTGTTAATTTAATAATTATTGATATCTTGGCCGGTGGAAATTTCGAATTAAAATGAACAATTTAAAAAAAAAATTTATTTCAGAAACCATAATAAAAAAAATAAAATCAAGAATATGGAATACAGAAAACCGATCTTCATGACAAGATGATAGTAGGGTGTCACGAAAGCTAAGACCCCCTAAGACCTAAGATCACGAAAGCTAAGACCCAAGACCTAAGATTACAAATATTTATATTTATTTATATAATTATAAGCTTCATGGAAAATGCGTTTTATTAAATGTATTTGTACTATTGCAGTCGTGTCAGTACCGTAATTGAATATTTTTTACTTTGCATGTATTTTTTATGATTTTCCAAATTACATATACACATAATAAACAATAATATTAGTTGTAGGCCTATAACTTAATTAAAACTCCAAAATTGCCTATATTAAAAGTCTGAAATCTTTATTTTTCAAGATTGGGGATAATTAATACGTACACCTTTAACGTAAAATTTCCATTACCTTACAATATAAATATTAATTTAATAATGTTATTTTAAAAGGTATAAAAAACATACACTGTGCATAGGAATTCCTACTGTACATAATCATTTTAAATTCAAAAGTAATACCTTGCATAGGCTTACACAAGCTTGGCTAGGCTAGCCATGGGCTAGCTACAATACCATAAACGATAAGAAAAGAGCCTCTCGTTCGTGACAAAAGGTCGTTCAACCATGGAGGTATTTTATACCTCCATGGTTCAACTTCAAAAAATAATATCTGATACGACCTACTATTGGGTCGTAGACCTAAATATCTTCAATATGCTATTGGGTTCTTAATGTAATTACTAAGTAGGCCTAGTATTTATTACTTAATGTCATCAAAACTCGTATTAGTGTAGATTCATTTTACTATTATGAGAGCCTGTGTGAAAGTATTAGCAAAGAATTCTTTGATTAGCTCGCGGTTTGTAAATGTTTGTATTATGTTGTCACGCATCAGTGAGCTGACTTTACCGAATACCGAAGAGAGTCGATTGAGTCCGAAACGAACCGATGGAGGAACTCTCGTACGGAAAAAAAATCGCGTGCGGGCGAAGCATGCAACAATCACATGTGCTGTTTTCGATCTCTATTACCGTCAACAACCGTCAACCACCATCAACAACCGTCAACTACCATTACAACCGTCTACCATAAACTCACCGAAAAAATATGGGGCGCATTACGACGCAGCAAAAGGGTCATCTAAAAAAAATACATCAAGTGTTCATTTTTAGTCGCGTGGAAGCGACTCTATAGTTCACTATGTCGGTCGGTCGGTCGGTCGGTCGGTCTGTCGGTCTGTCGGTCTGTCGGTCTGTCGGACTGTCGGACTGTCGGTCCGGTATCACTATGCGTTTTATCGCTTTCTGACCTTATCTTGATATCAGTTTAATCTAGCTAAGTCAATTTTTCACAGTATATTCCTTATGGCCAGGAATCGATGTTGATGTTTTCACGGTACACAATAAAAAATTACGCGGTCTACGCACGATTTAACTAAATCACGTTTGTAATCATATCTTCACAACCATGAATCACAATTAAATAAAATTTGGTACTCATAAATTTCAGGGCATAAATCATCATATGGCAATACAATTACGTGCGTAGCGCATGTAACGCATGCGTACGCGCGCTTAAAATTTTCAAAATTTATTTTCGACGAAATAAGAGTACGTTTCAGGCGTTTTAAGCGTTTACAAAATTGCCATGAGTGCGCAGATTTTTGCGCGCGCACTGCGCGTTAAATGTTGTTGCGCACTCTTTTTGCCCGATTTCTGTTTTCTTGACTTACTTTTCAACTCGAAATTACGTTATACGAGCACGTCAAAAGTGACAGGCTACGCACGTGTAAATTAAAAAAATATAACTGTTTTTAAACATTTCAACATTTTTAAACATGTTCAGTAATTTCGGTCAGTTGGTAGGTTGGTCGGTCGGTCGGTAAACACTAAGCACGCGACTTCAGCCATCTATATGGCCTTGTTAAATACAATGTCTTATTTCTTAATCTTGAAACATAGGCTTTAGTAAATTATTTTTTTATCTAATTAACCCTGCTAAAGTTTCAATATTTCGCGCACACCGAATTAAATCATGTTCATTTTGTTTTGTTTTTTTTATCGGCTGTGGAGTGGATGAAAGAGATTTTTTTGTTGAAAATGGGATTTTTTTGTCCAGAATTACGACAATTACGATAGATGGCGCATCGTGTCCAAAATAGAGAAGAAACTGTCTAATATAGAGAAATCCTAGTGAGTTTGGATGTCTTGCACATTACCCATTTTACTTAAGTCAATAAAAACTTAAGGTTTTTCAAATTACATATAGAATTAATATTTTTCAATAAATCCAGATGCAACTAGAAATACGTGTCCTCACATATATTGTATCCATTAAGGCAAATGAGGAAAATTGTAAATTGAAACAAAAAATTGAAATATACCATAGAGATAATGATTTATTTAGTTAGTAAAGATCTAATAGACGGAAAGTTTGAATTTAAAAACTAGATTAATTTTACGTTTGTTCGTTATGTTAAATGACATATCAAGTAGTTGCTAGTGGGAAAACAATATTAGAAAATGCTGATACAGAACTTACTAGAGGAGGTCAGCACTGAAGTTTTGGTTTATTAATTATAAAGGTACGTTTATAAAGACTAAAATATTATTTCAGGTTTAAATATGAAATTTTCATTTTCAACAAACCTGAAATCATTTTTATTATTAATTATAAAGTTTAAAGTAGTCAACCAGGAATTATTAAATTTGCCTTTGTGATAACTTTAGTTTGTTTTAACAAATTTGTTGAAAATTAATTAATACTTTGAATAACAACACACATAAAGACGATCAAAACACATACCGTATCGCTGGATCTGATAAACAAACTCGGCCCCATTGATAGTAAGCCCCCATTGGTAGCAGCACTGCACGGGTCACAAATAAACAGCTAGTAGTAGATCGTGTTGTAAGTTGGGAGGTCATTAGGTAGAACGTTACAGTTTATCGTTTCTGTTTTTGAGTGAGTTAATCTGATGTTATTGTTTCGTAATTACACATTAGTATACAATTTTAATTTCTCACTTTCAGTTTAGTTGTTCCAAGTACACATACAGAACAGTACAACAAAACTTTACAAGAACGTTTGGTAAGTTAGAAGAACCAACCCCTTTATTGGTTACCTTGTCAAAAGTACGAGAGATTTTTTTGATTCAATATTCAATTATCCCGGGAAAAGAATTTGAGATTAAAAATGGCATAATAGGCCTACAAAAGCTTTTGGCAAAACGTTGCCATTTAATTACGGATAGAAAGTAATTACTCTAATGAAATGAGAACAATTAACGAAATGAATCACAGAGGTATTGCTTTTAAACTTTAAAACATTGAAATTCCAGGATAAATACAAATTGAATTTGTGTTCCACTTCGGACCGAATTTGTATTGTTTGGACAAAATCAATTAATCAACAACTTGTATTGTTTATAGGCACTGTATACCTATTTCAGTCCTTCTTCAATAGCCCTTAGAGCTTGTATAACTTGCTGTTGCGTATACGACGTATGAGACATCCGCCCTCTATCTATTTCAAAACTTATAAACAGGATTTTATTTTTAAAACATACATAATTTATGGAATCTTGTATTTACGATTTTAATACTCGTTGATTTAGTGTGTAGAGAAGTGACAATGGGCACTTTCAAAGCACGCTATTGGACCTCCGCTTAACTTCAAGTACACGATTCAGAGCATCACGCAATCTTGAATACTCCTGTAATATCCAGGATTCAAATGACAACCTGTATATTAGAGCCAACAACCTGAATAATGACTTACAAAATGCAGCCACACAATCAGCAATTTGGAGTGCAATTTGCGATTCAGGCTAAATTTAAGGAAATATATTTATGACACCATTGTTTTACTTTTTTCATTCGTTTTATCAGGAGAGAGTGAGATTATATTTTTCTGTACCTTTTTAAAATAATAAACCTATTACTTAATTAAGGATTTACCAAGCGACAGCAACATATGTAATTTTCAATCCTCAAACTTTAAATGTTTTAAATTTTAGAAAAAACTAATTCTACCTATACATAGGTCGACATAAATCTCAATATCTACACTACTACAATACAAAAACAAAGGTTTATAGGCTTTAGGCCTACATACCAAAAAAAATACATTAGGAAATATAATTAGGACATTATTGTTTTACTTTTTAATCATTCGTTTTAACAAAAGAAGAAAGAGTGAGATTACACTTTTCTGCACCTAATAACAAACGTATTACTTAATTAAGGATTTGCCAAGCGACAGTAACATTATGTAATTTTCAATTCTCAAACTTTAAATGTTTGGTATGACATTTTAGAAAAAAATAATTCTACCTATATATAGATAGGCTTAGGCCTAAATCTACAGTACACTAACAAAACAAAAGGTTAATAGTAGTTATGTAGTCAATAGCCACATACCAATTATTTGCTAAATTGAATATTTTTATTCACACCTCAGAATGCTTTGTTTCGAAATTATGCTTTTACCGTAAGTAATACTGACTAAATAGTAAATTAAAATAAAATAATAATTAATAATATAATTATTAATAATTAATAATCAGGATTATATTACTATACTATACTAATTTCGTTGATCTTACTTACGATTCACTACTCTTTCTCTATGACAATTAGGTGATAGTAACGCTGTTTCAACCTTATTCCAAAACAACGCCTGTCCTTCTGGGTGATCGTCCCACTCTATATACGTTTTCTTGGTCAGGATCTTGTGCAAAAGTATCGGCATGTGTTTAGATGGCACCTTCTCCAGTAACACCACAACTAAGATGTCTTCGTGGTTGTCAAACATGCGCATACGTGCCATCTCTAACTCAAAGTAACACCACTCACTTTTTGCAAAATGTTTCGAAACCAAAAGTAGTACTTTTCTGCTATATTTTACAGCATTTGCTATGTTGTTAACAACTGCTTCTCCTGGCATGAAATCTCGATAGTCGATACAGAGTTTGTAATTTCGGTCCTCTAACGATGGCTGCAAAACTTTCAGAACCCAGTCCTGGTCTTTGCTGTTATAAGATACAAAGGCGTCATATCGTATGTCGTCTCCGTTTAATGGAGGAGGTCCTTGGTTTTTTAGCGTTTCATATTGCTTACGAAGACGTCTTCGTTGGATCCAGAACCTGAATTGAAATTAAAATAATTAGTAAACGGAAAGTGAGTTTCCAATAATTTGCTTTTGAAACATGGTTTTAGATGGTTACAATTTGTTGTATTAATTTAATTTCAACTATATTTTCGTTAACGTTAAAAAGAATTTTAAAATTAAAGTCAAAATAGGTATGGCCACGAGTCTAAAAATAGGTATGGCCACGAGTCTATTAGTCGTCATAAAAAAAAGTTACCTTCTTAATATTTTTATGAATACGACACACAAAACAAATACGGTAATACAAACGCACTAATAGATAATTGTAGGCTCTAGTTAGTAATTGATGAACAAAAATAATACTTTACCTTATATCATATCTAAAGTTATACAGAAGAATCATAAGGATAACAATTATAACACCGATAGATGCGGAAGGTATAACAATCTTCAACATTTTGATAAGTTTCCGGCACTCAATACTTGTTGGGTCAAAATCTACTAATTCTTTGTAGCGATTCTTGTCATCGTTGCATTCTGTGTTATTCAGCTTTTCAATCGTGACATTTGTCGCTTGAATCCAGTTTCTAAACCAAACAAGCTCACAATCACACAAGAACTTGTTGTATGCTACATTAAGTATCTGTAAATTATTTAGACTTTGTATACCTACATGTTCTGATATAGTAGATAAAAGATTGTCATTTACAGCAATTATCAAAATGTGGTCAGAACCTTTAAATGCTTCATTTGGAATGTAAGGCAGTTTATTATTATCCATATATATGTAATTGAGCGAGGAAAGATTTTGAAAAATATTGGTCGGAAGCGATACAATGTTATTACCTGAAATGTGTATTTCCTTCAGTTGCTTCGAATTCCTAAAACTGTTGCTTTCGATTAGCGATAACCCACAGTTATTTGCTTGAAGTGTTTCTAAGGAAATAAGGTCTACAAACCACGAGGCTAAAAGTTTATTTAAATATCTGTTTTCACTCAATGAGAAATATTTCAGTTTCTTCAAACCATGAAAAGCTTTCTTTTCAATATGCGTGTATTTAAAATGATTGTCATCCAAACGAAGAAATTCTAGATTAGGACTTGTACTGAAGGAATTGTTGTTTAAAGATACAATTTGGTTATCTTTAAGACTATAATATATAGCATCAGTCGGTACTTCATTCATTAACGGGATAGTTTTTAATTCTTGATTTGAACAGTAAACTTTGTGTCCATAATACAGTTCGTTTCCTTTCCATTCTTGACAATATTTACAATAACATCGATCAGGACATCGTAGCTCACTTGCATTCTGTGTTCCATTAATATAAAATGGATTAAATTTATAACATAAAGTTGAATTTTGGTAGCCAGTAACAATTACAAACAAATAGAAAACCAACAAGAAAAGCCTCAAATAAGTGGACATCTTTAAAGAAACGTGAACAATATGTATCATTCTGTAGGTATACCAAAAATGTTGTCTTTTCTTCTATTCTAAAAAAAAAATTATTATAACAATAAATGCACTGTATTTTTATTTACTTATTTTCACCTTCATTTACGATGAAAATATTTATAAATTATAATGCAAATTACTATTTACTTTTTTATTTATTTTTTTTAATATTTTCTATATCAATATTAAAAATTCTATTTTTTCCTTAATATTTCTTTTAATTTCATGTTTACAATAGGCTTAAACCTTCCATAGTGGTTAAAATTCATAAAATATTAATATAATCACCTCTATTACACCTAACAACACCATGCCATAACGGAGGTGTGATACTTTTCTTCTGTTGTTACATGTGTTTACATGTTAATTCTATCAAGCTGTAGGTAAATGCGGTAGGCGTATTTATTTTACATTATTAATTACTAGGCCTATTTGCAGAAAGTGGTTAATATATAATTTTGCTTCCTTGTTGACCCTGGTGTGATACACTGTAGGCCTATGCAAGTAATTTCAATGTAGGCCTACATACATGCTTAAAATAATCATGGATGCATTGTGGCTGTATATTTTTTCACGCTGCTGCTCTACCCAGCTACGTCCCATGAGGACTACTCATTCATAAGCTAAAGCAAGCAGCAGTTATTGTATCTAAGGCCGACAGTTTTGCGACTTTGTAAACTCGACTATAATTTATAGATCCCAGCTGCTGGACCCAAAAAACGTTGGGAAAAAGAGAGTCTATGAGGGCTCACGGTTGAACGATTTTGGATTCTCGCCCCTTGATTGATTGACGCGAATCAACAGATTGTGAAAGAATTTCTCATTTGTACCACCATGAAGTCACGTTGTCTCTAGAGGGTATTCAGTTGCATGTCTACAGGTGACACACATACACACACACAGCACATTAACGTTCAAAATTGACCATTTTTAAATGGGCTTGTGTCTAATGGGGCATTTTAGTCAAAAATGATCAGAAATGCCCTTTCTGACCTTTGACCCACATATCAGGGCATCTTCATATCTCTGCAAGTACTGGTCGTAGTGGTCGTAGAAACTGAAATTTGGTATCAAATTGTTCGAAATATACATATTTACATTCATTCTAATAGCGCATTTGGATAAAAGATGACCAGAAATACTATTAATTACTAATGTTATTGTTTTAAACAAAAAACATAACTCTACACAACTTATCCCTGGACAGTAATGTTATGCAATAACATGCTTTAAATTGTTTCATTATAGGATGGATTTAAAACAAATCATTTACTGTTTGTAATTGTACATTTGCTCATAATAATGCTAGAAAGTATTGTTGACCCCCGAGGACGATAAAAATTTACGACGACGATTTTTGATAGAAACGTTGAACCCAACAGAATTCTTTTCCGAATGCTAGAAGTAACTTACCGAATTCATCCTAATAAACGCCCCAGGTATTTGTTGTTCAGAAGGTTTTTAAGGAACATATATTTTTGTTTTGTTGGTGTAATATGGTAACATGTATAATCAAATAAATACTACCTACAGCAGATATAAAAAAAATACAACACAATTAATATCAAAAAGTGATATAAAATGCTTGGTAAATTGTAGATTATGATATTCATTGAAATGTGTTGTGATACAATTATTAGTCGCATGCAACGCAACTCTACAGCTCACTATGTCGGTTGGTTGGTCTGTAAACACTAACTCAAATTTGAGCACGCGACTGCAGCCATATGGTCTTGTTGTGTATATGCATGTGGCGGGGAGTTTAAATCGAAGGGAGGGGAAGCGTAGGAGGCTTCTATTCAAAGCGGGTGTTTATTTGCAAAAATACTCTAATCTTAATAATGATATATAATTCGTTTCTCACTGATAAAAGGTACTTTACATGATGCATTTTCCTTTTTATGCTTTTGTCTTTTAAAATAAAAGTGACACTGTCACAAGCTCCATTTAACGAATCCTCTCCAGGTGCCAGTATAATGATATAAAACAATGACACATCATTATCCTAAGACACTATATAAGACACGATTACACAATTGTTATGAATCTTTATTCTATCATCTGTTTGTTTCTGACTACAATTTGTCAACAATCAATACTGTCTTTTGAATATATATGCCAATACATATGGTTTCATTACTATTGTACAATATGTCCAGCTTTCCTGAAAACACCATTGTGTACTGTAGTGTTGTAGTATGATTTTATCATGATCTATGACATTTTAAAATACACTTCTGATGCTTTTATTGTCAATGCACTTAGTACTTACTAACAAATCTAAGTTTCTAGTGGTATTGATAATAAATCTCCAGAAATATATATTGTTTTATTATGTACACTGGGAACAGACGAGTATATGTATAATTTGTCGGTGACATTCAAAATATTATACAACTGTGTCATACAGAATGATGAAAATGAATTGGTATATATAGTTGTCTCCGATACCTTTTCAATATCATGATTGTACTTGCACCCGGATGAAGGAGGTGTAATCCAGTTATTCTTATTACGATGTTAATTGATTATACATGTTACCATATTACACAAAAAAAATTAATGCCTCCACCGAATAAATACCCCTCCCTTAAACACCCATCTGAACAATAAATGTCCGGTGCGTTTATTCGGATAAATACGGTAAGTTACTTCTAGCATTCTGAAAAGAACTGTTGAGTTCGACGTTTCTATCAATAAAAATAGGGTCCAAGGTCAACAATATTTTCTAGCAATATTATAAGCCAAAAGTACAAATACGAACAGTAAAGGATTTGTTTTAATTCCTATAACTAGATGGTACGCTCGCTTGGCTCGCGTACCATCTAGGTCGTGTCCACAGATGGTTCTCGAATACACAGTAATTTCAGCGTAACAAAACTGGCGATTTCAAATGTACTATTATATAATGCATTGTCGTTTACAGAAACGAATAAATAGACACGATGATTTATGTAGTCAACTAAAATTAGCACCCTGGGAATTACTTCCGAAGGAGAAACTTATCACAAAATGAGTCCAAATTTTTGATTTGGATTCATTTAAAGAAACCCAATTTGTGTTTTGTATGTAACATTAGGTTTGAGGGATGGGAAAGCGGATAGGTACAAAGAGGAACAATTTTTAAATATATTCTTTATATATATGTTTTATAGGCCTATAAGGCAAAATTCGGTAAATCGCGCCTTACTTCTAGAATTTTTACTCGATGGTATATAAAGTTGGTTCGTACTTTCGGTACTGATTTTAACCACCTGATGTAACCCTGTTTACTAATTAAACTGAGTTAGATAATTAGTTATTGATGATTAAAACGAATTTAGGTTTTGCCCCAAATAGGGGTGTTTTCCGATCGTGGTATACACTGTCTAATGGATGTCCAACTTGAAAAATACCCGCACACAATAATACGAGGACGCTTCGCATTTTCCTATCTCCTCCTACGATAATTGTTTTTAATAGCTGAAAACCGGTTGAACTGCTCGAGTACAGCATCATAATGTTGAAGACAGGCCGATTTTCTTTAAAAAAATACTATTTTGATAGATTTAATTTACGTTTTTACAAATGTTTTGATTTGCGATGAATGGAACATTCCAATCTCTCAGTCTGCCAGTTTGGCTTAATTTAATTAGTAAACAGGGTTACATCAGGTGTTTAAAATCAGTACCAAAAGTACAAACCAACTTTATATACCATCGAGTAAAAATTCTAAAAGTAAGGCGCGATTTACTGAATTTTGTCCTTACGTAAATTTATATATAGATGAAAACATTTAAAGCATCAGTTATTGCATAACATTTTTATAAGAATAAGATGTGTAGAGGTATGTTTTTTGTTCTGTTAGAATGAATGTAAATATGTATATTTCCAACAATTTGATACCAAATGGTTCAAAGGTCAGAAATGGCACTTTTTATCATTTTTCACTAAAATGTCCCAGTGGTTGCTGAGACCAAAATCACCTTGCTGTTACCAATGGTTGTCGAGATTTAGAGACCTATTGGTGTTTGATATTTTAACCTTTCACCTGACCTTTTGACCTTTCGCCACATTTTCAAAATGTGTAACCAAGCCAAAAATGATTGTTTGACCATCCTAAACCAATTTCTGAAGTCAAATTCTCTGGACCTCAAAGTGCATACGAAAGTTGATCTAGCTACTAGAGTTATGGTAAGCGTGCTATTTTTATGACTGTTTACCATATTGCTTTTCATCCAACAGTGTCTCCATGAGTCATATATTGTAAATACGGAATTTTTTCAAGCCTACCTCCAGGCCTTAACAAGTCCTATGTAACCATCCTAGAATGTATTAACTATGAATTTTAGTATCTTACCATAATATTCTTAAATAAATAAGACAAAAAAGAATATACCTACGTTTGATTGTACAGTATATGAATTGTGCGGCGTTGTGTACTGTAACCCTGTGGAACCCCTGGTAGTTATAATTTTGCCGAGTACTTCCTTGTTGGTAACATCGGTATTACCTAAATCTCAATATTACACTTTCGATCTTTGAATTTGCTTTTCGGAATCCAATTTCCGCTACGCCTTTTAACACACAAGCGTAGAATACAAATTGTATGCTGTAGAGTACTAGATCAGGGGCTTGTAGATCTTGTCTGGTATGCTGCGTCGATATTTGTTTCTACAAATCGGTTCATCCGTTGCAGTTTGTCAGAATGTGTTTTTCGATACTAACATTAAAATGATTCAGTAATTTTGGCACTCTTTTCTTAAACCATTGAGTTCAATTTTATTTTGAAATGTAATTTTATGTACAGAATTATATTGAATTATTTTTGGAAAATGTTAAAAATATATTCATCAAAAATGTACTCTTGGTCGCTTAAGTGAAATAATATTCTTTCAAGAATAAGTAATTTCCAAACCCAAGCTTCAAATTATCTGGTGTAATCGCTTAATTAGCTTTAAATAACCAAGTAATTATGTCGTATTCAAATATAATTCAACTAATAGTTTCATAAGTATAACGATAACATTCCTATCAACTAAGGCGTTGACAAACTATGTAACATTTCAACTTTTCTATAGTATTATTACATTTTGATTATTATTATTATTATTATTGTTGTTGTTTGTATAAACTACTTAAAACTACTACAAGTGCAGAGTATTTTGTATGACAATTCAAAGTGTAATGTTTTTAATCTGATACGACGTATGTACGTTTGAAAGTTAGATGAATCTTAAAGCAACGATTTCATTAGATGATTTTCACTACTAATTTTCTATAATGACGTGACTGTAACGCCATTTCGACCTTATTAAAAAGGACCACATTTTGAAATCTAAGCTTCAAATGATCTGGTGTAATCACTTAATTAGGTTAAAAAACAAATAATTCTGCCGTATTCAGATCTTAATTATATTTATATTTATACTTTAGACATTTCTAGTAGTTCCATAATTATAACTATAATAATACCTACAGTATTGACCATTTCCTATATCAAATAAGGCGTTGCTAAAGCAACAATTCTACTTTTCTATAGTATTCAATTTAGATTCACTACTCTTTCTCTATGACAATTAGGTGATAGTAACGCTGTTTCAACCTTATTCCAAAACAACGCCTGTCCTTCTGGGTGATTATTCCACTCTATATACGTTTTCTTGGTCAGGATCTTATGCAAAAGTATCGGCATGTGTTTAGATGGCACCTTCTCCAGTAACACCACAACTAGAATGTCTTCGTGGTTTTCAAACATGCGCATACGTGCCATCTCCAGCTCAAAGTAGCACCACTCACTCTTTGCAAAATTTCTAGAAACCACAACTATTACTTTCCGGCTATATTTTACAGCATTTGATATGTTGTTAACAACTGCTTCTCCTGGCAAGAAATCTCGATAGTCGATACAGAGTTTGTAATTTCGGTCCTCTAACGATGGCTGCAAACATTTAAGAACCCAGTCCTGGTCTTTGCTGTTATAAGATACAAAGGCGTCATATCGTATGTCGTCTCCGTTGATTGGAGGAGGTCCTTGATTTTGTAGCGTTTCATACTGCTTACGAAGACGTCTTCGTTGAATCCAGAACCTGAATTGAAATTGAAATAGTTAATCACCGTGAAGTGAATCTCTTCTGATTTACTTTGGATTAGAAAATGGTTTATAGCGCGTTTCGCGTCACAGTGTTTTTTTTAATAAAAAAAGGAATTCACGTAATTTTCAATAACATTTAAAAATGTATGTTCCTCTTCATCCGGATCTTCTTGAAACTAAATACAAAATTGTGTGTGGCCCCGAGTCCATTCTATCTAGTTTCCAAACGATCACTGTGAATATTCGTAGCATTCTTATAAATGCCATGCATATAATTACTCATACACAAAACAAAATACAGTAAATGTCACCAAGGAGGCTTATTTAGTTTGATAATGGATAAAATAAATTAATACATTACCTTATATCATATCTGAAGTTATATAGAAGAATTATAATGATGACCATTATAACACCAATGGATGCGAAAGGTATAACAATCTTCAAAATCATGACAAGTTTTCGGCACTCAATACTTGTTGGGTCAAAATCTAATAAGTTTTTGTAGCGATTCGTGTCATCTTTGCATTTTGTGTTATTCAGCTTTGCAATTGTGACATTTGTCACTTGAATCCAGTTTCTAAACCAAACCATCTCACAATCACAGGAGAACTTGTTGTATATCACATTAAGTATCTGCAACTTGTTTAGCATTTGTATACCAACATCTTCCGAAATAGAAGATAGAAGATTATCATTTACAGCAATTTTCAAAATGTTGTCAGAACCTTTAAATGCTTGATTTGGAATGTAAGGAAGTTTATTATTACCCATATATATGTAATTGAGCAAGGGAAGATTTTGAAAAGTATTTGCTGGAAGCGATACAATATTATTAGTTGTAATGTGTACTTCTTTCAGTTGTTTACAGTTCTGGAAAATGTTGCTTTCTATCGTTGATAATCCAGAATTCCTTGCTTGCAGTTTTTCTAGGGAAATTAAGTCTACAAACCATAAAGCCAAAAGTTGATTTAGATATTTGTTTTCGCTCAATGAGAAATTTTTAAGTTTCTTTAAACCACGAAAAGCATTCTTTCCAATACTAGTGTATGTTAAATGGTTAGCATCCAAACGAAGATATTCTAAAGTAGAACTTGTAGAGAAAGAATTGTCCTGTAATGATGTGATTAGGTTATTTTTAAGGCTATAATAAAAAGCATCAGTTGGTACTGTATTCTTTAGTGGAATGTTTGTTAGTTCTAGACTGTTGCAGTAAACTTTGTGTCCATAATACAGTTCATTTCCATTCCATTCTTTACAATATTTACAGTTACATCGATCAGGACATCGTAGCTCACTTTCATTTCGGGTTCCATTAATATAAAAAGGATTATATTCATAACATTCTTGTAAAGTCGAGTTTCGGTAGCCATTAACAATTACAACCAAATTGAAAACCAACAAGAACAACCTCAAGTAGCTTGACATCTTTAACGTGAAGAATGGAACATCTGTGTACCATTAATTGATTTTGTATTATTATATAAAAAAAAAATAAGAATTATAATCATTTCGTTATTTTTGTCGCTGTCGTCTTAAAGATGTATTGTCCCTTGAAACACAAAAAATTCGACCCAAAAACAAAAAGTTTACGTATTAACAGGTAAATTAATTTGATTACATTTCGTCGGGAAAATCGTCGCGAGCGAAAGTAAACAAAGATTTCAAACCACGAGTATGCATTAAGCATGATGCTAATTATGATTGTTTACAACTCGTCACTGTTAAGAAAGTGTTTTCACACAGATCACGAGGAAGTTTTTATTATTATGCATACAGAGTAGCAAAACAAGCGCGTTGCATTATGGGACATGTTTTGATCAAAAACTTTGACTGGAAGTCAAAGTTATTTTTTGAACAAAAAAACGTCTGTATTTCAGCTAAATGATTTTTTTTTTGACTAATTTTTTGGTGAAAGTTAATAACTATTATGATACTTCAAAATGACCCACCTTTTTTGAAATCTCTTTATTTTTATTTTTTTGGAATTAGTCAAAGGGACAATACATCTTTAACTGTTACATTGATACAACAATATTGATTATTTAATAGCAAAAAAACAATTTAGGCTAGACAATCTAGCTAGAAAAATATCCCAATGTGAAATAAATTGCAAACTGAGATTTCTTTTTTAAATGCTTACATATGATGAGGAGATCAACATTTGAGCATCACACCTCATTCAGATGGTATGCAAATTGGTATTTGCTTTCTTCCTTTTTGTTTATTTGCTTTATTTTCTTTTTGTTTTCTATTATTATAGACCCGAACCTTTATGAGGAATCATTTCATAAAACGTGACATGACAACGTTAAACCTGTTAAAGAAGTTATTTGAGTTTCCGGTGTGTCACATTTTATTTTTGTATGTGAAGCTAGGATAAATACCGGGACTGTAAAAACTCGTTGCTTTCTTATTGCCCTTTCTGGCAACTAAGTCAAAAGATATTGTATCGGTTATGTTGATTAGTTATTTTTATCTAAAAGTAGTATCTCTAATAATTGTAAAACTAGAACTTCTGGAAACAATCAGACTAGAATAGATCCCCTGTATATATATGAATTTTACTAGTATCCTAACTTACATGATTGAATCCTTTTTAATATCAATATAGAATAATAGATAAAAGATGAGTATAGAATACCTACGTTTGATTTTACAAATGAATTAATATGCATCCGTCGCCCGTGATGTGTGTGATCCTATACTGATCCAACACTTGATCGGCTGGTAGATAATGTTGCGTACTTCCTTGTCGATGAGAGATCTAGGATGAATCACATTAAACTTTCATTCTTTAAATTCCCATTGTGGAGTTCAATTGTATACAGTTCGAGTTCACAAATGAATTACGTATTCGTCGACGATGGTTCGACGTCGACTGAGTTCATTGATCATTGATCGGCTGGTATTAATTTTGTTGCTTACTTCCTTGTTGAGGATGAAGCACATTTAATTCATTCTTAAAATTTCCAGTGTGGATTAAAAATATATACGAACACAGTTAAGTGATTACATAACCTATAAATATATGTATATAAATTATATAACCTTCAAATGTTCGTTTGTACCCGGAGTACATAATTGTAAGGCCGTCTAGTACCGACCTATACTTTTGTCGCATGAAGAAATATTTTACATTCTAAACGCTTGGTAAATTGTAGATCATAAAGTCAATGAATTCTAGTTAAAAATAGAAATATAGTTTCCAAACGATATTCTATGGGGTAGTTTATTCGAGCGGGCGTGAAGTTTATTCTGCTTTTATTCCAATATTTACACTAAATTCTAATTTTATCTTCATTATTGCGCAAACGCAGTCCCCCGCTCTACCATAACTTTTACCCCACATGCAGGTGCAGTTTAGAGTCTACAGCAATTGTCCTCTGATTGGACAATGTCGACAAAAGTCTATAGTTGGTCAATATTGTCTACAATAACTCCATTAGTCTACAATAAATGAAGTGTGATTGGTTTACGTTGGTTTACGTTTTTATGGTAATGAGTAGGCGGGGTATCTTCATCAAAACATTGTTTTTGTTGAGTATCGGTAACACACGTGTGTACTGCCTGTCAAGAAGGCGTGCTTTTATAGTACAATTTGGTAAAGTTTATCGAATATTTAGAAAATAGAAAGAAATAGAATTTTTAAAAAACAAACAAAAGGGACATTCCTGCACGACTAGATAGAATAGTACAAGTTAGGGCTGTTATGCGTATTACTTAAAGTCAAATTGTGTTCTCCTGTGCCAGTTTAGCTAGGCTAGCTACCTACCAAACACCATCCAATCCAATGAATATAGTATAATTATTCTATGCCAATACAATAAGAAAAAACATATTTATTTCTAATAATAAAATAAAAAATAAAAAATCCATTCATTTTTTTTAATTGAAAAGGCCCACTTTGTTATAGGTCTACTAATTAATAATAGAGATATACACAAGTAAGTCTAATATAACTTTTATGAAATTTAATGTATTTTTAAAAGTAATGAAGCAGTTTAGCTGTATATACGGGCAATCAAAGATAAGTAACCTGCAAGTATTCTATGTCGATCCAATACAATTAAAGATCTCAGCCATCAAAGTAGGCTGGCTACAAGTTAATGTGTTTCAGGTAAGAATTGTGCAATACACTATCAGTAGGCCTACCAGAAATATTTTGTTTAAACTAATTTTTTTTCATATGGCATATCACATTTTCGATTTCCATAAATTTGGATCATTCTAAATTTTAGTAATTTTCAATTCTAAATAGGCCTACTGTAGCCCTAAGGTAATTCAATAAACGAAAATGATTTAAAAATTGCGTGTCCATAATAAAAATTATCTAGGCCAATCAATAGCAATGTACTCTGCCCTGTACACGTGAAGCATGGAATGTGCAAAGTCAAAGAAAACTTTGGTTGTTTCAAACTGTTACTACAACAATCAAGATAAATATTATTATTAACCCATCCAGAATTCAATGCCTTGGAGAACAGGTCATTTCATTTGGGAATTGCAACAAAGAGGTCAAATGGCTTTTAGAGAATGATGTTGTAAGTAATAATAAGTAATAGTAAGTGGTACAAATAATCATACAAAACAAATAGTTAACATACTGTTTATAAATGGAGTGAAACAGTAGGCTATTGAATTAGTTGGTTACTTTCCTGGCATGAATTCTGGTATGATTCTGTTTTTGAATATTGACTGACATTTTTAATATTAATTATTTATGAATGTTTTAGTCTTAGTGACAAAAATTCAAAGGAAAAGACGCAAAGTAGAAATTCGGGATGGCTGGCTCAACAAAGATATTCTTTATGAGTATGCCGAAATGTTTTCATCTAGAAGAATATAGACTACTGCATATACGGCCAGTTTGGCTTTAGTGACAAAACATACCTTGAGATGTGGGAACAGACACAAGACTTGCAATCCTTTAGACGAAATTGATGAATTGGCAAAACAGGCTTTACAAATCAGTATAGGAAATAGATCTTCACAAAACCTAACTAAGGAAGGTGAAATTTCAAAACAACAAAATGCAGATCCAGTGACAGTAACGTTACCAACAAGTTAGGCCTACATAAGTGGAACAAGTACTAACAACGTCATGGGCAAGGTCAACCGTGTTTAAAAGACGTACACAAGAAGAAAAAACGGGTGCGATTGTTCCCAATTGTTCGAGTGTTTCAAACCCATGAATTGACATAACAAATATAAGGAAAAAAATATGGTGTGAAAAAAAGAAAAAAAGTCAACATAAAGAGCCTTAATAAAACAATTAGGCTAACTTAAAGACACCTTCCCTACGTTTTTTAGATCTATTTTAAGATCACAAAGTATATTTAATGTAAAAATAATACTATATGGTCCTATTGCGATAAATTTTTTCGTCTTTAAATGGTTAAAAATGTGAAAAATGAGTCGATTCTAATAATTATAGCGGCCCGCTATAAATTCCAAAATGCATTGCGCGCGGATTGATATTTCTGCTTTTCTTCTGTAATTAACCCACTTTTCGATCGATCGCGAGGCCAAAACAAATGGAAGACTCCTAACTTTTCTGCGAAAATACCGGGTTTTCCCCAATTTGTATCAACAGAGTCTGGCAAAAATAGAAAGACAATTAATGCAGCAACTATACAACGTCAGGCTATGTATATAGCTAGCGTACGATGTTCGTACGTTACCGATGTTTACCAGCTAGGCCTACAAAACTAAGTCTAGCTAGACTAGGCCTAAAGACCGTCCACGAGAGGTCAGTCGCCGTGAGCTACTTAGGTAGTGCATTGTTTTTCACTTTTTATCATAATTTACCATAAAACGACGTACACAAGAAGAAAAAACGGGTGCGATTGTTCCCAATTGTTCGAGTGTTTCAAACCCATGAATTGGCATAACAAATATAAGGAAAAAAATATGGTGTGAAAAAAAGAAAAAAAGTCAACATAAAGAGCCTTAATAAAACAATTAGGCTAACTTAAAGACACCTTCCCTACGTTTTTTAGATCTATTTTAAGATCAAAAAGTATATTTAATGTAAAAATAATACTATATGGTCCTATTGCGATAAATTTTTTCGTCTTTAAATGGTTAAAAATGTGAAAAATGAGTCGATTCTAATAATTATAGCGGCCCACTATAAATTCCAAAATGCATTGCGCGCGGATTGATATTTCTGCTTTTCTTCTGTAATTAACCCACTTTTCGATCGATCGCGAGGCCAAAACAAATGGAAGACTCCTAACTTTTCTGCGAAAATACCGGGTTTTCCCCAATTTGTATCAACGGAGTCTGGCAAAAATAGAAAGACAATTAATGCAGCAACTATACAACGTCAGGCTATGTATATAGCTAGCGTACGATGTTCGTACGTTACCGATGTTTACCAGCTAGGCCTACAAAACTAAGTCTAGCTAGACTAGGCCTAAAGACCGTCCACGAGAGGTCAGTCGCCGTGAGCTACTTAGGTAGTGCATTGTTTTTCACTTTTTATCATAATTTACCATAAAACGACGTACACAAGAAGAAAAAACGGGTGCGATTGTTCCCAATTGTTCGAGTGTTTCAAACCCATGAATTGACATAACAAATATAAGGAAAAAAATATGGTGTGAAAAAAAGAAAAAAAGTCAACATAAAGAGCCTTAATAAAACAATTAGGCTAACTTAAAGACACCTTCCCTACGTTTTTTAGATCTATTTTAAGATCAAAAAGTATATTTAATGTAAAAATAATACTATATGGTCCTATTGCGATAACTTTTTTCGTCTTTAAATGGTTAAAAATGTGAAAAATGAGTCGATTCTAATAATTATAGCGGCCCACTATAAATTCCAAAATGCATTGCGCGCGGATTGATATTTCTGCTTTTCTTCTGTAATTAACCCACTTTTCGATCGATCGCGAGGCCAAAACAAATGGAAGACTCCTAACTTTTCTGCGAAAATACCGGGTTTTCCCCAATTTGTATCAACGGAGTCTGGCAAAAATAGAAAGACAATTAATGCAGCAACTATACAACGTCAGGCTATGTATATAGCTAGCGTACGATGTTCGTACGTTACCGATGTTTACCAGCTAGGCCTACAAAACTAAGTCTAGCTAGGCTAGGCCTAAAGACCGTCCACAAGAGGTCAGTCGCCGTGAGCTACTTAGGTAGTGCATCGTTTTTCACTTTTTATCATAATTTATCATAAAACGTACATTTAAGACAAGGAATGACATGGTTTAATGTTTTTAAGCAATTTTTCATTTTCATCATAAGTTACCTAATAGCCTACGTATGCACATACATTTACTGTATTTGATAAATCCAGCTTATATCTTCTTGGACACTTTAATTTGCCATTTTAAAATAAAATCTTCAGCAATTTCAGTATTTCGTTCATTGCTCTGTTTACTACTTTCCTAAATGATTATGATTATTCAGTAGGCCTACTTTCAATCTGCATAGTGTAATCTAAAGAAATGTTTTTCATTCATTGTAATTTAAAATAATTTTGCAAATAGTACTGGATTCAAGATTGTGGAACTTTAATAATTACACATTCTAAATATTTTAGAAATGTAAATAAAAAGATTCATTAGAGGGCACAAAGAGTTAATAATAATTGTGAACCAAATGTTTCTGTGCACATGAGATAACTCTCTTATTCTTATTATTTATAAGTTAATCGTTTTGAGTAATGTTTTTATAAATCCTGTTTTTTAAGTACTGTTTAATAGTTACCTATGCAATGAATTAAATATATGCCTGTATTTTATTGTTTTTTAGAAGCGCTGATTTAAAACTTATATTGTTTTGCTGGTGGCGCTTGGTAGCAGTCACACTTTTCTTGTCTTGTTATTTTGTTCAGTTTTTGTTCATTCCTAGTGATATTTTTCCGTGATCGTATGTATTATGAATGCAGCTTATTATTACTGATTTCCGATAAGACCTGTAGACATTTGCACGATTTTTGTAACGAATTTATTAACATGAGTGATACAGAATTGCCTAGGCCCAACGCCCCACAGCAGTGGTGGTACGTAGCGAACGGAATCAACAGGTGGTACATAGCTGAATGTATGAGACTATTGTTTTCTACACTTGTGAAGCTGCCCTACACTCGAACGCGGTATGTATACGATGCTAATACGTTGAAGTCACTTGCGCTTAAGGGTGCTAAACTTTCATCTAGTATAAAGCACAAGCTTGATGATCTTGGTATACTTAAAACCGCATTTCGTAGAGGTAGACGGGGTGGTCGGAAAATCAAACGCCCGATACAGGTAATTGTTAGAAACAGACCAGCAGTTCCATCCATCCGTCATATTCGCCCACCCCCTGTACTCGCATACGTTTTACCTGCACAATTAACAGCAAAATGCACTGCTAAGTTTCTTCCAGGTGTGTTCCTTACTAATGCCCGATCTTTATTGAACAAACCCGAAGAACTTGAAATATTGTTGAAACAAACTGATATCAGTACCACCGATATCGCTGTTATTACCGAAACCTGGCAATCAGATAAGGTTGATAATAACTATATAGCAGTAAGCGGGTTTAATGTTTTTACTACGACGAGAAGTGGAAAGCGTGGGGGTGGAGTTGCCGTTTATGTCAAGGACAACCTACCTGTAAGTACATTAAATAACATCATTGTCCCAGATGAATTGGAATGCATATGGCTTCGAGTACGTCCTCATCGTCTACCACGCGTCGTGTCAGCAATTTTCATTTGTGCAGTATATATTCCTCCAAACTCAGAATTTAAAGAGGTGTTGATTGAACATATTATAACATCTTTGGATACTTTAAAAGCTGCCCACCCAGAAGCAGGCGTTCTGGTTTTAGGCGACTTTAACAGACTAAATATAAATCCGCTATGTAGAGCTCACTCGTTGAAGCAGATTATAGACGAGCCTACCCGGGGTGATGCCATATTAGATTTGGTAATTACTAATTTAAAGAACTATTATAAGAAGCCTATTGTATGCTCTCCGATTGGAAGAAGCGATCATAATACCATCTACCTGCCACCAATCGGATGTAGTAAAACGGGTAAACAAATTAAACGATTAGTTAGGCCATTACGTAAACATTGTATTTATGAGTTTGGAAGATGGATAACCAATCATCCTTGGTATGAAGTTCTTGATGCATCCTCTACATCTGATAAGGCTGATGCATTTTACACTACCGTTCAGGATGCAATTGACAATCACTTCCCTACTAAATTAATTCTCATTCTCAGGACAAACCATGGATCTCTACTGAGATAAAAGACTTAATTAGAAAACGACAGATTGCTTTTGCTGAGAAAAAGATGTTTCTCTGGCGTTTCTTGCGCAACAAAGTTATACGAATCATAGATCAGGCAAAGAAATTCCATTACAGAGATCGCATTCAAAATCTTAAGTCAAGTGACCCGTCTGGCTGGCACAAAAGTATTCAACTAATAACAAACAAATGCCAACTGCGAGCCATTATTACTGTCCCAGGAGTCCAACCGGATGATAACAAAGCAATAGCAGAAGCTATAAGTAATGAATTTGCTTCTGTCACCCAAGGTAGACCCCCAATCAACTTAAAACGATTACCTACCTTTCTACCTGCAAATGCTCCACCTAAGATTGAAGTGTGGGAAATGTACAATAACTTGAAAAATTTGAAAAGTAAGAAAGCGGCTGTACCCGACGGCCTCCCTGGGAGACTTCTTAAAGAGTTCGCGTGCGAGTTTATCGTTCCCGTTTGTGACTTATTTAACTCATCTCTAAAAGAGGGAATTGTTCCTAAAATGTGGAAGGATGCCACAATTTCCCCTATCCCAAAGACTACCCCTGCCTCAATCTCTAAATTAAGACCAATATCTTTGACATCGATTCTTGCGAAGGTATGCGAGGGATTTGTTTCCAACTGGGTTATGGAAGATATAGGTAAAGAAATTGATCGTAACCAATATGGTGGCATAAAAGGATCATCCACTGCCCATTGTCTTGTTGAAATACTTGATTTGTTTTTTAAAGGTACAGACAAGGGTAAGAATGTTGGCACCCTTATTGTGACGGACTTCTCCAAGGAGTTTGACTGTATCGATCATACTTTAGCTATTCAGAGACTCTTCGAGCTTGGTGTCAGAAGCGAGTTACTGCCATGGATAACAAACTTCCTTACATCTCGTCGCCAACGAGTGCAATACCACTCTGCCTTGTCACGGTGGGAGACGCTTTCCTGTGGTGTCCCACAAGGCACCAAGCTAGGCCCCATAATCTTCATGGTAGTTATCAATAATGCCTCTGAGGAGTCTCTGGCTGAAAGCTTTAAGTATGTTGAGGACCTCAGCCTTGTAGAAGTTCGTCCCGCAAATCAACCCAGCCAGATTGGAGTGGATGTTCAGGATCTGGATGCTTGGGCAACGGACAACCGTCTCGAGCTCAACCCCAGTAAGTGCAAGGCTATGCAGGTTTGTTTTATGAAGGAACCGCCTAACCCTCCTCACCTTCAAATCGCTGGGGTGGAGCTCGAGGTGGTGTCTGAGACCAGGCTTCTGGGCTTGACTGTCCAGTCCAATCTTGGCTGGCAGTCCCACCTTAATGATATTATTAGTAAAAGTAGTCGACGACTATACATGCTATCACGTCTCAAACGGTTTGGTGTCCCGACTGAAGATTTGATCTCCGTGTATACGTGTTATGTTCGCCCAATAAGTGAGTACGCTGTCCCGGTTTGGCATAGCAGTATAACCAAGGAACAGACCTACCAATTGGAGCGAATCCAAAAGAGAGCATGCCGCATTATCGTGGGTGCGGATTACGTATCATACATGGAATCACTGAAGCAGTTGGGACTCCATACCATGACTGAGAGACGTTACCAACTTTGCATTGAATTTGCAAAGAAATGTGCTAATGCGTATAGATATGCTGAGTGGTTTCCGAGAAATATGAGTACGCATAATATGGCCTTACGGAAAAGTAATACATACCAGGTCCCCAAAAATAAGACAAATAGATATGGAAACAGTGCAATCCCGTTTCTCACTCGCTGCCTCAACATTATTGATTAAATAAAAAAAGAAAATAAATGTATAATGTAACCAGACATTAATTAATTTGACATATAGGCCTAGTAGAAATTTCTTGAATTTGACTCAATTTATTTTTAATTCTCATTTAATTTTGTATTTAATGTTTTTGTAAATGTATAATTGTAATTATCTATTTGTCTGAAGTCGACTTTAATTAAGAAACCAATGTAAATACTGCAACTTAAATTTAAGATTATATTTTTATACTGTAATTAAGTAATAATGTATATACTATATCCTTGCAATAAGACTAATTTTTTTTTAACTTTATGTTTACATTTACATATATTTTGTAATTGCGATAATTTTGTTTAATAATGACTATTAGTCAAGTCAAGTCAAGTATCATTTATTATCATTTGTTTTAGGAAAAACATAGAAATTCTATTACTTTACTTGTCTTTTGAATGTATATTGTCCCTTACCATGCAATTCAGCAGATTTGCTGCCAATTGGTTTGTTTTTAATAAAGAAAGAATAAAGAATTGATAAGAGGCAATGTACAGTAATACTAATCGTGGACCGTAATTAATACTATTTAGTAATACTAAATTTGATGACCTTCTCATCAAAATTAATGTCTCTCATTGTTGTGCTATGTCAACATAATGTCAATGACGACGAAATGTCCCCAATAATGGGGATAGCTATGCAAACAAGTAACAAGTAAGTAAGTAAGTTTATATTTTATTAATTTTAATTTTTTAAGAAGAAAGGGAAACCCAAAGGATTGTGCAAACTTTACACATGTTATACCTTTTTTATTTTACACGTAGGCCTACATAGTTTTAAATAATAATAATACAATTCTTATAATTAAATCATGCTAAACAGTAATATAAATAGTTTTGAATGAAGCCTATTCCAGTAATTTTTCAGATTTAAATCCTATATTTCTATGAGGCAATGTAAACTGTAGTGGTAGTACAGATTTTACTGCAGGCCTTCTCTGTTAGCAGAAATGTTACTGTGTTGGATAAAATAACTCGGAATAACAATTTAAATGAACCGTTAAAAGTTACAAACCATTAACAAATAGGTGTGTCTCTCTTGAAATAATGGTTAATTGCTATATAAAAAACAGTAAGAAAGCTAGTTTCATGTTTAACTAAAGTATATTGTGCTATTATGAGACTGTATTAAATAAACAGAGGTGGCCATGTCTGCTTAATATGTAAATATATTTCAATACTATACACTGTGTCACATAGAAGTTGTTATGCAAATTAACAATTCTGGTGGATATGCAAATGTAGACACGATGGAGACCGTCGGCGGTGGGGTTTGTGAAGGCGAACTTTACAAATTTACAAACAAATTTAAATATTTCTTTCCACAATATTCTATAATAGGCATAATCATTGATTTTTATAGATGTAAATTTTACCATCTAAATACTTGAAAGATCTTGTGGTCTCATGTTAACGCGCAGTGTGACGTTACTGTCTAATATTAAAAAACGTAACTACAGTAACATTCAAAATAACGTCATTTGAACGTTAAATTGTTTGCTGTGGAATATTATACAATAACGATAACACTATAAATATTTTGAGCTTTAAAAGCATTAAATCTGAGCGTCGTTCAATATTAAAAAATGAGATTAAACAGCTTAACGAGTTGTTTTGTTGTTTATATTGCATTTCAATACATCTCACTCTCAGACGCTTCTGAAGAATAGTATATGACGGAAATATACAACGTAAAACTACAAACCAGTGATTTACGCATACTAGAGAAGCTATCCATAATGGCGAGGATAATCCTAGAACAAATGAGTAACTTCTTTTTAATAAAACAAATTCAGGACGATAACCTAAAAATTGTGAACGCTATACGCTAAAAAACAAAGCAAGCAAAAAAGAAAAGCAATAATTGTTCGTTGTTAATTTGTATATACTGAAAGAACATGCCTATTAGTCTTCTTGCTCAGTCACACAAGCTTATTATATTAAAATCTGACTTACCTGTATCTTTCATACGAGATACGAAATAGCACGCCCTCTGTATTCTTTTAACATGAACCAAAATATCAAGTAATAATAATAATAATATTTATTCAAGCTAAACCTTTACAACAGTGGCACACGTTCATACACGGTGCGTTCTTAACATAAATATATAGATAACGAACAGATACAAAATCAATACAACAATAATTAACCCACCGACACGATCGCTGTGGTAGTAGTAGTCTTTTTTTATCTTTCATGGTTAACCACCACCTTTATTCATTCATTTTATTCAATTCGATTTTTATACATCATTTTATACACCGTTGTAAAGTTGTAGCTTCAATAAATATTATTATCATTTTTTTTTAATATTTGTTTTAATAAATTAAATCAATTGTCCGATTGTGCGATTTTTAGTGACATTTTAAATAATATGCACATTCAAATCTACAGAAAGAGAGCCCTCTCTGTGTCTCCGAATATAGTTTTCCTTGATATATTTTGACATCTGTCGTTGTTGGCTTTTCCTCGCTACTTAGCAAAACTAAAGGAGCAGCACAACCTCTAAACATAGACCGATAACTTCAATAGGGTTGGTGAAATCTGTCCATAATAGGTTACTTTTCTGTCCATAACAGTGGGAAAGCGACTTCGCGTTTTGACCGTTAAATCGTGTAAAATCGACTTACTTCCGCATTGACGATTTTGAAGCGCCACCTATCGTTGAAAACTGAAACCACGATTTTTCGTCGCCTAGCAAATAAGTGCTGTTTTATTTTAAGCTCTCATGAATATTTAAGAACCGCCCAACATTACCTATTATGGTAAAATCATTTCCTAATAAGTATAATTGAATAACCAATCGGTTTCCTTCAAAGAAACCGAAGCTAATACAATACATTCGGCGACTGAAGTCGGGACTCGTGAAATTTATAAATGTGGTACGATTTGACTACTGTTTTGTTGTCCATTTTCTGAATAGTCGGAGGTGCATCCCAACAAATTAAAAAGATTATAATCAATTGTTTTATCAAGAATAATATTAGTTTAATCGAGTATGATATATTTCTATCCTGTTCAAAATTTGTTGGTGTATTCTCAGGCCTCGAAAGGTAGGTACATTTTCTAGCTGTGAGCGTGGTTTCGGCAACGCGAGACACGTGTGTCAGTATAGGCGATAGCGAGACGTGTGTTGTACTGTGTTGATGCTGATCCGATAGTCGTTAAGTTGTACTGATTACGAGTATCATTGGTCCTGGCCGGCCTAGCCTGGTGATCTGATCCCCCCAAAAAAATACTTTTTTTCAATCAGTATTAATATTATTATTTAATTTTTCATTTATTATTTGATTTATTAGGCTCAATAGATGCCTAGCTAGGTTACTAGTAGGCCTAGATTATATAAATAATAATAGCAAATACTGTAATAATTAATTAATAAAATACAGCTTCCATTTGACATTAACATTTTTTTTTAAATAATATTTATTTTCAGGAATCGTTGATGATGCAGAGCTCTTTGTCTTTGTGACTTCAAACTGAGAGTGAAGTGGATAAAAAGATGACACCGGTACCTACCGACATTGTCATACCCAAACTATAATTTAATTATTTAAAACAAAATGTTGAATTACAAATATATGTATGTTGCAGAGGATTTAGATGAATTACAATACAAATATTTATGTTGAATGCAAACCTACTACACTATACTCTGTAAATTATGTTATTGTCATGTGGTAGACCTTAAAAATTGAATATTTATTGTATGTTAGGCCTATTTTATATTTTATTAATACTGTATTTTAATATTACTATTAATTTATATTATACAGTACTAGTTTGTACATGTTTTTACCCCAAAAAAATGAATAAATAATTTGTTATTCAATCTAATTGCTTGTTTGTTCATCAATAACAAAACAATTGTAAGCAAGTATATAACAGTTCTTGTTAGCCGCTTATTTCAGGTCATATTATTAATATTAGCTAGGCCCGACGCGCTCGATCACAACGTCACTAAGTGACTTTCCGCCCCTGGAACAATCGCTCGCTAATAGGGCTAGGCCTCGGACTCGTATAAAAGCTATTATAATAGTTATGATAAATATTCCTCAACTAAAATGTATACTGTATTGGAATGTATTTATTTATATGAATTCTTATACGCGGACAATTATAAACATCGCGTATATCGTTCGCTATAAATAAATTCATAAACACGATGACGATGTGTTTACAAAATGGCGGTTTCGCTAGTTTTCGATGGAACAAATAGTGGTACCTTTAGTTTGAATAGTCGGAGCTGCATCCCAACCACCGAATTTTGTATCTTAATATTGTATTCTGTAGATTATTAATTTTTCTAACAGGGATTTTAAATTCAGGACTGTTCAATTTTTCTAAATATTTTATTTTAAAGCCCCATTCCCTACGTTTTTTAGATCTAATTTAAGATCACAAACTATATTTAATGTAAAAATAATACTATATGGTCCTATTGCGATAACTTTTTTCGTCTTTAAACGGTTA
Source organism: Antedon mediterranea (assembly GCF_964355755.1). Classification (NCBI taxonomy): domain Eukaryota; kingdom Metazoa; phylum Echinodermata; class Crinoidea; order Comatulida; family Antedonidae; genus Antedon; species Antedon mediterranea. The sequence continues at coordinate 20,295,204 of NC_092674.1, read as the reverse complement.
AAAATGTGAAAAATAAGTCGATTCTAATAATTATAGCGGCCCGCTATAAATCCCAAAATGCATTGCGCGCGGATTGATATTTTTGTTTTTCACCTGTAATTCGCCCACTTTTCGATCGATCGTGAGGCCAAAACAAATGGAAGACTCCTAACTTTTCAGCGAAAATACCGGGTTTTCCCCAATTTGTATCAACGGAGTCTGGCAAAAAAAGAAAGACAACTAATGCAGCAACTATACAACGTCAGGCTAGGTATATAGCTCGCGTACGATGTTCGTACGTTACCGATGTTTACCAGCTAGGCCTACAAAATAAGCCTAGCTAGGCTAGGCCTAAGACCGTCCACGAGAGGTCGATCGCCGCGAGCTACTTAGGTAGTGCATTGTTTCTCACTTTTTATCATAATTTACCATAAAACGTACATTTAAGACAAGAAATGACATGTTTTAATGTTTTTAAAGTGATATATATGTATTATTTTCCAAAAAACGTCCAAAATTGCAGGGAAGGGGTCTTTAACAATTTTCTAGGGTACAATTTCGGAAAAAAGACATTGATTGATTTTGCCGTTAAATTACAGATTATCGTTTTGTTCAAATACATTTAATTTTACATGACAATATATTAAAACCATTTATGAATTTATTTCACTAACAATATTTTTCCGATAATCAGCTAAATTTACAAATATTGTGTTTTTCCAACACCCTAAAATTTAGCAATTTTGAACTAAATTAGAAAAGTAGGGCGCCCTCTCCGAGTCGAAATTTGACACGATTTGTCGACTGGCTGTCCCACTGATAATAGGGGACTTTCTGTCCATAATAGGGACTAGAGGGCGCTGTTTTTTGTCCATAATAGGTAACTTTCATAATTGGCTGTCCAAAATAGGCGACTTTTTATCCACAATAGGCGAGTTTATTTGAGTAGTGCGCCATCCATTGTGTTGTCCATAATAGCAAAGATCTTATATACTAAAGATGGGACACTCGGAATTTTACGTGCAATTCATGTAACACACATGGAGCTCATTTTATAGGGCGCCCTCTCGCTCAAACAAGTAGATTTATGGATCAGATAGGTCTACTGTATTGTACCGTAACTGAAAACTCAATTTTTTTCATCACAATAATTGTGGTAATGTGCGATTAAATTATAATGATATACTTATTTCCTGTACTTTGTATATATATTTGTTTTAGTTAATGAATATTGTTGTTATTATTGAATGTTTATCATCATCTTCAAAATCATCATCTAGGAGTAATCATCACTCACATCATCCGCACTACTACTTATTTATGCGAGTCGGCTCTGGTATTAACACTAAGCGCATCGTATTCCGTTTTTGTTCTTGATGTTTTCTTCTTTTTCATCCAGCAGCAAAACAGTGCAGATTAGGAAAATATATTAGTCAAATAGTGTGTTATAAACAATTAAAAAAGAACAAGAAGTCACTTTTTAAAATCACTACTTCGACTATTTTATTGCAGTAATTTTTCGGAATATATTTATAAACAATCATAGGCTTAAGCCTACAGGCATGATATGAAACAGAAATTATGATAGTCAATTCTGAGACAATTCATACTAGGCCTACTGTATTATGTACCCATCATTCGCCATGACATTCATTTATTATTATAATTTATATAAAACCTGAGATAACAATAAGTTATGTTATAGTAGTCTCAGTTTAAAATTAACTCAATAACTATTGCGAAATGATGCACGGGCCGCGATTTTTTTTTTCGTACATAAGTTGGGGACCCCTCATGAAACGTCACAAAAATAAACATGAATAATTCATCAGTTAAATTTGTTGTTCCGTGTGCACCCAAGCGTATAGCAACAAGAAGTGATTACACGAACAACTGCGATACGATTCTTTCTACAGTAGGCCTAGGATTCTAGGTCAATTCACGTGATTGCCTTCGCGCACTATTCTTCACACAATATGTGTCGAGTCGAGGCTAATCGACAGCTAGGCAAGACATTAAACTAAGTAGTAATTCATTGGACGTAGCCCAAAGAAAGCTTAGACCCACAAGAATAAAGAATGTGTATAATTTGTGTACTGTATTTTTTTAATTCTGCTATTTTATTATCAAACAATATGCATGAACTCAAAGGAACTTTAAAAATGCGCGTATATGAACACATGAGATGGGAAGATTAGATTAGACCCACGAGAATAAAAAATGTATTTTTGTGTATTAATGTTTAATTTTTAATTTTGCTGACTTATTACTCGGATTGTGTCATACCTAACACACACACGTCACACACACACACACCGTACCCACACAGCTACTACTAGAATAGACATGGGTTTAGAGACTAATAATTAGGCCTATAGTATTAATAGAAACTATAATTTTAACACGTAATTCTTTAGTAATAAATTATATTAAAAACACCAAAACAAAGGCTGATTATTTCGACAATCCACACAAAACGCCGCTATTCTTCTATGAACAGCGGAGATAGGCCTCAGTCGGAAAGCCGCGTTGGTAACGCATCACTGATTTCATTCATTGTGAGGGCGCGCTTCGTGGAAAATGTTGGAATTTTTGCTATTTTAGTACACTTTGAAAATTGTATAATTTTGATATTAGATGAAATCAATAAACGTATTTCAATAGTTGAACTACAAGCGTAAATAATGATAAAAACTGTGATCTAAATTCCACAGTTTTTTTGTTTCGAGAAATATCATTATTTTGTGTATAAACTTTTTTATTTATATTTTTTTTTAAATGATGGTAAAAAATCATTAAATTTCATATTTTCTAGATAAGGTTTCAAAGCGAATTTAAAATCCTTTCAAGATAAACTATTAAGCTATCTATTAAAATAAAAATCTAATTTTTAGCTTTCTTGGGATGCAACTCCCACTAATCAAACCAAACCTGCTACATTTCTGTTCAGTTACGATCGAAAAACCGCCATTTTGAAACTTTGTTTACGTTTTACGAAGCTGGTACGAATCGACCCGGACCGAATCGTGTCCCTGTTTAATCCGGTTGTTCATGCAGGCGTACTGCGTCACAGGCCTAAGGTTTCAATCTGCTGCCCGATTATTGTTCTATTTGGTTTCTGAGCTAGGAAAGACCTACTTAGACTAGCTACTATAATTACTTACTTAACTTCTAGCCTAGCTAGGCCTAAAAATAGTATTTTCTAGGCCTAGTTAGGCAGTTAAATTCTGATACTGATAGTAGTTTGTGTTATAGGGCCTATAGTAGCTGGAGTAGAAGTAGACATAATCTGGGTATTCCATAATCTAGGCTGGTAGGTCTATCCCAGCTCATATACCAAGCAAGAAGAAGCCTGAAGAAGAACCTAGGCCCAGAAAAAATTACAAAAACTGTTAAAAAACAATAAATTGAAAAACAAAGTGCCAAAAAATAACCCATTTTCAATTTATATATAAATATGGTGGGAAATGTTATTTATAAAATCAGGCATCTTTTGTTTGAGAGACTCAACCATGTATTTTTATATGGTCATGTTTTAAAAAAAGATAATTATTAGCCCATCATTTACTTGAGTTTTGTTAATTGGTTGGTACTTATAAGTACAGTATATCAATATCTGGCAGTAAATTTCACACATTTATACAGAAATATTCTATTACTTTATTAGATACAACTTACATTTCACACAAGCAATTAATTTTTTCTTTTTATGTATACATATACAGAATGTGAAAAAATACAACCTTTCAAACAATACTGATACAAATAGTAAATACAACTACTGTATATAAAAACTTGCTTCTAATAGCACCTTGTTCATCAGACATAACAAACTAGCTAGGCCTAATACTGTAAATATAAAATATGCCACCATATGTACTTTTTGAGATATCATTTTTACTTGAGTCTTACTGTTGTACTGATTTTATGATTGTTTTATGTTTATATTGTATGCATCTGTGCGACTCTGGTTAATAAAGTAAATCAATCAATCAATTGCAACTTAATTTATATCTTTATAAAAATTTACTGATCTGAAACACTTCTACAACTTAAATGAATATAAATTTATATGTTATATTAGCGAATAAAATGAAAAACTATCAGCAATGATATTGAAATCGAGAAAACCACTTTACAGCTTCCACCGTCCAACCTCATATTGAAGAACGAGATAGAGAATCTTGATACCAACAAAAAACCTGAAATGAAAATGAATAGCTGAAATGTAAAGAACTATTTAAATAATTGTCACTATGACGAAAACATTTTCTTAAATACTGTAATTATATAATTATTCCACAACCTGAAAACATATTCAGATAATATGACTGTACTGTAGGCCTACCATAAAAAAAGCACTAAACACAAAACTTCCTTGTGTCTGTATATTTATTGTATAATTATTAATACAGTAAATAAATTGTACATCAGTTGCCAATAATGAGGATATTTAACTATGTCAGGCTGCGATTGGCTTAATTATCTTTTTAAAACCTTCCCAACGCATCTTCAATATAGAGTAGGATTGTAACGAAACTTTAATAATACTAAATTGTAACTAAAGTATTTTAATTATCAACATGTTACTAAGGCTAAGCCTCTAGGCCGATATTACGACAACGATCCACCAGGTCGTGCACACACCCACACCTGCAACAACCCCAATCAACACACCATGCACCACACACGACGGAAATAGTGCCGCGAGACGTAACAATTAGGCCAAATAAAAAAACATACTTGTTAAGCGTCACCGCCCGCTCCTCATTATCCAGCCGCCTCTCTTTTTATTTTTATTTTTTTTTTACCGATATACAACGGAAAGTTCAGCGGCCCGACCCAGCTCCAGAGTAGGGCTCGAAATTCATGCTAGCAAACTAGCATTTTGCTAGTAGATTCTTCATAATTGCTATTTGAAAATTTCAAAACTAGCAAATGTTTGTTAGGCTAGTGTAATTTTTGAAAAAATACATACTTTTTAGCTTAGACAACGCTAGCCGCCGATCGCTCTATGTCGACAACGGCAAATTGGTGAAAACAATTGTTTCATTTACACGCCGCCGATTTACGTAAAGGAAACGCGAATAGCACCGTGAATCATGTAATGTGGTAAACAGCAAGCTTTTTCCCCAACACATTAAATCATGTGCATTTAGTACGTCGCTGAGGATTACATCATCAGTCACGTGATTACAGAATACGCGATTATCAATTTAGGGATTTAACGAAATAAATATTTTGCCTACACAGTGGTCGAAGCGCGTTTTTTTATAGGTTCGTAAATAGGAAACACCCCATACATAATGGACTCTACCAATTTTGTTTACGATGATCTCGCGCTCGAGATCGGCACACCACGAGGTCCTGTTGGGCGATGGGTTTCCATACACTTTTTGCATCACAACTTTAAATACTGATTTACACAGCAATTGGCAAAGGATTCATCAAAGAAGAATGAATACGTTGAATAAAAATTCACTTAAGAAATGCCGTAAGCTGTTTTCAAACTATAAATCAGCCCACTATTTAGTATTATTGAGACCAAATCATGCTTCTCGCGATAGGGAATTTCCTGGATAGATGAGTCGAGCGAGAGACGGCGGATGGCCGATGAGTGAGGTTGGGGTAGCACCTTGGACGGATTAGTTAGCCTAAGGCCTACAATTTCGCTTGGTGGCAATTAAATTTAATGTTTTAATTACGTCTGGATATAAACAATACAAAACTCAATTTTGTCATAAGCAATAATATTTCATACATAGTCAATTTTGTTCTGTTTCGCATTTTAAAAGTTTGACGTTTCGTCCTAAAAAAGTGGGGCAAAACGTCCACCGCGCAAAAATATACCTCTATAAAAAGTAAAAAAAAAAAAAAAAAAACCGTCCCCCCGCCCCTGAAAATTTATGAAGGTGTGACGCTTAACAAGTATATTTTTTTATTTGGCCTTATGTGAAATGAGGACCTTTTTTAAAATGTTCGCTGTAAGAAGCTTAAATAGGGTTTCAAGCCACTTTTAACGTAAAACAGACTATTGATACTTACTCTATCCATATACGCCGATTTTTTGGTAATTCACTGTATGGGATGCAAATCCCACTAATGGAAAGTTTGTAAACAAACACAAGTTAGAAAACTTCAGCTTTGACGGCTGCACACGAACTTTGGAAAGAAACTGTCACTGACAACAACTCCAACAAATTATTCCGAAAATTAGGTGACCTGCGACATCTTAAACATATAAGGAACTGATCTTACCATATATGGTTAATTTTTCGCTTATTAATGTTTATTAAACAGCTATAAAATGACGTATACTTTATGCTAATGTTTTCGCGCGAAACGTTGATGCCTCTGTGCCGAGAGAGGGCTTCTAAAATTAATGACGTCATGCGAAGTAAAAAATTTCGCGATAACGGTCATATTTCCCAACGCGGCTCTCCGACTGGGCCTAGACAAGTACCGCACTTGTGTAATCACTTCTTGTTGCTATACGCATGGGTGCACACGGAACAAGAAAATTTAACTGATGAATTATTCATGTTTATTTTGTGACGTTTCATGAGGGGGTCCCCAACTTATGTACGAAAAAAAAAATCGCGCACGGGCCACCGAGAGGAAATATAAAAAATGTAGTAACATTGAAATAAAATCATCATATTTACAATTATTCAATCATCATACCAGACCGTCGTAATGATCATCATTTCTAGCCGATAATGCACAGACCGGAGCGCGTACAGACCTCCTACAACTTTACCATACCTCATAAATGTGATACTTTAATTAATTTATTACTCTTCTTCTTATCACTGATTATGTCTCTGTTGAAGAATATGCGTAGGTTTACATACGTTTCAATTAGCAATGTTTCAATTGCTGGTGAACAAAGATTCAACTTCATACCAAATCTATGTAACATGGTAGCGATTTTTAACTTTATTTTTCTGCTGATGTTTGATGTATGTAAGTATTTGTTAAAGTTAAAAACAAAAATCTTTTCACAGATAGATAGGACATTAACTACTTGGTGTGGTGGATCAAATATTGTAGGGAATGCATTCCATACAATCTTTTTGTTGTGAACATCAGTATTTGAGATTCTTCGAAATGAATATTGCACAAGTGGCAATTACGGTGTAAATAGGAACTTGGTTTCGTTCTCAAATCCGCGCGTCGTGTGTGTTCTGGGCCCATTTTGCACACCTGTAAATTAATAATTGTCTAGTGAGTTTTTGCTTTATCATAATTAACGTTTACGTAATTATAGGACGTCTACGTGCATGCTAATTGATTTTCAAATTGGTTAGGGCCTAAAATCAAATACTTAAGCCTAACCTAAAACCACTAACCAACTAACGGTTGAATTTCATAAATATTAAGTATAAGATTCAATTAAAAATTGTTTGTTAGGGCTACTCAACGGATAAGTAATATAACCAGGGAACAATACAAATAGTGTAATTTCACTGTTATTATAACTAATGTCCTAGCCTAATAATGATAATAATAATCATTTCATGCGTTAATATACTGTAATGTATGTAACGGCTAGTTAAATTAAACGAAATAAAATAACCATGAGACAGAAAGCAAATAATATTAACCATGAGACGGAAAGCATGAAATAATCAAGACCACAATTTGTTTATATTAAGTATTATTATTATTATCATTTGTATAATGGAAAAAGAGGGACTAGGCCTACAGCGACATGCCAATTGGGCCGGCTTCTTGTAGTCTTTCGACCTAATTTTTACTTATATGCCAACAATTGTAATGATATATATTTGGTCAATAAATGTTTCTTGAATTGAAAGTTTTAAAAATTGTTTGTTAAGGGTACTAAATTTTAAAGGATAAGTAATATAACCAACTATAATGTACTAGTAGTAGCCTAATAATGATACTAATAATCATTTCATACGTGTAAATAATAATTATTAATAATAGGCCTACCTAGCCAGCCTAGTTTATTAGTATATGTTTAAATTGAATACAGTAAAGTAAGATTAGTCCCTAGGCCTACATAGCATATGTTAAGATGTAGGCTACTTATTTAATTACATAAATTTACCTGTTCTTGTCTTTGGGAAAATTGTAAAGCTTAAGTTCTGGGTTGGCCTTTGAATTGCTTTTACAATTAATTGCAGCACAGTACATACCTCCACTTTTTCTCTTTTCATTCATTGTTTCTTAACCATACCAACTTTGGCGCGACTCCTCAATCCCATTTTCTAAAGAATACTGCGATCATCGTCACGCAAAAGTTCGTTACAAAGATCGTATAGCGCCACGTAGTGGCGCAAGATATGGAACTGACGCTCGAAAAATGATAATTCCATGGGCAGCCATTCCGGCAAGCGGATTACCCAGTAGGCAATGCGGCACGCCACCAAATCAATGTAAACAAATAGGATTTACATCTACGCGATAAACAGTACGACTTTATTTTATCTTTCGCGTCAAAATGAAAGAACATCTATATAAAATTCGATTATATAAAATTACTCTATTTGATATTACACTTACATATGCGTATATCACTGTCCAACCTCAAACGGCTACAGAATAAACACTGACTGTATGGAGGACGAATTTTGTAGGCAGTCGGTTGAGGCATAGTTATAAATAGTGTCGCGGGGCGCAGCGCGATGCTACGCACTTCACGCCCAAGGTCGGCCGCGTTTGGCCTAGGCTGGGATGATGGCTTAGTTTGTGTGCGAGAGAAGCATTTTTTTGGAGATGAATTGTAATAATTGCCAAATATATTGTCCAAAACTGTCTTTTTAATTTAAAAAAAAAATTAATGGGCAGGGGGATGTTCTTTCCACTGTTCGGACCCTCTCTTTCTATTTTGTGTGCTTCAGGCCTACAAAGTTATTTCATTGCAAGAGGAATTTTACTACGATCTGCCACAACTGTAGTATACTGTACATACATTACTAGATACAAAAACAATTGTTACATTTTTTTAATTTCAAAAAAGTAAAAGTATTAAATATTAATTTTAAAAATTCATAATCATAATTTGTTCTTTTCAACCCACTTTTATTAGCTCAACTTTCAATATTACAGACAGGATTAAAATGCAATAAAAATACTGAAAAATCTCACTTTATACAATATTAATAAACAATGATGGAATAATTAAATACACTCAATAAATAAATTATGAATGTATGGTTTTAGCCTTCTTAAATACAAGGAAAATTCTATTATTTTGATTTCTTGTATTACAAAAGAAGCCAATAGGCCTAAACAACAGTACTGATAATAACTGAATTCTGGTTATTTCCTTTCACTTTAAAGTATGAGGTGTGTGAAAATAGTGATTTTATTTGTAATCCCATAGGATACTGCTCCTTTTCAAGAATCAAAAATATAAACTATTATTACTATTATTACTATTGGCCTTTGTATTTAATTCTTGTGTAAAATACCACTTTGCATTCAATCATCTATCTTCTCAATTTTACAGTATGATGACAGACATCTTTCTGAAATAGGGAAAAATATATCATTAAATTATTTGGTCACTTTTCGAACTGTTACATAATCATTTGATTACTTATTATAGTATTTTAAAATACTATACATTTTTAAATTCAAAACAAAAGTCAATAGCCTACTATTTATTAATATTGTAAGTATTCAAAAATGTTTACATTAATTAACTAAATATTTTTCAAATAAAGATGAAGAACAAAATAAATATGAGGATCAAATTTATAATTTAAATTTATTAAATAAAAAAAAACAAACAATAACATCCTCACGATTTTTTATTTCATTACATTTAATTATTTCTGTTAATGTTATTATTAATAAAACGCTATATTGTCTTGTACATTTTTATTAAAAACTCCTAATTCCCGAACAGCTTCAGTTTTTTCTTAATCTTCCATCCATCCAAGCCTTGTTTGATACAAATTAATTAAATTTTTTATATATTCTGTATATTTTATATTCATTTTTAACTTGTATTAAGTTGTATGTTACAGGGATTGCGGACACAAATGTGTTATGGCGCTCTGTTGCTGTCGCAATCCCTGGACCGCTTGTTGTCGAATAAAGAAATGAAATGAAATGAAATGAAATCTATCAAGACGCCAATCAATAATATCATTCATCCTCCCAGACTTTTTTTTATTAATCATACTAACTAAACTAGGCCTAGTATTCGGCATTAAATATGCCTAGGCCTACTACTATCTAGGCCCTAGATCGGATTGCGCAGAAACGCCTGCCTGAACTAAATTTAAACAACAATTTAATAATTTTGTTAATGTTTACTAACAAAAAAATATACTGTATATTCTAAAAACTTACCACTACAATTTACCCAATACAACACGAGAAAACTTCCCGAACAAACAATAACACGTCACACGTGGATGTGGTTCAATGGTTTATTATACACTTCCGGGGTATGTGATCGCGTAACTTGCTTGCCGGAATGGCTGCCCATGGAATTTCACTCATGCGCAGTGTATAAGAGATAGGACTTTCCTATCTTGCGCCACTTCGTGGCGCTATAGTATCTTTGGTTCGTTACTTGTTTAAGCGAGGGGGGCGCACTATAATTTGACGCTTCTAAAGTGTTACGCGTAAACGCGGGTAAAGATCTTTGATTAATAGCAAAGAACTTATAAGTTCTTTGTTAATAGGTGATTTTGTTGGCGTACTCGATATCGTACGTACGTGTAGTTTATTTGTAATAGTATTAATTTTATTAGTTAATACTAATTTGCTTTCTCTTCAGACTTCGAGGCTACCTAGTAGGCCTAGCTAGTAGGAGGCCTAATTAGTATAATTATTTAAGTCTCTCTAGCCTCTAGGCCTAGCCTAGGCTAGTCCTGTTTTAGTTAGGCTACCTCAGGCTTACTACTACTACTAGCCTAGGCTATAGCTGGAGTCCATTTGTTATTGTCCACTAATGAAATGTGAGCTTTTTTTTTCTAGGCCTAGCTTACAGCAGGGGGTACCTCCCTGCTACAGTAGGAATACAAATGACATGGGCTCATATTAGGTAGATAGGTTTCCTACTACAAACAACTAGGCCTATCCTCATTATCTGTTTTTTTAATTATTTTAATATGAATATTTTACAGACTACTCGTAACTATACTGCCTAACTGCAGATCAGGTCTGGCGGACTAGTCACTATACAGTCTTTTACTAATACCACTGCCACCACCGCACACTACTATACTTTGAAGACCGAAATCAGCTACTACTAGCCTAGTCCACTAGACCTATTGGTAGTTTGTCTTCAAATCACAGACATCTAGATTGCTAGATTGACCTATTAAAATTTTAGTTTTTTTTAATTATTTTTTGAATGAATGAGTCTTATCCAGACAGTTCGGATAGTTAGTAGGTTGGCAGTATAGTAGAGCCAGAGCTATTGTTACTGTATGTTATTAATTATGTCATCTATTTAAATCTCAATTTTTCCCATTTTGCATGTATTAAAGATTGTGTACAGTGTATCTTCTGATCAATGTTATAGTACAGTAGCATGGACATTAACTAGGGTAAGTAACAGATAGGCCCAACCTACAATTGAAGAAAAATAGTTTACATATAACCCACTAGGCCTACATCTTTTAGGACATTTTTCTATATGACCAAGATACTGTAAAATCCCAAGAAAAAGCCTATTTAGAAAAAGTATTTGTTTGCAAAAGTAATCTTCGGAAAAGAAGGATACAATTTAGTCAAACATTTTCAGAGAGACAAACTGAATTTTATCAGTACCGTAGTAGAAAAACTGACAATACATGACAATTAATTTTTTAACATTCTGATTTGAAATGTTCTATTCATTTGAATTGCTAAGAAATTAAAAGTAGATATTTTTTTTTCCATTCATTATAAACATTACAATCACAGTACAAAGAATAGATAAATCCACTAACAAATTCATGCAGAAAATATTTCAAAATTTAATTGAATGTTATATTATTAAAGCATTCATTCAATAAAGCATTTGTCTTTAAAACATTTAATATCAGTTTTCATATAGTGAGTATGGTAATAATTGACAACTGGTATAAACTTAAACTTAGTAAAACAATCCTACATATCTTTTTTTAAATGCAATAAAATATTTAAACATAACTGTGTCCCACCATACAACATGAAAATTTGTCTCAGCATTACTAAGATTGAAGTTACTTGCATTATACAATACTTAAACATTATTATAGTATTTAAATGCTTCCTTTTTTTATTATAGGCATACAGATTTTTGATATTCTGCTCATATACAGTATGCTGCTGAAATGAAAAAGTACATCACTTCAACATATTATTTTTGATCATAATCATCGATCAATAATTATAGTAATAAACATAATAATTATGGTGTATTTTATTTATCCTTGCTATTTTTTAAATTGTAGTTTAACCATGTTTTTACACTTTTAAAATTAATATAATTATTTTTTAAATGTGATTTAGATTTTGAATAAACTGTTCTGAATACAGAACAAAGGTGTTAATTGTACACTGCGTGTATGTAAACTTGATTTATTGTCGTATTTCTAATTATTATTAAACATTAAAATTGATTCATTTAATTAAACAATATAATAAATGGATGAGATGTGCTGCTGTTGATCCACTTTAGACTGGGATGGTTTGTCATTGAGCTATGTGGATCCAGAATTTTGAAATAGGGGAGGACCTAAAATGACGAAATGAAGTGCTGAACTGTGATGTCTTTTTCAATATTAAATTGATAAAGTTGATTTTTATTATTAACAAAACAAAATAAAGTCCAAAGAAAAAAAAATAAACCAATTACATTGAAACACCAATGCATTAAAAAGAACAGTTTACATTTTCATTATCTTAAAAAAATAAAACTGTATCAATATTATTATTAGAGTATTATTTTTTATTTTTGTAAAAGAACGTGTGGGTTTGGTGATTTATTTAAACTTGCAATAGTATTATATGGTAAGTTGCATAATGTCTGTCCATACTATCAAACCTAAAATGAAGTTCAAATTAAATTATTTGTTGCTGAATAAATTTCACATTTCATTATTATTAGTGGACAATAACAAATGGACTAGGCCTAGGCTAGTAGTACTAGTAGGCCGATAGAGGTAGCCTAACTAACAGGACTAGCCTAGGCTAGAAAGACTTAAATATTGATACTAATTAGGCCTAGGCTAGAAAGACTTAAATATTTATATACTAATTATGCCTCCTAGGTAGCCTCGAAGTCTGAACAGAAAGCAAATTAGTATTACTTCTACTCGCGAAATAAACTACGTACGTACGAGTACGCCAAAAAAATCACCTATTATGGACAACACAATGGATGGCGCACTGTTACAACCGCTAATGTAGAAAACGCCAGCTAATGTCGAAACAACCGTTAATGTAGAACAATCCACCGCTTATGTAGTAAAACCTCCAGCTTATGTAGAAACACCAACAGCTTATGTAGTAAATAAAAATCAACACCAGCTAATGTAGAAACAGTCAACAGCTTATGTAGTAACGAAAATTGCCTCCCAGCTTATGTAGTTACTATCGCCAGCTAATGTAGAAAATGTTATATATTTTACAAAAATGTCTACAGGCCCGTAGCCAGGGGGGTTTTTTGGGGTTCGGGCGAACCCCCCTTTTACCAGCGAACCCCCCTTGAAAAACAAAGGCCCCACTTCCAAAATCGTGCAATTAATTATCAATTATAGCAGATTTTTTGGTCATTTTACTTCTATTGACTATGTAAATCGATCGAATATACAGATTGTCCGATGTCAAAGTCACTGCTGAGCGTCAGATCGAGAGATTGTTGAGAGATGATGGTTATAAATATGACAGAAAAATGGACTGACCAATCACGTGCTTCGGCCGGGCTTTTCGGAACGCACAAGATCACGTTCAGTTCAGTTCAATCTTTTTGGGGATTTTTATTTTTTTCCTGGAAATATTTTTCATTAAACCAAAGAATTTCACTGTGTAAACTTGAATAAAAATGGTGCTGAGTTAAATTGGTACGTGTACGTAGGCCTACCGAATATTTCGGTGTATAAGACGCACTTTTGACACGCAAATTTGACCTCTAAATGTTACCCGAATTAATTTAATTACCTACTAATACTTAAATTAATTAAAAATAGTGTACTACTCTGCAATGTAGGCCTAGCTAGTTACTCACTTCTGTCTAACCACAGTGTGGTAACAAGTTTATTGAATTTTTAGTTAGGCTAAGGTAAATTGTCATCCTCGACTGTATTAATATTACAGTACGCATTAGATATTCTACCCAGGCCTAGTAATACTCTCTGAACTCGCGGGTGTGTATTCTAGCAGCATGCAGCATCACAGCGCAACACATTTATGGAAGAGTCCATTAATTACGGTGGTGTCACATTTTAATTACACAATAACTATTTCCCTTGATCACGGTGGTTTATTTTTATTACATCTCTATGTCAACAATCACATAATTTTATAATCATGTAGGCAATAGTTTGTATGTCAAGCGATATCTAAAAGAGTGTGTTGTTATTGTGTTAAGTAGCTTCCCCTAATCTCATAGTGTATATGGCCAACAGTGCTGGGACACCAGGCAAGGAGCACATGGTTAGTGCTCTCCTCTCCTCATATTGCTGTAATGCATGCATGGAAATAGGAAAGATTTTCATATAGGCCTACCCAGCATGATATTCCTGGTTCATTATCAGCCCAAAAAAACTGAACATCATTTGGATTGATTTTATAATGGTCATACACACAATAAGAAGGTATATATTTAAGTAATATGAAATTAAAATTACTTAAATAGACATAGGCTAGCCCTACCCACACAGTGCATCGTAACTGAAACAATATGGGGATTTCCCTTTTCATTGAACGTTCAGTTGAAGTAGAGACTGATTACGATGTAATAAAGGCAATCAAACAAAATTATATCATTTGATTCTAATAAATATGTCTCAAATATCGTTGTTTTATTATTAAAATACCATTGTTTTGATTGTAAAATTTTTAAATTTCGGCCTAGAAATAAGTGCGTCTTATGCATCGACTACATACAAAATACTAATATTTCAGTCTCCGTTATGGGTGCGTCTTATACACAGGTGCGACTTGTACACCGAAATATACGGTACTATTTGTTTTTTATGTTTATAGGATAAGAAATTATTTAAGGGCCTAATATAATATACTTTTTTGCAACAATAAAGCTGTATTTCATGATCAGTACTACTAACTTCCATAATACTGTACTATATAATTTCTCTGCATAACTCAGATTTTAGTAGGTAAAAAATGTCTCTGTAAGCTTATTAAAACAACCGAAATTGCTCTGATAGCCAAAGCTTCCAGGGGCCTTCGCCCCCTGGACCCCGACCGGGGGGAGATTTTTTTTTTCGTACATAAGTTGGGGACCCCCTCATGAAACGTCACAAAATAAACATGAATAATTCATCAGTTAAATTTTCTTGTTCCGTGTGCACCCAAGCGTATAGCGAAGTGATTACAGTTTACACAAGTGCGGTACGATTCTATCTAGGCCTATCTCCGCTGTGGTTGCCGCGTGCGATTATTTCATAATAGAATAGCGGCGTTTTGTGTGGATTGTCGAAATAATCAGCCTTTAGTTTATGGTGTTTTTAATATAATTTATTACTAAAGAATTACGTGTTAAAATTATAGTTTCTAATGATACTATTAGGCCTAATTACTAGTCTCTAAACCCATGTCTATTCTAGTAGTAGCTGTGTTGGTGTGTGTGACGTGTGTGTTAGTTAGGTATGACACAGTCCGAGTAATAAGTCAGCAAAATTAAACAATAAACATTACACAAAAATACATTTTTTATTCTCGTGGGTCTAATCTTCCCATCTCATGTGTTCATATACGCGCATTTTTAAAGTTCCTTTGAGTACATTGCATATTGTTTGATAATTGATAGCAGAATTAAAAAAATACAGTACACAAATTATACACATTCTTTATTCTTGTGGGTCTAAGCTTTCTTTGGGCTATGTCCAAGAACGCTTGGGTGCACACGGAACAACAACTGCGATACGATTCTTTCTACAATAATAGGCCTAGGATTCTAGGTCAATTCACGTGATTGCCTTCGCGCACTCTTCTTCACACACACGTCCACTATGCAAAATGTGTCGAGGCTAATCGACAGCTAGGCAAAACATTAAACTAAGTAGTAATTGGACATAGCCCAAAGACACAAGTCACACACACCCACACAGCTACTACTACTAGAATATACAGGGGTTTAGAGACTAGTAATTAGGCCTAATAGTATCAATAGAAACTATAATTTTAACACGTAATTCTTTAGTAATAAACTATATTAAAAACACCATAAACTAAAGGCTGATTATTTCGACAATCCACACAAAACTCCGCTATTCTATTATGAAATCAGCGGAGATAGGCCTAGAATCGTACCGCACTTGTGTAATCACTTCTTGTTGCTATACGCTTGGGTGCACACGGAACAAGAAAATTTAACTGATGAATTATTCATGTTTATTTTGTGACGTTTCATGATGGGGTCCCCAACTTATGTACGAAAAAAAAAATCGCGACCGGGGGCCCTTGGCGGCCCCCTGGCCCCCAGCCTACAGTTGCTCGCTGCGCTCGCAAAATACTTGGTGTCAAGAAAACCCCCCTCTGATGCATTCTGGCTACGGGCCTGGTCTAATTCATGTGCAAATGCATCGATCTTTACTTAGCTATCAGTCTTTCCACCTCTCGTAAGCAACCAACTTTCTAAAATGACCACACATCGTAATAAGCTACCATCTCTGTTAAGGGACCGCTTCTCATAATCGACCACGTCTCGTAAGGGATCACCTCCTCTCATAAGGGACCGCTTCTCATAATCGACCACCTTTCGTAAGCGACCACACCTCTCGTAAATGACCACCTCTGTTAAGGGACCACGACCTTTCTCCCTATTAACGGACCGCTTCTCATAATCGACTATCTCCCGTCACAACGACCTCTGGTAAGTGACCACCTCTATTGGACGTCCACCGTTTCTATTAAGGGACCGCTTCTTATAATCGACCACCTCTCGTAAGTGATCACCGCCTCTCATAAGGAACCGCTTTTCATAATCGACCACCTCTCGTAAGCGACCACCTCTTTTAACGACCACACCTCTCGTAAGTGACCACTTCTTTTAAGGGACCACGACCTCTTTATCTCTATTAAATCTTCAATGATGAGAAGCGGTCCCTTAACAGAGACAGTGGTCGTTCAATAGAGGTGGTCACTTTCGAGAGGTCATTGTGATGGGAGATGGTCGATTATGAGAAGCAGTCCCTTAATAGAGGTGGTGGTTCTTTAAAATAGGTCGTCACTTACGAGAGGTGGGGTCGTTAAGAGAGGTGGTCCTTTAAAAGAGTCGTCACTGACGATTATGAGAAGCGAGGTGTGGTCCTTAAGAAAGGTGGTCGTTTACGAAAGGTGGTCGATTATGAGAAGTGGTCCCTTATGAGAGGAGGTGATCCCTTACGAGACGTGGTCGATTATGAGAAGCTGTCCCTTAACAGAGATGGTTGCTTACGATGTGTGGTCGTTTTAGAAAGTTGGTTGCTTACGAGAGGTGGAAAGACTGATAGCTAAGTAAAGATCGATGCATTTGCACATGAATGAGACATTTTTGTAAAATATATAACATTTTCTACATTAGCTGGCGATAGTAACTACATAAGCTGGGAGGCAATTTTCGTTACTACATAAGCTGTTGACTGTTTCTACATTAGCTGGTGTTGATTTTTATTTACTACATAAGCTGTTGGTGTTTCTACATAAGCTGGAGGTTTTACTACATAAGCGGTTGGTTGTTCTACATTAACGGTTGTTTCGACATTAGCTGGCGTTTTCTACATTAACGGTTGTAACACGCACTACTCATAAACTCGCCTATTGTGGACACAAAGTCACCTATTTTGGACAGCCAATTATGAAAGTCACCTATAATGGACAAACAACAGCGCCCTCGACAGATTTCACCAACCCCGCTCGATAACTTAGAGGTCCATGCTATATATTATATACTAAACAATCTAACTTTATTTTTATTATTGGGGGTTAGCGCGAACGCAGTCCCCCGCTACCATAAATTTTACACCCGAGTTCCCCACATTTGGGGGAATCGCAAGTTTCAACCTCAGACGTGGGTGCTATGCTGAGGCCTCTTCTTGGGAGGACTTCCTTCTTGATCAAAGTCACTCCTGTGCCAGGTAAGTATGTCATTTGTTTCTCAGCGATGGCTGTGTAACTAACAATTTCAATCTACACAAGTAAGTGTGAAAATAGTCTTAGATTTTGAAGTTTACTTACCATTTTATTTTGGATATTTAAAAATGTATACGAAATATAACTGAAAATGACTTTATAATAGTAAACAAAATCAAATTCATTTGTATTGTTACTGTATTATTAAAATTTACAAAATATTATTTAAAAACAATCAACAAACTTTATGAATATTCATGAGGTAATTTGACCTCCCTTCACGCATTGCTTGTCACATCCGAAAGGTCATTGTTTGTAACAAAACATGTGCCTAAGACGAGCTTGGCTAGGATTATGGCCTTCGCTCTCTGCCGGCGGAAATTAATTATTCAAGCGACGCTTGTACACTTTATAATTCTTGAGAGTTTCAGTTCTTTCTGTATCGAGAAATCTCGTACACTAAAATTCACTATTATATAGCATAGGGGATCTAATTATTAAAAGAAGAGAACCCAACAAAACTGTATATTATTAGGTTATATAGGTCTATATTGGGTCTCTTTGTTTTCGATCGAGAACAGGAAATCCGCACAAAACTTAGGCCTATCTATACTTATAAGAGAGTTTGCAAGTACGTTTTACAAATTGGTATTATTGCACGAATCCATAAATTAGGGTGTATCAAAATTAAATAATTTAAATTTAAAAAAAAAATAAACATTGTTTTGGATTGGATCCAATATAGCGACCAAAATGAGGTCTAAATGTTTTTCCAACTTTTTCCCCACTTAGGACGTTTGTTTATATAGGCCTACAGATTTCTGTTATTTCACGCATTCATACATATGGGATATCAGGGGAGTAATGAACTATCATAGTACGGGTTATTATGTCTTCCAGCTCGATATTTGTGCCAAAATAGATTTTTTTAGCTAATTTTGTTATTCCTGAGATTGCCTGAAACGTACTCTTATTTCATCGAAAATAAATTTTGACAATTTGGAAAATTTTAAGCGCGTGTACGCATGCGTTACATGCGCTACGCACGTAATTGATGATTTATGCCCTGAAATTTATTAGTACCAAATTTTATTTAATTGTGATTCATGCTTGTGAAGATATATGATTACACACGTGATTTCGTTAAATCGTGCGTAGCCCGCGTAATTTTTTATTGCGCACCGTGAAAACATAACCACATCGATTCCTGGCCATAAGGAATATACTGTGAAAAATTGACTTAGCTAGATTATACTGATATCAAGATAAGGTCATATACAAGTTAGTGTTTACCGACCGACCAACCGACAAACCGACCTACATAGTGAGCTGTAGAGTCCGTATTTATCTTAATACGAAGAAGACCTTTCTCATTGTACATTTAAAAACAATTTATTTACATAATTGGAAATGACAATAAACAAAGGAAAATCGAATAGATATTAGTAAAATAAACAAGAAATATTTCTTACAAAAAACGCTGCTCGCTTATTGACGTAACAGTTTTAAAGATATATTGTATATTTTTTATTTCAAATTTGTTTTTTAATGTGTCATTTTTATTGTCACATAATAGTTATTTTACCTGAAAAAATGTAATTTAAAGCCATAAATACTTGAATTGTCTCTGTCAGACAATGATTTTTGAGTTATAATTAAACGTTTCTTTTCTCTTTTTAGTCGCGTGGAAGCGACTCTATAGTTCACTATGTCGGTCGGTTGGTCGGTCTGTCTGTCTGTCGGTCTGTCTGTCGGTCCGGTATCACTATGCGTTTTATCGCTTTCTGACCTTATCTTGATATCAGTTTAATCTAGCTAGGTCAATTTTTCACAGTATATTCCTTATGGCCAGGAATCAATGTGGTTATGTTTTCACGGTGCGCAATAAAAAATTACGCGGTCTACGCACGATTTAACGAAATCACGTTTGTAATCATATCTTCACAACCATCACAATCACAATTAAATAAAATTTGGTACTCATAAACTTCAGGGCATAAATCATCATATGGCAATACAATTACGTGCGTAGCGCATGTAACGCATGCGTACGCGCGCTTAACATTTTCAAAATTTATTTTCGATGAAATAAGAGTAGGTTTCAGGCAATTTTAAGCGTTTACAAAATTGCCATGAGTGCGCATATTTTTGCGCGCGCACTGCGCGTTAAATGTTATTGCGCACTCTTTTTGCCCGATTTCTGTTTTCTTGACTTACTTTTCAACTCGAAATTACGTTATACGAGCACGTCAAAGGTGACAGGCTACGCACGTGTAAATTAAAAAAATATAAATGTTTTTAAACATTTCAACATTTTTAAACATGTTCAGTAATTTCGGTCAGTATAGTTCACTATGTCGGTCGGTCGGTCTGTCTGTCGGTCTGTCGGTCTGTCTGTCGGTCCGGTATCACTATGCATTGTAGCACGTGACTTAATGGCTGTTGGCCTTGTTATATGTAAATTTTGTTACAGAAGTGAATAACTTTGATATGAAACACTGACTCAATTTAGTTTATTTTATTGCTAAGGTCAAGTCTGGGGGTCACTTCATCACGCCTAGATACTTCAAGTGTTAAGTATCCTATTACAAACAAAAACTTTCATGGACTGTTTTGATAATAATTCAATGATTCAATTACAGTATTATATAATATCATGGGACTCATAAATACCAGAAATGCTTTGGGATTTGTCTTTCAATCGTTAGACTCTTTTCCCACACGTTTTTTGGGTCTAGCAGCTTGTACCTATAAATTATAGTCGAGAATCCTTTTTCGCAAAAATGTCAGTGTCTAGTACTAAGACTGCTGCTTGCTTTCATCTAATAAATGATTTATCTCTTGTGACGTAGCGGGCTAGAGCAGCAGCGTGAAAAGCTATCCTACGATACCAAGCAGTAAAGTATTTGAGAAAATTAAAATGTTGACCTTTTGACCTTTACTGGTCACGTGACTTGTTTTATTGTTAAATAACTATGTAACTATGCATTTTTTGATATGAATGTAATGGGATAAAATGATCAGTATCACATTCTCTTTCCGGTGATACCATAGATGACAAAGTTCAGTGTGGAATGGCGGCTGAATGAGTGGTCGAAAAAAAATGGCACCTAACTTTTTTTAATTCAGCAACTCAAGAATAACAAAGTTAGCCAATAAAATCTATTTTGGCACAAATATCGAGCTGGAGCTAGTTTTCCTTACATTATGTGACTGTACTATAATGACCAGGATTTAACTGGTAATGTTTTAAACTACATTTGAAAACAATCACAGAAGAATTGTGAGTAATGAGATATCAAAATAACATGAAATTACTGGGAATGTTTTAAACTATATTTTTAAATATTTTTCTTCAATATTACAATATATACAGTAGGAGGGATCTATGTCCTCCCAAATTCACATGTAATCAGTCCGGCTCATAGGTAGAAATACGGTTCGTTAACAGTTCTGATACCAATTGTAACGTATGGCCTACAATTTGAAAATCTGAGAAAGAAGGATATTCTTGACTTATAAAAAACACAAAGTAAACTATTAAAGCAGCATTGGGTTTACCCACATTTTGCAGAAACACAGCTCTCCTTCACTATTTAAATTTACCCAAGTTCTCTAACATTATTAAATATAATAAAGAGAATATACCATCATTTTCAAAATTCTTTTCAATAGGCCTATGTTTTAGCAATACTTTCAAATTCGTAAATAACAGTGGACTTGCTCTTTTAACTTCAGATTACGGACGCTACCTAAAACTTGCAAATGTAATTAAAATATAGTGTTAGAAAATGTTCTGTATTTTATTTTTGTTACAATGAATTGGGTTTCACGAAACCTAAGATCACGAAAGCTAAGACCCCCTAAGACCTAAGATCACGAAACCTAAGACCCAAGACCTAAGATTACAAATTCTAAGATATACGACAGCTTAAAAACAATAATTGTTTATCTATACACAATTTTAAACATAGTATAAGTTTCATTTATTAATGCTTTTTACCATAAATGTTATTAAATACTTATCACAAACAGAAATAAACTAAAAATATTTTCGCCCGTTGAGTAAATATATACCTTTGTTTCACAACAAACTGGACGGTTTGTTTGTTGATATATATTTACTCCATTGTGTTGGTTTCATGTGCGAATGAGAACTATTGGTAATCTTGGGTCTTAGGTTTCGTGATATTAGGTCTTAGGGGGTCTTAGCTTTCGTGATCTTAGGTTTCGTGACAAACCCAATGAATTTTACTGATCAATAAAAAAAAATCAATAAAAAATGACTTTTGGTTTTAAATCTATAATAAATCAATCATTGAAATACGTAAAATCGCGCGTAAATCACGTTGCGCAACTCTGACGTAATTAAAAATGAGATGCACAACTTCAGGTAAGAACTTAAAGGTAGCACGTAAAAAATGTCGATATGTTGAGAAAGTTAATAAATGTTCTGTGTCAACACGTTTTAGAGATACGCGAGACAATAAAATTACAGAAAGGAATAATAAAACAAATTTAAAAAGAGATCGTACAGTTACAAGGAGTTATCCGCCAAGGTGCGGAGATAACTAATTATCAAAAAAGGGGATGGGTGTTTCTGGGAATCCGGCGTAGTGGTGTCATGTATGTTCTCCAGATTTCACCTGTAATCTTGTTGGACTCATAGGTACACAATACCGTCCTGTTTGATACATGTCATGCATGTCCTCCCAATTCTACGTCACCTGTATTCACCTGTCTTGTCTGTGGTTCATAGGTACACAATACCGTCCTGTTTGGTACATGTCATGCATGTCCTCCCAATTCCACGTCACCTGTATTCACCTGTCTTGTCTGTGGTTCATAGGTACACAATACCGTCCTGTTTGGTACATGCCATGCATGTCCTCCCAATTCCACGTCACCTGTATTCACCTGTCTTGTCTGTGGTTCATAGGTACGCAATACCGTCCTCCTTGGTACATGTCATGCATGTCCTCCCAATTCCACGTCACCTGCATTCACCTGTCTTGTCCGCGTCTCAAGTCATAGATATACTATACCGTCCTCCTTGGTACATGCCATGAATGTCCTCCCAATTCAACGTCACCTGTATTCACCTGTCTTGTCCGCGGCCGGCTCAAGTCATAGATATACTTTACCGTCCTGCTTGGTACATGCCATGAATGTCCTCCCAATTCAACGTCACCTGTATTCACCTGTCTTGTCCGCGGCCGGCTCAAGTCATAGATATACTTTACCGTCCTGCTTGGTACATGCCATGAATGTCCTCCCAATTCCACGTCACCTGTATTCACCTGTCTTGTCCGCGGCTCAAGTCATAGATATGCTTTACCGTCCTGCTTGGTACATGCCATGCATGTCCTTCCAATTCCACGTCACCTGTATTCACCTGTCTTGTCCGCGGCTCATAGTCATAGGTATACCATACCGTCCTGCTTGGTACATGTCATGCATGTCGTCCTAATTTCACCTGTATTCACCTTTAATAATGTTGGCCTCATTAGGTATACTATATCGTCCTGCTTGGTACATGTCATGTATATCCTCCCAATGTTTGTATTGTTATCGGATCTGTAATATCATAGTGCAACAATGTTAAAGCAGAACCTAAAAAGCAAGCTTGACATTGACAAATGCATGTATGTCGCCCTCTACTTATGTTTCAGATGTTAGTATTTATTAAAGTTGTATTGTCCCCCAAAACTGAGTAAAACATCAAACTATGAATGTTGTCAGTAAATATATAAATATTGTATTGATTTTATTGAC
Source organism: Antedon mediterranea (assembly GCF_964355755.1). Lineage (NCBI taxonomy): Eukaryota > Metazoa > Echinodermata > Crinoidea > Comatulida > Antedonidae > Antedon > Antedon mediterranea. The sequence continues at coordinate 20,271,198 of NC_092674.1, read as the reverse complement.
TATTATTTAAACTAAAAAATTAATAATAAGACCTATCGGAATCCCTAGACTTACACAATAATTAAGTTAATTTTACGTTGGTTGAGCAGTTACAAATTCTTACTTTATTATTAACTTCCGTACTCTAGAAATATTTATATAGACTTTTTGGCTTTTTTTCGCTTCGCTAACACCGAAATGTTGAGTAATAATTATAAAAAATACTCTCCTGTACAACAATGGGTATAATTGTAGGAGTTATTATTATATTATATATATATATAAATTCTTAGTTTTAATGTTGGTTAAGTATAATAACCTTGGTTATTATACTTTCTAATAAGATGCTCTTTCAATACCCTCATAATAATGAATAATAATTAACGATAGGGATATCTTGGAGTAAAAAGAAATGGCTCAGCATGTTGTGTCATAATTACTTGATACAGTGCATATCTTGGTTTCGACAACATGCTGACGAGTGCAAATGTAGTTAGGCTCAAGTCCGCTCTTTAAGAGCATATTGAAGTATTTTAATCATCCATGATCTGACTATGGCTACTATTTCATAGTTGGTCTGATTTCAATGTTAATGGTGGTTCTGTTTTTAAATTCGGTTTATAAAATATATTTATTCAATTTTAATGACAGACACGAAAGAAACCCATGTATAATGTGGATCGATTAGTGATGTATGTATGATTTTCACATCCTTTTTCGAAAACTATAGTGGGAAGCAATGATTGTTTGTTAAAGCCCCTTGGTGTTTGGATAAAGAGGTATTGTCCGAATCCCTAATGAAATCAGGCTCTTTCATCTAAATAAAGGATCAATATTGTTAGCTTAAAAATTGCGAATTATTCTTCGCATACAAGTTGACAAAACCCCTTCACTTGCTTCAATGGCTTCTAACAAGCCTTTTCAATACACTATCCGAACTACTTGTTTATGAATGGGCGATATATTTGTTCGTTTTAACAACAACCTAATAATGCTTTTCTTTTGCTTTTCTTCGAGCTGTTTCCGCTGCAAAGCCCCGATAGAAAAAGAGCTTAACAGCCAGTAATTAACTAAATAGAAAAGTACATTATCAACCGTGCAATTTAACGTGTGAAAATAGTTGTGTTTTGTGTAGAACAATGTAACGGTCATTATTTTCCGTTCGCTTGATTCTGAATAAAAAGGAAAATAAAACTTGAAACAAGAGTTGCAACTTTCAAACCGGCAATATCGCTTGTTTGGCTTCATTCATGGATATATTCCATAATATAATATTTAGTTATGAATAGCTTTTTGGAATGTTAAGTCTTTCTACATGAGGTACTGCAGATCGTTAACAATTAACTTTTTTCTGTAATAAACTATTCTTCAAAATCAATTGAACTTCAGTGAACTCGACGCATCGATTCTTAAGATTAGAAGAATGAAGGTGTGTGTATTTTTTTCAAATCTTAAGCAAATACAGTGGTCTTAATAAACAAATGTTTTGTTTTAATTTTCTTATTGTTTTGGATTTTACAGAACTCTCAATATATCACTCGTTCTTACCAAGGGTTTACGATAATCCTTTTGAGTCAATTTAGATGAAAATAAACGTAAGAGCGAGACAGTGACTAAAGTAAGGAAAATATACTAAAAGCGAGATTTATTATATATCAATATTATTTATATATCATATCGCCAGAAAATATGGTGTTAGGGTCATTCACCGTTAGGTAATTCTAATATGGTCGAGTCCATAAACGTCTCTAAAATATATAAACTTCTGTTATGCCTAACTTTCGGTTTGTTTGTTTTGGGTTTTTGTTTTAGGCCTATTAATATAGATGTAGGCCTATTAATAGATGTAGGCCTATGTATTTCCTGGTTTCGAATTACCCTAACTCACCTTATATTTGTTATAGTAATAACTTTCATCTAATCTTACATTTTTCTTGATTTTAACATGTTTGTTTTAAATAGATGGTTATAAATGCTTTTTTATCCTAATTAAAAAACTACTAAAAAAACGTAGAACATTCAGTTTCCTGATGATCAATCTATCTATTTTTCTAACTCTAACCATTCTATTGGAAGAACATATAATAATTACATAAATATTTCGAGGTTTTTAAAAGTTATTTCATTATTTCCGAGTTACTTTTCTTATAACACACACCTAAACTTATTGTTTGTTTGTTATACAGTGTGAGTTTGTGTTTTGTTTTTTTGTTTTCTTCTTCTTGTTCTTTTCGTTTTAACTGTAATTTATCCCCTCGAAATTACTCCTTTTACGCATTCCTTCTTGTTTTGAAGTAGTACAAATATGCACCTATACCGGGGCCTGTAAACATTATCCTTCTTCTACTCCACCCGATCCCACCCTCTTTTCCTCTCAGCTACCCTAAGAATTAGATGTAGGCCTAAGAACGGAGAATGTTCAAAATTAATAATGGGCATATGGGCTAATCTAAGTCTGGCTTAATTTCTCTTCAGCAATGGTTGGCCCACAACTAATAGTTGTTTAATGTTCTTATATTGTATGTCCATTCTTTGATTATTATAATGTTGTTGACGAGCTTCACGGAGTTACTAAACCCACACCCCTTGTTGGACAGACTTTGTAATAAAAAAACACAAAATATTTGATGTAGATCACTCTAGAAATACATCGTATATAAACATACAACAAAACATTTTGAGAACTAGAGTGACATAAACATAGATACAGAGACTTTACTAATTTGTAGATCGTGTTACTGGAGTGTGATAGCAATGCATTCGTTAGTTATAATTACCGTGTTTTTCACTCGTTTATGTTCACATTTCACATTTACTGCAATATAATGAAATTGTACATGGCCTGAGCAACACACGCCTAAAGTCTGGTCACGAAATGTGCGATTTTCAAACACGATTTGTGAAGTACAATGATCGCACATTCATTGAGCCCAAGTAAACAGTGTCAAACCCAATTTATATAAAAATAAGCAAGAGTATTACATATTAGGCCTAGTACACAACATAACGGTACATGTTCCGCATTTTGCATTATGTGTATCTATAAACCAGTGTAGCTTTATAATATATTAGTAATATTATAATCACAGTTTTGTATAACTTTCTACAATCCTCCTATAGTATAGTAAAAAATCACAATAAAAACAATAACGAGATCGCGGTTCGTCATTATTCAACCTTTCGATCTCATGCAATTGGTGTGGATGTTATAATACATTAATGACGACGTTAGTAAGGACAGAACCTTAAAACAATGTGTATTGTGATATATAGCTGAAACGATCGGAAAAATCGGTATTAGAGAGTATGGACAGTGGGAAGTTTTACAACAGGGTGTATTTCAATAAAAAATTATCCTGAAACTAAATTAACAACTTTGTCGGTCCATGGGTCCATTATTGATTGTTCTTGTACTTGTTATCTTATCATTAATTAAAGATATTTCCCGGTTGTTCGCCTTTTAACCATTGTTATTGTGATAAACATTTATTATTTATTGTTATCATTGTTAATATAACATCTGTTTGTTTATTTGGTTGTTTTCTGTATAGTTTATTTATATTTAATCATGGGTCTATACATTATAGGTCCGTTGGTTTATCATGGAGGCTTTCGTCATCCTGCTTTACCGTCGGATCTTCACTCAAGTTTATCAAATTCAATTACGTTTTTTATCAAAGACAGAAATAAAATAAATAATTATATTATAATATTAATAATTAATTCATAAATCTTTTAGTATTCAATATATATTTATTATTCAATATATATGAGTGTAAGATTATTCGGAGAGGTCGGAAGGGTTGTTTTTTGTTATTGTATTTAGGAGGGGAGGGGCTGGCAGTCCGAGGATACGCCTCTTCCATGTTCGCCATCCAGATGGAGATGTAAAAGCATCACCACCGTCATTACATTGGTTGTCTATATCAGTACAATAAGAATGTTGGCACAAATATAGCCCGGTTTATCTAACATTATTCCTCAATCATCACTCTATTGAATGGTTGCATTCATTGGTCATATTAAAATTATAAAAATTACGAAAAGTACGTTATTATATAATTAATAAAGATAGAACATTTTTTATAATCTTTAGGCCTACATTATTAATTTCTTATTATAATATAATATTCCTACTTGTCTTAGTTATTTATAACTAATAAGTCGTTTTCATTTCAATATGAATATTATTGGACAAATGTAAAGTGTAGAGTTGTCAATTATTATTACTATTGCTCACAAAACTATCGAATTGCATACAGGTTCATTGTCCATAATACCATCTCAATCACTAAATAACAATATTAGACCTTCTCCGGCTGTGTTCATATTAAACGAAATAACAATAGAAAATAATAGAGATGGTATACTCTGACAACACGTCCTTTAATAGGCATTGTCTGACAATGTTTACCTTGATTCAAGGCAAGGCTTTTTGACTGTTTTATTCTTCTTTGTGATTTAGATGAGATTGAATTGTTAGCTCTCTCATTTCAACCCTAAATCAACAGTTTGTAATTTGTATGGAACGAACATATACTAGATTTGTATTAATTGTATTGTTTGACGATTTGCCTGCCAAGTACAACAATTGAATAAAAAATGTTTGCGGTTTACCACGGAATCTGCATGAATAGAACTATTGTATGGCATTAATTAATAAGGGTTTGTTTTTTAGTTGAACAATTTCTCTTTTGCCACGTAATACCATACATGTTATTATGTTGTCGTTCTTACGTTTTATACTTCAGTTAAGTGTGTATTGTATTTATTGAGCTTATAACAATAGTAACAATGCTTTCAAGTTTACGGAACACAAACCAATCATTCATTGCTTCATACAATGTCGAATCTGTTTAAAATTCCCTAATAAGGAATCAGTCTTATAAACCATGGAGAACGAACTTGGGATCTACACTTATTCAAGTTCTTGTTTCTTATAGGCTAACAGTTTGCACTCGCAGTTTCACGATGTATTCAGCTGTTCAACCTTAAAAATAAAAACGACGTTGACACAGTAATCCCATACAAAAATTAGCGCAATTGTAATTTTCTATTATCAGAAAATAATTTTCCCATAACGATATAGATTTATTTTAACGGCGATGTCACGTGGTTGTATACAAATACAAATTTTCTTGTAAACTGTAGTTTTTTTACAGGTATGTTATTTTCTGACACTTGAACTGGGGTACATGTTAGGCCTATGTGATGTAGATATTGGATGTACTTTAATAGAAAATTAAATAAAATGTGATTTTTATGAAAAGTTATAAAACGACACTATAAGTTTGTTTACTCTTCTGAATCCCTGGTTGTTTTGAGAAATTCAAGATACAGTATTGCATTCGATTCGATACGTTATAAAGTCAATAAAGACACACAACTATTAATTGCAATTCGTTTACATTACTTTTTATTCTTCACTTGCAAAAATACACCGTAGTAGGCCTATATAAACATCACCTCTCAAATAATAACAGAACATTGTATGTTGGCGTAAACCAATAGGTCTAATTATATTCCAGATACATAAGTTGTAGAAAACTGTGTACTGTATATAAACATTCAATATAATAGTAATATTATTCATGGGACATAAGCACAGTTGTTTAAAGGAACAATTTTATTTTCTATGAATATAGATTTCGTGCTAAGTTGTAGGAACTATATAAACATTAACAATATTTCTAAAAATGAAATGGATGGATAATTGAACGAAATAATGATTATACATTGCCTACAATAAATGAAGTATAGTTTTATGATTTATCAAAATCTCTTATAATCATACACTAATACAATACATCACTGAATACTATTATTCATTTATTTATTTTAGATAAAAAATGTTACTGTCATTCACATTCGTATAGATCAAATTGATTTCTAAATTTTCAGTAGTGTTCGTAAATAATATCCCATCTTAATCGCGTGTCGGATTTGACACAAATCGTGTAAAAACAACCTTAACGAAACAACTTGAAGATAAGTTTGTTGTTTGTGAGAGTCTTTAAAACAGACAATCACGACAATACCTGTCACTTAAAGCATATTCAACTGTAAAGTGTAATCTATAGAATACGTTAAGCTTCAATTTGAAGCCGGTCAAAGCTATGGTAACGGATCAATTAGAATATTGCTTTTGTTTAATTTCATTGCAGCATCCGTATTTCAATAAATCTAAATGATTTTGAGTGGTATGTACAACTCATTCGTTATTTGTGGCTACAATTACAATACTATCTATTATTCAAATGAGTCACAAATCGTCATAATTCTACCATAAGAAACTTTTTCTTGACTTTTAATGAGTCTTCGGAATGTGATGTTTCACAAAAATATATGCATCATCCACAAAAAAAAAAACTTAAATGTGAATCGTCAAATTGCGTCAATTAAAACCCATCTTTCAAACGCTTATAAAATAAATTTAAAATATGCTAAATTTCTAATTCAATCAAGGGATAATTTGAGGCTCAAAGAAAATAATTATCTTCCGAGATTGTCGATATAAATTAATCTATATGATACAAACAAATGCTTGATAAAGATCCATTGTTTCAACAGTAACAAAACAAACATAAAATACTGTAAATAATTCTAAGCTTTGATACAACAATAATATAATAATTGTTGATACAAAACGCTCTTTTGAAAAAATTATAAACATAATTCAAAAGATTGTCAACGAAAATAGAAAATCATACATAACTTATTAATTAGCAATAATAATTAATATGGAATGTTGTCTAAGATATGTGAAAGGAGACCATCAACTTAATATTGTAGTAACAAAATATTATGTAATAAACAAATATTTATGAAAATTGAGTTATCAACATGTCAAATCTAAAGTAACAATTTAAAGCGTTCTGAATATCAAACTGTTTGTGCGTGCGACTTTAGACAAATCAAGTGAGAATTTCAACAAAAACATGTTTCTCGACCTTGCAAAAAGCACTTACATTTATAGTTTTAGCTTTTGGCTATTTTAGCTAGGCAGACTGAAGTTCATTCGCCTCAAATATGGTGGTTATATGTTTGTTTGGAGTCATGCTAGGAACCGTCGGACCGCCGGAACAAAAATGTGGTTTCGATGAAAAGGAGTGGCGTAATTATTATCCAAGTAAATACATTAGCATTGTGGGCCTACAAAAGTTATAACTATAGTAGTACAATTCAAAAGTAGCTTTTTGTATACCGTACTGTCACTAATAATTAAAACAGCAGAGCCGTTATGTAGGCATATTGAATTACTAATTATTTAGACAACATAAGGAATGTTTTTGTTTCAAAATCACCTATAATAGACAGTTGGATATTCAGTTAATTTAGCACCCTTAACAAAATTACTTTCTACCGTTTCAGAAAAGCTATAGACTCTATGCGAAGTATAGTATTCTTCACGAACTAACCTGAGAGGAAAGCAGGTGGGGTAATAACAAACATGTAAACAGCAAGAAGAAAGTTTAACTCTTATACAACAATACAGTACTAATTTACAAAACCTTCTTAATAATAAACTATGAAAAACTAATAAAAGTTGTATTTCGAACTACAACTTTTGTTAATTTCAGAGATTTCTTTGAACATTATATATATAGTTAATTACTCTGTACAATCTTGACAAGATCACCGTTATTTACAAGAATAGTAATAAAGTCTTCAACATTCAATGCACCTTCTGTAAAGTGTCCAGTTGAACATGTTGAATCGTCATAAAGTCTATTTTGCACTTTGCGAGAAATAAAACAATGTTATATTGCCGTTGCTCTGGACAAAGGTAGGGCTGGCCTTATAGATGCATGTGTTGGATATGGTTCAATATCTGGCTTGACTAATACGTACGCTACAGGACGTTGTACATCTTGATGGTGGTGGTGAGAAGGCCAACTTCCTGGGTATGGAAACAAGTACTGTTGATGTGATGGGGAAATTGCGGCTGGATGACCAACGGGTGAGGGTGGTAACTTTCCGAACGCACTATGTAATGATGGGTACATAGCTGATGGCGGGTATCCTAAACTGCTTAGTTCCGTCGCCCGGTATGCATGGTGGGCAGCCTCCAATTTGGCACTTGCTTCTAACATAGAGTAAGCATGGGGAGAACTCGGCAGAAATGCTCTGGCTTTCTCGGAGGACGTAAATATATCGGCTGCACTAGTGCTAACGGCTAATGCATTAGAAGTTGGTAAACACGGAATCGGAAACGCATACCTGTCTTTTTTCAATAAAGATTTAGGCTTCCGTCTTGGTCTGTATTTATAATCAGGATGCTCTTTCATGTGCAGGGCTCTAAGTCGTTTAGCTTCGTCAATAAATGGTCGCTTTTGTTCCTCGGTAAGTAATTTCCAATCGGCTCCAAGTCGTTTACTAATTTCAGAATTATGCATTTTAGGGTTTTCCTGTGCCATTTTACGTCGTTGTCCTCTGGACCAAACCATGAACGCGTTCATCGGTCGTTTAACATGATCCATTGGTTTAGTTGTCATATCCATATTAATACAGTTAAACAAGCAATTTGTCCAAATAAATGTTTATTTTATTCTCTGTTACTTTACGAGCCCTGCACTGTACACCCTCTTACAGCCTTGTCCCTTGGTTTACTGACTGAAATCGGTAAAGTTCAAAGAGTACAACTGAGATAGGAATGTATATATTATGGAAATCAGGGGGTGGCCCGCCAATGTTCAAGTATTCAAGGTCGTGTTTAACCAATCAATGATCGCGTTACCAACAACAGAAAATAAACTCCGCCTACCAGCAGTAAACGTATAGTTAATTGGTTAAAGTGACCTAAGTAATGACTATGTATTGTATAGGCTTAATTGACTGACACCTTTGTAAAATTTCCCATTAGCTCAACCTGTTGAAAATAAGCTCGATTGATTGGTCGATACATCTAGGCTAATTAAAACAAACAAAGATGGTAGATAGTCAGACCAAAATCCGCGAATGTTTCACAATTTGAAAATGTATATTTTAAGGTTTTCGTCAAGTTGAACTTAGTAAAAACACGTGGTAAAGTTTTGGTATCACATGTAAGTATTGACAAATCGCCCATATTGTCCAATCATTCTAGTTCACTTACATGTTATTAGTATGGTAGCCCTGCAGCAACTGATTGTTGGTTTAGGCTAGGTCTGAAGCATGATAAACCTCATGATGGTCTGAAAGTGCACACTTAATCTACCTTCACATTGCCATTTTTGACAGCCTGCCTGGGAAAAAAATAATAATGAAAGCCAGTTTACACAGACGAGCGGTAGAATCTGTGTTATTCCTTATGACCATTTACACAAAGCATGGAGCGAACGGGTGGTTTCGGCTGAGGATAGATACAGATTCTACCATGGAGTCCATGATTCTACGTAGGACGCTGTGCGGTTTTCTGCTTACCGTTACCACTCGTATCTCCATTCATGTTGTAGGCTTGATTACAGTACTTGAGCTCATTAACCCTTCCATATGAGGGGCTTACAGTACTCTCTTGACTTGACAATTTTAATTTGTACAAACAAAACAAGAATACAAAAAGGAAATTTAATTAGAGTCCCCAAACTAAATTTACTAGATACTTTATTAAAAAAAGTGTATGCACATATGAATGAAGCTTACTAACATATGGTTTCTTCTGTCATTTCAAAATATGAAAATATCCAATATGTATACTGTATATAATTAAGCAATAAAATAATTATATATATTTTTTTTCCACTGTTATTGTCTTAAAATCACTTAAATCACTGAAATATGATTTATTCATTCAATATGGTTGGTTGCATTACAATACATTTTTGGAGTAAAATTCCTTTGTTGCGGTGTTTAGTATTCTATTCATGCAAACCATATTTCAAAACACTTTTATATACATTGAATTACAATAACATGCGAAAAGTATTTGAAAAAAAATTATCTAATTAATCAAATGCACACATATTGTCATTATTCATAATTCTGTATTAAAATATTATTGATAAATTTAAAAAATATAGCAAGTTGCTCATTATATTTGAATTATTTTTATAATTGGTCAGATGCTTGCCCTACTCTGACGTAATTTGTACTTTATACTAAGTATATTGAGAATACTATTCTTAATTCCTGAGTGGAACTCAACCCACAACCTCCAGACACTAGTATTGGGTTTCATACTTCTTGATCACCAAGCTGTATAAGTACAAATTATGTCACAGTAGGGCAAAACATCTGACCAATACTCAACACCCTGACGCAAAGTTACTCCACAGTAGTTACAAACAATTACAATTATTTTTATAGATTGTGGATGGGCCAATAGATCAAATTGATATCCCAGACTCGGGCTGGCTCATCCAGTGGCCGTATTCACCATTCACACTTAGGCTAAGGGAAACACTTGCCCTTAAAATAAATAAAAATCTTCTACCTAAATGAATATACTTTATGTATTTTGTACTTAAGGAAAATATCTCATTTAAGTGTGATTGCTGAGTGCAGAATACATGTGTATGGGAGAAAAAGGCCAACTTTTCACAACAAATTCTTTCATAAAATATGCAAGTAAACTAGAATCACCAGAACCTAGCCCTCCATAGACCCTGCATCTTTCTTCTCGTCATGAATTTTGTGTATTATATTATTTATTTTGTATATTATGAAGGAAATAAATGTTATTATGAAATGAAATGAAATTATGAAAATTGAGTCTAACCCTTCCCCCATCAATAAACAATTTTTTTTTTTTAACCATATTTAATGAAGGTGATCCATCCAGCAAATGCAGTAATTTTGGGATCTCAGAACAGATACAATACACAAAATTCAACAATAACATATTTAGAATATATTGACATTCATGTGACATTAATGGATAAGAATCATAATTTAGATTAGATTGGATAACCAAACAAATTTCATACTATTTATGCACTCTATAAATTACCTTATTTAATCATTTAGCTAGCCAGTAAATTGTTCCCTAGCTAATCTAGATTCTAGACTGTGATTGATTGAAACTTTTTGGCACAAATGACATGTCATAACTACAGTGGAGCTGGAATCACCTGGTTGGGAAAACAAATCAAAACTTATACTTGTGGTATGGCATAAAAGAACTAGAGACTTGTTACAAGTCTAGGTTTGAATAATTTTTAGTTTTTCACAAAGAATGTCAATGAAAGAAAGCCATGTTTAATCGACTTATTATTTTATTTTAAAAATTAAATACACAGTTTTTAAACATGAGACCATGCAGGCTAGAGAAAATTGTAATATAATAAAGTTGATTCAATAGGGAGAGATGGATAATTTATTGGCTTGTATGCTAGTATGCCTAGTGAACATAAACTATGTAGGCCACAAGAAGAAGTCAACATAAACCTTGGCTAAATTCAATCAATACACTACAAAAAGAGCTCTGTCAACATGGCCTACAAGTCTTTTCAGTGCCACTTAGCTTTCTATAGACTTCCATTGTTATCAAGAACACTTTACTTACACATCTGCTGGCAGAAATAATAGGGCCTATTCATTGCAGACAATGGCAGCACAAATGAGTTTTTAGACTATGTATAGGAACAATACCTTGTAATTGCTTACTGTGTTTATTGAATGGATTGCATCAATAACAGTAGATATATGATAGGAAATTAAAATTTAAATAAGGTCTGCCCTATTTTGAATCTTGTATTTAAATCCTTGAGTATTGTGGAATGACTTTTTAATTAAATCTGGACATAGAGATATCTGTATTGATACTTTTTACTTTATTGTTAGTATATCAAGTAATACACACCAAGCAATACAGAAGATACACAATCAAAACAAATGTAGATTCTGATTTATGTAATTTTAAGTAAAAAACTAAAAAGTTTTCTGTTTAAAATACCCATGAAAACCTTATTCATTATCAATTCAAGTTACATTAGAACTTTTTAAAATGCTTCATTTAATGCGGCAAATTAAAGAGAATTTAAACATTTTTCCACTATAATTTATTTATAATTTATTTTTATATACCATTTTTACCTCTAATAAGTAATATTTTTACATTTGGAGTCATCTATGCAAAATATGTACTCTCTTTTTTATTGTATGATTTTAAAGCCCTAATTATGTTGTGTAAGGGAGCTACCATTGAAGGCGGTACTGTAGGAGCCAAAACCTACATTTCCTTATTACGTATAGTATTAAATTTAATGTTTTTCATAATTGTTTTCCCTTTTTTTTCAGCATGTTCAGATTCAGTAACTATGGATGTTCCAGCCAATCACAACACAGTTGAAGTACTTTGTGTATGCAGTATAAAGTCAACAGTAATAAAGGTATAGTGAAACACAAGAATGACAACTTTTTGGCCATTGTGTCAAAGATAATAAAAGGAGAAGATACAACAGTTCCGTTGGCGGCGTAAACCACATCCGGGTTACTATTTGCCTACGCCTGAAGGTGGCGCACTTCTTTTTGGCTAGAAGAAATGCGCCACCTTCAGGCGTGGGTAAGGTAAAACTATCTATAAAAATGCAAAGGATGATTATTTATCAAAATGATTATCAAAATATTAATAATATCAAAATTAGTAGAGCACAGACGCGAGAACACATCAGATCATCACGATCCATCCAAACGTGGAATTAGACGGGAACCATATCTAGAGCCCGCCGTCGTTCGGCTGCTGGATTCTTACGCGTCCATGAAAGCACGTCCGCGTTTCCTATCCTTCTATATATAACAGCGCGTACTGTTGATTCTTTACCTATTTATATTCTTTGATTGTGTTTACAAGGTTTTTTTCATTTGTCTTGGTTGAACTCAAACCTACGTTTTAAATATATGTTATGTTTATGATTTTAAAATTATAGAATAAGGTTAACATTTATTTTTAAATAAATTTTGTTAGAAAGTAATAAGTATAATTCATGTAAATATACAGTTCTTGCAATAGGCCTATGTTTATCATAACATGGTGTTTTGTGTTTACAAATTAGTTTGGCAAAATAGTCTAGAGGCTTTAAAAAATATGGTATTTTAGTGAGTGAGTGTGATATTATTATAGTCAGTGATATTCAGTATGTCTAAAATAACCCATAGTTCTGTTAAATTGAACATTTAAAAAATATACTACATGATGAATTTGAGGATAAATTACTGTATTTGCTCATTTTTTAGCAGCAGAATTTGAAGTTAAAAGTTATATAACAAAATGTATTAATACACAATTCTAATTTAAACAAACGTAGTAAAATCGTGCTAACCGTAGTATGATTAACTTTGTATATTGATTTAAACTTTTTCATTGCTATTAAAGACTCTGGATATTAGAAAATATTTATCTAAAGTGAAGCATGGGATTATAGATTTTAAGTGATTTATCATTGTGAATATTAGGTACTGTCAATATTTAGTTTTTTTTGTTTGATTTATGGCAATTTATTACACATTATTAACTAGTACACCCCATCAGGCAAGTAACATTTTCATGATATCTATTTAATATTGAATGGAAGTATATAACACAATAGAATATTGAATGCTCTTTTTAGTATATGCTTGCATTTTGTATAAAAACCCATTAAATCCAAGTTGAGATTTATGTAGGATAATTATGGGGTAGATAATCTTTTCTTCATCCGTCTTGGCTCATCACCTGTATTGCGCATTCATGTTTTGTTATCGCGCTTACGAGTTGATCTCCAGATACGACGTAGGAGCTTCAAGATCTATTCGTCTGTATTTTGTTCTTTTTTTCGAGGATGAGACCGGAATCACTCGGTCAGATGCAGATTTTATCTTTTGAGTATTGTGGACTAGTGATGAACTTGGTTTATCAACAATAAGGAGTGTGAGCGTGGGTGCACAGGCAGATGCTGGCAACTGGTAAAGCTTGCTTCGCATTAATCAAAAAATCATGACTGTGTGTATTTATTTTGCAATTGTCTCTTGTCTGTTTTTGAATCTAGTTTCTTTAGAAATTTACCAGCTTATTATCATTTAATCATCTTTTCTTTATTGTTGAAGATGAAAAGCAATTGATAGGTATTCACAATAGCATGACACCTGCCGGCCTACTGATAATTATTGTCTGTCGCATTGTATCGTTCGCTCATAGCATAAAGACAGAACAAACAAACTCTTCTATTAACTTACTTTATGACCACACAACACAATCTCACAAGGTTGAAATGAAATTATTCTTTCAAATAAAAACGCATTAAAGTTAAAGATTGTTTGAAACTCATTTCTATTGTTTAGAAAATCTTCCTCCGTTGCACTTTTGTTGAGGATTCAAATTAAACCAGGTGAAACGTTAGTGGCTGAACGTTGTTGTGCTTCTAACTGCTACTATCATTCCTTCGTATCCCTGTTACACAAGAATTTTTAATATCCCTGATATTGAATTATTTTTATATTAATAACAGAATCAATAGTACTCGATTCTATATTATGAATTACACCAGCTATTGTTCTATAGGTCTTTGTGTACTTAGTCATATTATTTCAACAAAACAGCTTGTATTTATATCAAATTTATGAATCCGCTTTCATAAGTTGCTGTGTACTTGAAATGGTAATTACACATGTTGTATTTGAAACTAAATCAACCCTTATCATCAACATTCTTTAAGTTAATTAGCTTTACTTTATCTATTCATTTTTAATTAAAAAATTTTCTTTAATTGTTATATTATGAATTACCTCTATGTTATTTCTAGTTAATTATTAATATTTATTTGTTTGAACAAAAGACCATTGCACAAAAGTCCCCTTAAATCCAGCAAAAAAAAGAATTAATGTCACTTATTAATAATGTTAAAGACCCATTCCCTAACATTGTTGACGATTTGTAAAAATAATGCAGATATATTACTTTAAAAACATTAAACCAGGTCATTCCTTATCAATCCGCGCGCAATGCATGTTGGAATTTATAGCGGGCCGCTAAAATTATTAGAATCAACTATATTTTTCATATTTTTAAATTTAAAAAGTTATCGCAATAGGACCATATAGTATTTAGTTTTACATTAAATGTAGTTTGTGACCTTTTATTAGATCTCAAAAACGTAGGGAAGGGGACTTTAATTATAATAATTTAAAGGTGCCAATGTCCTGTCAAAGTAGAAGTTATTAATTTTGCAGTTTTTTTCATATTATTTTTGCGAAGAATAATTATCATTTTATGTTCAAATCCTGTTATAAACTGTTATAAATCAGATTCCATCAGTTTTTCTATGTTTTTTGGCTCAACAAAAAATTAAAACTAGATGTGAAAAACAAGGTTCTTGACACATTTATAGCTCCTGTCCAGAAGTATGTTATAAATGGTCAATTATATGTCTATGAGGATAAAGATTATGTTTTTAAGGCCAGGTGCGGGCAAAAAATTTCTATTGATCTTACATTCCAATAATTATCGATCTATAGTTTCCCCTATGTTTCATAATTTTTGGGATTTTATTTGTGTTACACGAGCTTTTTGAAAATAAGCACTTTCTTATCAGTGGGGGGATAGTTCAAATTACACAGTAAAATCTCTATTCTTTTGTACACAAATTTTGTAAATAGAGAGGCATTTTAAAAAGCTATGGAAAATAAACAGTGTGGTAAAAAATGTTATCAGATGACTAAATATAGGTAATATAACTTGAATATTACATTTCTGATATTTTTATTCAACTTCAGATTTTTATTTTCATGCTATAGCAAAAATTATCCACCGTATATCCACCATCTTTTTTCACCATCTAGGGAGTCACCAGACATGTTATTACATTAGGTTAACTACCTAACTACTGAAAAAAAGTCTTCCTGGTTTTTATGGAGGAATTTTGCCAAATTTTGTATTTGACCATATTAAGGGAAATTCATGTTTTTTCGTCTCGATTTCTGTTACAAATATTTGATTTATGTACAATTAACCAGATATTATATTTAAAATTCATGCCTGTACCTGAGCTTTAAGCTCTATAAAGAACCTAGAGGGATTGCCTTGAAATTAACTCATATCTAATAATCATACACAGTAAAGTTGACCATCTACTGGACACTTAAGCTTGAAGGTCACCTCAAGGTCATTCACTTTCAAAGTTAACAAGTTTAAAGTCATCAGATAGATGGAGAACATTTGTTTACAAATTAACAATTAATCTGTTACTTTCAATACTTATATTCTATGGCAAGGTTTATGTAATGATCAGGAGGAAGTCAATTGACATGCCTAAAATTTTCCGTAAGAAATACAAATAGGCCTTTTTAAATTGTTCTCCTAACAATTTTCTTATATGTTAATTTCTTTACTATCCAGCTCATATTTGTATGTTAACTGCATGTTTATGAAAATCAAATAATTAATAAAAGCTCCTTTTCTACTGCATATCGCCAAATCGCGGTGATCGCTAGAAAAGGGAAAAATGTCTGTGTGGACTATAGGGTTGTCAAAGGCTTCTGAAAAAAGTTGTCAGGGTAAAATCTCTCCAACCATGGTGGCTATGGACCTGGATGTTGGAATGCCTCTGATTACAAATAATTTTAATTGATTAATTTAGTTTTACTTTTTATAGTTTCTTGACTTTATACCTTTATTATTAAAATAATTGTCCTGTAATTTAAACAGGGGTGATGAAGTAGTGCTGGACAAGGGTTTTACCCAAACTTGCATATATTAACTTTTTTTCTGAAGCTGTTTAAGGAAACATTCTGTTGGCTGACTTTACTTAATGCAGGGAGTTACAACCTGCTTAATGTAGAGCAATGAAATTTAGTGTCGACAATAATATTACTTTTTATTAAACTTTTACAGAGATGGCTTATAGAGCCGTACTGTTTTTACCTGGTGAATTCCACCAGGTAATCAATTATTATAGAACACAACAAAACACAAAATTTGTATAGAGCTTTTTAAATTCATATAATTATTATTATACACCGAATGTAAACAAATTTGACAGATGCGTTCTATTCAACGCCTACACAATACACATGATAAGAATGATTCAAATACAAACACCCAATTTAGATTGATAATAGTATAATTAAATCATATCTTTCCTATTTATTTGTTTCTGTTGTTTATAGGGCAAAATCATCTGGTGACTTTCAAGGAACCATAAAAGTCAATTGACCGATTGCTGCTATGAAAAAAAAGATGGTCTACCATAGGCCATGGTAAAATAAACAATTTTTCTTTTTCTTAATATTCTTTCGTAATGCTAACTAATCTAAAAGTGTAGGCCTAACTTTGTCTAGACCTGGTTAAGTTGCCGCACAACCAAAGCTGCATACAATTAAATTCTTGTGATGAAAGTTTATCAACATCAATTGTTGACGAGAATCATAATGTACTTCACCTGGCCTCAATAATAAAAGGCCAGGTCCAGTTTCTGCTGCGAAACAAATAATCGATTAAATATTGTTTCTGAATTATCTCCATTTTCAGGAAAGATGGAACTAGTAATTAAATAAGCTAATAAAAAATAAAAACACCGAATTGATCATGTATTAAAATGCCAAGAAACAAATAATCGATTAAATATTGTTTCTGAATTATCTCCTTTTTCAGGAAAGATGGAACTATTAATTAAATAAGCTAATAAAAATGAAAAACACCGAATTGATCATGTATTAATTAAATGTCATCTTAAGCGGTTATCACTGTGTGTACGAAGTAACGGTTATTTGATTGATGCTCGCATCTTTTTACAACACCATATAACATTTATACATCTAGAGAGCTAAACAGAATATACAATTAATTAATGTTATGAGTGCAATAGTAGAAATAATTTTATCCAGATTTTCATGAGGTAAAGCTGGGTAAAAATAGAACAAACTAGACTTGAACTCGTCACTACGGACGAGTTAGGTTATCCGCAGCGCAAAGGCCACGCGCACGTAATACGTTAGAAAATTGCGCACAGTATAACGATTATGCCATTGAAAAAATGTTAGTGCGCTCTCTATTTTGCGTCACGTCTAAGTATATACGGTATACACTATACACTGTATACGTACTACATACAATGCAGAATAGGTGAAAATAAGTGACCAAAGTTATTGACGCTTTTTGACATTATGACGTCATCACAATTTAATAAACGATATATCATGCGAAAGATAATTGATTGGCCTAGACAATATAAAAAATGGGGGAAAATGGAATAAGGATAAGTAGAGATGCGCTCTATTAAATGTGATGAGCTATAACGAAAGAGACAAAAATTTGCTATTTTATATTCGAGTGGCCATACGATGACGTCAATGTCCAGTTAGCCATATCGATGCATGATTCTATATCTACAACTCATCAACTTCCAAAATATGTAATAAAAAATAAATTTTACCATGTAGTTTAGAATTTATGACTGTTTAAAAAAGGCATAATTTTGACAAATTTTCAAACTTTTTCATCAAAAACGCACGCAAATTATCCAATTCCACGTGCTCGTATGACGTAATTTTAAGTCGAAATTGTTTAAAAGTTGGTAAAATTACTAGAAAAGACTGGAAAAACATAAATTACACGAAAAAATTATATTATTGCGCTACATGCGCACGCGCGCGTAAGAAAATTGCGCACGCGTGGGAATTTTTGAAATGCTTAAAATGACCTGAAACGCGTAGAAAGTTGATTAGAAATTAAATTTTCATATTTCGAAATTTTAAACGCGCATGCGCGCGTAACTTTCTGTGAACCATGCCATTTTTAATCCATAGAAAGTTTGCCCTTGCTATAACTTAAACTTTCACGAAGTTTCAATAAAAAATGACTTTTGGTTTTCAATATATGATCAATCATTGAAATTCATTAAATCGCGCGTAACTTACGCTGCGCAACTCCAAAATCGTCGAAAAGCTTGGCTGCACATCTACAGCTATAGGTCAATCTTATGACAAAGTTATACAATCTTATGTTGGCCAGAATTAGAGATATGCTGCGAACAAAATTCGGGGAAAGAAAGAAGAATATCGAAAAAAAAAAAAAAAAAGATCCTGACAATAACAAGGGGTTATCCGCCAAGTGCGGATAACCAATTATCATCTTTCACTGAATGAAATTATTTGTTCCATTGCACGAATATGAAACATTTGTTTTATAAAACACTACTTTTAACGAGATTTAAACAATTTAAAAAGGCAGTTAGTGGTCAATTTTGGACACGGAACAATTATAGACGGCGCACAATACAGGTTCATTGAACATGATCAATCAACAACAGTCTAGTGTCATCTCATATGGTTGCTCACTATGTAGCAAAAATAAACGTACGAACGAAATTGTAGTACTAGCAAATAACGACATTGCACTCTCTTTGTACAAAATTAACCAATCAAATGCCAAGGATACACTCAGGTGTGTTAAGATATATGCAAAACAAATCTGTTTTGATACCTCGTGATGATTTTATTAAACAACCTTTGTTCAGTGTAAGTTTGAAGTGGTCAGACTGAACTAACGGCCGGAATTGACAAAGATAAAAATAACCAGTATTTTGAGATAATATTATAGCCATTGCCATAGATAAATAAGCCAGTGTTGCAAGATTACTATGACCATAATAGCAAGATAAGCATTTCTAATTTGTGAAATGATTGTTGTATTACTAAAGATAAAAATATTGACAAGTACATTTATATTAATTAGGCATAAATGATCAAATATTGTTAACAATTGTCCCTATGAGAAAAAGATAAGATGCACTATAATAGAAAGTTTAGCATTAACAAAATACTGGAATTACAAAAGTACAGATTTATAGTTTTTTAGGCCAACTTAAATAATAAGTTAGATACAGTAGATGTTACTTTAATTTATTGTTTTATTTATTTTATATCTAATATGGTTTAATCCATGCAACTCAAGTTAAATTGATTTTATCTTACATATTTCAATCATATAGTAGTTGGACAATTGGCTATAAAAGAGTACTGTAAAAATGTTTTATCTCCTATTACTTATCTTATTTATGTTAGAGTTATGATATTAATAAGAAAGAGGTTTACATAGTAAGTTTAATAAATGATATCACAAATACATGGTACAGGAAAATATTGATTTGATAGTATTATATTATCAGTTTACCTTATCATTTCATTTAAACGTTTTATTGTGGAAAGATATTTTTTTTTTCTAATGTTCGTTCTTAACTATCTCCTATCCCAATATTTTCTATCCAGGTTTTCAAACATTTACATAGTAGGCCTATGTCATGTAGATTTACTGTCAAGACAACCAGCTGTACAGTTTCCTATGAACAGTTAACTCTTAACTCCCAAGAACAAAACCAGACAATAACAACAAGGCTGTAGCAAGAGGTTAAAAAAACAGACGAAGCAAAGTAAATATAATTATTAATATAAAATATGACGATCTGTGCTGGGGAATTGGGGTGGGTGTTGAAACTCGTCTTCCTCATGCTGGCTACGATACAGAACAACTATCCTTGAACAGTTAGTTTGGCAGTTTTTGTTGGTGGGAGTAATTGTTCTGAAGCAGTTGTCCAGGTACAGTTATCCTGGTTAATTGTCTTTGGGATAGTAATACTTGGGTAATTGTCCCAAGGGATAGTAATCTTTGGGTAAATGTCCTAGAAGATAGTTATCCAGTGGTAATTGTCCTAAGGAATGGTTATCCTGGGGAAAATGTCCTAAAGGATAGTTATCCTGGAGTAAAAGTCCTAAGAGATAGTTTATCCTGGGGAAAATGCCATGGTATAATTATCCTGGAATGGTGGGATAGGAGGATAGTTAGCCTTGGGTAATGTCCTAGGGGATAGTTATCCTTCCGTAATGTCCTAGGGGATAGTTATACCTGGGGTAATGTCCTAAGGGGTAGTTATACCTGGGATAATGTCCTATGAGATAGTTAACCTTGCATAATGTCCTAGGAGATAGTTAACCTTGCGTAATGTCCTAGGGGATAGTTAACCTTGCGTAATGTCCTACGGAATAGTTAACCATGCGTAATGTCCTAGAGGATAGTCAACCTTGTGTAATATCCTAAGGGGATAGTTATACCTTGCGTAATGTCCTAGGGGATAGTTAACCTTGCGTAATGTCATAAGTGGATAGTTAACCTTGCTTAATGTCCTAAGTGGATAGTTATACCTGGGCCCGCGTAATATCCTAAGGGGATAGTTATATCTTGCGGAATGTCCTAGGGGATAGTTATACCTGGGGTAATGTCCTAGGGGATAGTTAACCTTGCGTAATGTCCTAGGGGATAGTTAACCTTGTGTAATGTCCTAAGAGGATAGTTATACCTGGGGTAATTAATGTCCTAGGGGATAGTTAACCTTGCGTAATGTCCTAGGGGATAGTTAACCTTGCGTAATGTCCTAGGGGATAGTTAACCTTGTGTAATGTCCTAAGAGGATAGTTATACCTGGGGTAATTTCCTAGGGGATAGTTAACCTTGCGTAATGTCCTAGGGGATAGTTAACCTTGCGTAATGTCCTAGGGGATAGTTAACCTTGTGTAATGTCCTAGGGGATAGTTAACCTTGTGTAATGTCTTAAGAGGATAGTTATACCTGGGGTAATGTCCTAGGGGATAGTTAACCTTGCGTAATGTCCTAGGGGATAGTTAACCTTGTGTAATGTCCTAGGGGATAGTTAACCTTGTGTAATGTCCTAGGGGATAGTTAACCTTGTGTAATGTCCTAAGAGGATAGTTATACCTGGGGTAATTTCCTAGGGGATAGTTAACCTTGCGTAATGTCCTAGGGGATAGTTAACCTTGTGTAATGTCCTAGGGGATAGTTAACCTTGGGTAATGTCCTAGGGGATAGTTAACCTTGGGTTAAGTCGTAGGGAATAGTTATCCTTCCGTAATGTCCTAGGGGATAGTTAACCTTGGGTAATGTCCTAGGGGATAGTTAACCTTGGGTTAAGTCGTAGGGAATAGTTATCCTTCCGTAATGTCCTAGGGGATAGTTAACCTTGGGTAATGTCCTAGGGGATAGTTAACCTTGGGTAATGTCGTAGGGGATAGTTAACCTTGGGTTAAGTCGTAGGGAATAGTTATCCTTCCGTAATGTCCTAGGGGATAGTTAACCTTGGGTAATGTCCTAGGGGATAGTTAACCTTGGGTAATGTCCTAGAGGATAGTTAACCTTGGGTAATGTCCTAGGGGATAGTTAACCTTGGGTTAAGTCGTAGGGAATAGTTATCCTTCCGTAATGTCCTAGGGGATAGTTAACCTTGGGTAATGTCCTAGGGGATAGTTAACCTTGGGTAATGTCCTAGAGGATAGTTATCCTTCCGTAATGTCCTAGGGGATAGTTATCCTTCCGTAATGTCCTAGGGGATAGTTAACCTTGGGTAATGTCCTAGGGGATAGTTAACCTTGGGTAATGTCCTAGGGGATAGTTAACCTTGGGTAAGGGGATAGGTATACCTGGGGTAATTGCAAGGTAAATAACCTAGCAATAGTTATCCTGGGATAAGGGATAGTGTTGTAGGGGATAGTTATCCTTGGGTAATTAAATGTCCCAAAGGGATATGCCTGGTAATCCTGGAGTAATGTCGTAGGGGATAGTTATCCCTGGGTAATGTCCTAAGGCGATATGCCTGGTAATCCTGGGGTAATGTTCTAGGGGATAGTTATCCTTGTGTATTTTCCTAAGTGGGTAGTAATCCTGGGATAATGTCCTAAGGAGATAGTTATCCTGAGTAAAGTCATAAGGAGATAGTTATCCTGTGGTAATGTCCTAGGAGAAAGTTATCTTATGTTAATTTCCTTAAGGGATGGTTATCCTGGGTAATGTCCTAAAGTATAGTTATCCCAGATTGATGTCCTAGGGGATAGTTAACTTGGGTAATGTCTTAAGGGATAGTTAACCTTAGGTAATGTCCTAAGGGGATAGGTATACCTGGGGTAATTGCATGGTCCTAGCGATAGTTATCCTGGGACAGGGGATAATGTTCTAGGGGACAGGTATCCTTGGGTAATTCCCTAAGGGCATTGCAATCCTTGGATATTATCCTATATGAGATAGTTATCCTGGGTAAAGTCCAGGTGATAGTTATCATGGGATAATGTCCTAGGGGACATTTATCCTTAATTTATGTCCTAGAGGATAGTTTTCCTTGGGTAATGTCCAAGCAGATAGTTATACCTGGGATAATTGCAATGTAATTGTCCTAGTGGATAGTTGTCCATGAGATGAAGGATCAATGATGAGCTTTATTAATTAATTAAGTAAATTAAAGTTCGAGCTTTCAGATAAAATCAAAGCATTTATTTTTGTTACTTGATTTAAATATGAATACACATCTGATTCAATAGATAAATGTAGCTGTATTGTGAGTAATTACACTAGCCACCTCACCTATGTTGCATGTCACTTTTTAAGTAGGCCACCTATCCAATAATCTTTTTGAAAATTTGTTCATGTTTGTACCAATAGTTTTATTTTGTTTAGCTTCATTTAGTTACAAAGATATCTAAACACACGCTATGTGCTGAATGATCTAAAGTTTTTTGAAACAGCCAGTCAATTAGAAATGAAGAAACACTCGACGAATGAGATCACAGATCACAGCTGTTTACTTCGTATTGCAAAGATTTTCCATGCTGTTCGCTCCCTGCCCTAGTTTCTGCGCTATTCACAAGCTATTGATGAATTAACCCTGCCAGTTACCCCCCTCTGCTCTGGACACATTCTTCTATTGAACTTCCACCTTTATAAATTATCTACTTTGATGCACCCTTGTTTTTTCTTCCTTTTATCTTTCACGTTTTTGTCTTACTGTTGAAAAGCTATCCAAGTGTTTGAGAATCTAGGTTATTTATTTAACCCAATTCTGTATATAACCAGATGGCCATCTAACTCAGCTGGACGTTCCATCCCATTGACGGCCGGAAATCTATATGCGAATGATTTAGTAATAAATGCATTGTTAGTCATGTGATCAGATCATGTGACCATGTACTATTTTATACAAGAATTTACCCATTAATATCTAGGTTATTGGGCTACTGTTAAAACTCGGATAAAATTACTTCTGAAAATGAAAAAGCTTAATCTAAGCAGTTAACAATATGATGTAAATTATTTTATCGTGATGGAAAATATGTCTGGAAGGCAAATAAGGTTAGAACACCTGAACTCTACCTAACCTGATTTCCAACAGTGATGAGAAGAAAACTGCTTAAATATCTGTCTGACATTTGACATTGAATTACATTAGATGAATGTGATTGCGCTAAACTTAATTTGTTGTTTATTTTCAGTGTGAATGTAATAATAGTTGTCCAGAAAAATTAAAATTAATAATGCTTAAATGCAAAGCATTCATCTAGTTGTATTGATGCTTTTACTATTATTTTAAGCTTTATTCATTTACATCAAGTCAAAATTTTTAGCAATAGTTTTTATTGAACAGTCTGAATATTATATTATTGATGTATAGATTACAGGTTGGTTTTCCATGGCACATCATTGTTACTTTTTCTATGTTGTACATAATTTTGTCTATGAATGCAATTCATTTAGCCTTTGCTGATTTTTGTATAATATAATATATATAAATTCACATACATTTTGTTTTTTTTTTAATCTGGTTGTAAATGTCTAAATTATAGTTTATGACTATTAGGCATATTGATATTAAGCAACAATGCCTATCAATATTATTGCTTTTATGTAACCTAACTTCTTATTGTATATACTCTTTTGTAAATCTCTTTACTTTGTCTAAAAATTGTCTAAACCGTGAGAAAAATATCACAAAACCCAAAAGGAATATTTATCATGTGAAATATCTATTTGAACAAAATAATGTTATCCATTTTTCTTTGTTCATAGATAATAAAAAAAAACACAATTAACACTTGCCTTTACACTTTTTAGCACCAAAGGATAACACAGTACATCAGATGTGGATAAAGAAAACTTCAAACATGTATTACAATTTATACGGGAAGTAATTTCTATCATTGCTCTGTTTACTAGAGGCAGAAACAAGACAAATTTGAAATAACCGGTAACATGTAACACTCAAATAAACATAACAGTTCTAGAATAAATGAAATGCAGTGGACGTGCTGATTAACATGCTTGCATTCCAATCCCAAGGTCCGGGGTTCAATCACATGATTTACTCCACTTCCTAAAATGAGACTTGTAGTAGTTTTAGTACACTTTGTCGTTTCTGTTTGCTGTTAAAAAGGGGGAAACATGCCTTTTATAAAACAATTCAACTACATTTAAACTAGTTATTTGTGCGCCAAAATATACACACTAATATATATTGTAGACAAATAAATAAGATTCATACTAAAAAATTAGAAATGATTATGCTATTTGGAGGACGGCGATGACAATACCATTAAACAATAGGGTGGTCAACAGATTTTCTTCTTTTCATAATTGTATCCTCTCTGCAGAGTAAGAGGGCTATTGCCGGTTTATCCAGGTAAAGCAGGCACGATATAGACTATTAATTTGTATTTTTACATTTAAAAATAAATAAAATTCAATCAATTATAAAAATGTTTGTATCACAATCTCTGGAGGAAATGAAATGCTGCCCTTATAGACATATTGCCCTACTAATCCATATGTATATAGGGTCAATTATGTATTAGAAAAACGCAATCTGTATTACCCGTTATCAGCAACATTGAACCTACAATCAACAACCCCTTGACCCTTTAAAAAGCTTTTCTTTCAGGACCTAACACCAGTATCAAAATGTGAAGATAACGCAGTCTGGAACAATATGTAATGTCAAATAGCCTTTTGTTGCTCCGCTTCCATCCATGTATCTTATCATATAATGTCAACAGATATCGTACCTATGTTCTATTACCTGACCAAATTACGAACAATGAGCAGCACAATTAGATGATAAATAATGTAGATTGCACCAAATAAATGGCAATTGACATTTCAAGCACCCACACAATGTAGGATTGATAAATCAAGTTATCTGTAATGTAAAAAAGAGTTAGATAGAAGAATCAGGTGATATTATACCCTGAAAATGTAAACAAAATATTCCTCAAGTTTTTGTTTACTATTATTTTAATTAATTTCTTTTGGTTTGATTAAGTTTAAGTTTCATTAATAAAGATTGATTTAAGCAAGTCCTGTGATGACAAAAAATACTCATATCCAATTGATGAATATATTATATCTATCTTTAAAAATTGTTACTGGATGTAGCTGGGGCAATTTCTTTCTGTTTAAACTTTTAAACTAAAATCAGTAAAATGTTTAAATCAATTATTAAATGTTTAGCGCTGTTTAGAACTTCTTAACAAAGGTTTTACTCATCAGTAGGCCTATTTTGTACTTAAAAAGTATAATATAATAGTCCTTTATGCTCAAAGCATAAAAATACTTGTGTACTTTTGTTGATATGGGTTTCACTGTTTCAAGAAACCTCTGGTCTTATTAATAAACAAAATTTAGCAAATAAACTGCGGCCAACATGAATATTAATTTCTCGAGAATAATTGTATTAAAAATGTTTGATAGCCACAAAGCCTGCATTATGCTTAGTTTTTTCACTCAGGTGCGCCCCAGATTTATACCGTCAGCGAATGACCTTCATTATGAATACAAACTAATATTCATGACTAAATTTGTATCAATTGATTGCATAAATATCACCATCAATATATAAATACCAGTATAAAGTGATTTCACTTTAATACACAGAATTTTAAATTAGAATTTCTCTTTGATTTGATTCATTCCAGAACAATAGTTATAATTGAATTCAACAAAACCAACAGTAAACTAATATTTGAATAGAATAATAATCTAAAATATTCCTCTTTAATTATTTATTTGATTACAGATCATATTGGTTATTACACATTTGTAAATCACTGTTATTGTATCTCAATGTCAATATCTTTTTACAGATTATTTTAATCCTTGTGGTTACATCCAATTGATGTAGGATGCTTTTTTTTTATTCAACGAACATAGAACATTTAATATTTGTTTTATGACATACTTTTATTCAATTAATCCATCTTGAATTATCATCCAATTTGATTGGTTAATTACACACCACTTCATTCATTATTTTGCACTAATAAATGACACGTGATGCGTAATTAACCAATCAAATGGCGAGAATACAAGATTACCATTTTCAATTATAAATATTGAGAATTTAAAATTCTAGTGACGAAAGTTACCTATTTAAAAAAAAAAAAAATAACTGTTGAATTGGGTTTTGTTTAACAGTTCAGGCAAAATGAAACGATAGTTTTCACAAATTTCACTTATTTCTATGGGTCTTATAGGCTCCATAAAGTGGGTACCAAGTGGAGAATTGACAAGAGACATCTGCCTTATAGGCTAAGTCCTAAATTGTCCATAAATGCGCAGGCCCCTACTTTTGCATTATGAAATTGTGTTATTGGCCAATACTTGATAATAAAATGATCGTACCATAACGTTACGGCGTAAAGTTTGTGAAACACCACAAGGAGAATGATGGTGACATGCTGCAGTCTGCTTACACTTGCTAATAGATATCACGGTATTTATTTTACAAGATATCGTATACAATTATTGACCAAGGTATTGTTATCGTTGACCCCTGCTAGTATTCTTCTTATTGTCCGGAATGGATTATACTGCTCATCTGAGATAAAACTGAATTGTGTAACTATTTGTAATTTTGTATAGATAAAGATTGAAAGATGTGATGTGAGGCAATACCCACGTCTACACAGACCGTTAATTTAAAAATTTTAGACAAAATTGTTGTTTTTTGAAATAATACTAATAAGTAATAAATACATAGGCAACCCAAACAATGAAAAACACACATTAGGCCTACACATAAAGATTTTTTGACATTACCAGACTTCCAAGGGGAAGGGAGATGATGTCTAAATATTGTCTATGGAGCTTGCATATTCACACAGAAATCTAAACAAATTTGTTTTCGCTTTTATGGAGATTCTTAAAAATTATCCTTATTTGAAGATGCTTATAATATTAACCTCAACAAGGTCTATAATGAAATTACATCAGAATCATTTACAAGTCCCTTGAGTGGTGGGTTTTTATTGGAGACATGAGATATTGTTATCGTCAACTGCTTTGTTGATCAAAGAGTTGAAGATTATTTATAATCAGGTAAATAGCCATTAGAAAAGCTTTTTGTTTGATCTATATACTCATTTTGTTGTCATATTACTGCTTGTTTATTCTTTTCAATTGTTGGACAAAGCGATTCAATATAGTCATGTTCAAACAAGTTCTTCAGTATTCTATTGAATTAACTCTAACATACCTGTTATTTATAGACACATCACAAACCAGTGTACACACCTACTCATGTGAAAATACAGTATCTAGGCCTATTGACATAGTATTAACGTATACAAAGAATGTCTAAAAAATATTTGGGAAGAAACCAGCAAAAGAACATACATCTATCCTGTTTAGAATATTTAAAATATCACTTATCGACTAGTCAACAAAGTAAAAAATTGATGTGGACTGATCAACTACTCTTACGACAAGGATGAAAAATGTAATATATATCAATTTTCTGGTGCTTACAATTGATGGACTCGCCATACCACGTCGAGGGTTGCTATCCAGTCACATTTGAAAAATACCAATTGAATCTCATTCTTACAGATTTCCTCATCTCTATCGTTTCAAATAATTAATTAAATGTTAGTATATTACCGGACAGTTTAGAATGTTCTCTGCCTGATATTTTTATATATATATAATATATATCAAAAGGCAAATTACTGAAAAAATGACAATGCTGTAGGTATCAGTCGCTGGATCTGCTGGAAATACAAATAAAATGATCAAAAAGTTAAAATCAAACAATAAAGTAAAACAGCCAAAAAATGTGCAGAGCTTTTGGACAACATTTATCACTCTTCATTAGTGCTAGTGTATTCCATATATATATATATATATATAAACAAATCAGGCAAAGAACATTAATTCTAAACCGCCCGGTGATATACTGAAATTTAATTAATTAATTTGAAACGATAAAGATGAGGAAATCTGGGAGAATGAGAAAAAGTTCCCCCAACCGAAACTCGAACTCGGACCGCCTGCTTGATATGCAAATGTCCTAACCATTAGACCACTTTCATGGTATTGTTCGAACTCGATTGGATAGCGACTCTTTAACATTCTCGGCGTGGTACGGCGGAACAGCACTAGTCCTCAGTTGTACGCACGCGCACCAGAGATCAAATTGATACGCCCTTATCTTACAGTATTTTTATTCACGAGGCGGGATCTCCGAAGAGATACTTTTATATATAAACAAATCAGGCAAAGAACATTAATTTAAACTGCCCGGTGATATACTGAAATTTAATTAATTAATTTGAAACGATAAAGATGAGGAAATCTGGGATAATGAGAAAAAGTCGCACCAACCGAGACTCGAACTCGAACCGCCTGCTTGATATGCAGATGTCCTAACCATTAGACCACTGGGGCTTTCATGGTATTGTTCGAACTCGATTGGATAGCGACTCTATATATATATATCAATTTGATCTCTGTTGCGCGTGAGTACAACTGAGGACTAGTGCTGTTCCGCCGTACCACGCCGAGAATGAAAAGAGTCGCTATTCAATCGAGTTTGAACAATACCATAAAAGCCCCAGTGGTCTAATGGTTAGGGCAACTGCATATCAAGCAGATGGTCCGAGTTCGAGTCTCGGTTCGAGTTCGAGTCTCGGTTCGAGTTATCTTTATCATTTCAAATTAATTAATTAAATTTCAGTATATCACCGGGCGGTTTAGAATTAAAGAAAAAGTCGCCCCAACAGA
The DNA here is from genome assembly GCF_964355755.1 of Antedon mediterranea. Lineage (NCBI taxonomy): Eukaryota > Metazoa > Echinodermata > Crinoidea > Comatulida > Antedonidae > Antedon > Antedon mediterranea. Next base: position 20,241,443 of record NC_092674.1, on the reverse strand, counting down.
GACTCGAACTCGGACCGCCTGCTTGATATGCAGATGTCCTATATATAAATCCAAAGGCAAATTACTAAAAAAATGACAAAGCGGTGGGTATCAGTGGCTGGATCTCAATGGAGATACAAAAAAAAACCGAAAAGCTAAATCAAAACGATAAAGTATTAATTAATTTCAAAAAGAGTCAAATTGTCTGTCAGACATGGGGTTTTTGGTAAACCGTTTATTTGTGTTTTTATAAGTGAAATAATAATGGTTTTTGTTTTTTTTCTACAGAAGTGAGTAACGTTTTTCATCTTTTTTGGTAGTTTATGTAATGGAACTGTAACAGCTGGTGAAAGTGCTAAATAAATAGCACACTCAAAAGTTATATTACCAATAATAGCTAACTTTCGCCTTATCATGACTGTATTTTTTCAGAAGTGGGCTGACCATTGCTTGTGTCTCGAAATAACCATCATACTGTTAATTACCGTCCTCTTGGATTACTGTCCGGATCGTCGACAGAATACAATATAAGCGCAATACTGGTATTAATTTCTATTACTAAACTGCATGTAAACACAATTACCGGTAAACATACAATATGTTAATATCATACTGAAAGAGAAATGCACAGTTGGATATTACCACTGATTAATACAAAATGATTTAACCATCATTATTGTGGCGAGAGAGGAAATGGAATTTGGCTCAAATAATACAAATGAAAGCCAGAATGCTGGTAGGGGTAGATTTGGCGTGAAAAATTGATGACAAAGCACGTTGTTGTGGTGGCGTTTAACTTGCATGGTATGATATCTGTTTTCCCTTGACTCGTGGGCTTGACTCCCAGCATGACAGCGCCACGGCAACAACATGATTTCATCTTCACCCTAGGCGCAAGACTTGAAGAATTACTAGGCTAGCTTAAGGTCACTGTCAGCCCTCCATCTGGGCCTTTAATGCCTTCATCATATATATATGCACAGACAAATTAATTAATTAGAGAACTAGCCAATCATGTAATCAAAATAATCATTCCCTCCGTACTAAATAATGATTAACAAATTAATAAGTATATTTGCCAAATCTAACTATTTCTACCAATTGTTTTAAGCAATTTATTAACAAAGATGTAAATTCAATTTAAGATAATTGTATAATAAGTTTTTAAGTGCCCCTTTGGGGTTTCTTGAAAATGAATTGTAATTTTATTGGCATGGAAACAAAAGGTGAACAACACCATTCAAGGTTAAAATAAAATTAATTTTTTTTTTATTAAGAAATGAAGTAAGATTTAAGGAACTCGAAAATAATGCAAATTCTAAGAATTGAAAGTAAAGGGAACATTTTCCAAGAACTTTATTATGAATTGTGGTTGTTATTTTAGTGAAATTTTGGTAAAATTGTGAATTTATATTTCTGTATTTTAAACATATTTGTATCTATTTATCCATTTTTGTATGTTGTATTGTACCAAAAGTGACAATATAATATATTGTATTTTTTTCCTTTATGAAGGTGAATAAAAAATCAACTTCATTTATATACTGCACATTTCAGAAATTGATAATAAAAATCAGCGGTGCTTTTCAAATAATATGTTGCTTAAATCAAATTTCTGAATGTTCAAATTAAATTTATTTTTATAATATATTTGACATAACAATTCTTTACATGCAGATATATAATATGGCTTTACCACGTTGAAACACCGGTTCTCGTCAGATCACCAAAGTTAAGCGACGTTGGGCCAGGTTAGAGCTTGGATGGGAGACCATCTGGGAATATCGGGTGCTGTATATGGCCCGAGTTGGGGTCCCGTTAGGCATTTGAAATCAGCATTTCTGACTCTTATGGCAGCCCCTGCATCTAGTATCTGTCTTTACTCTGGTGAAGGTGGGCACTGGACGAGAGAAGCCCTTGATCAATGTTAGGACCAATCAAGATTCTTTAAACAGTCCTGCCTTTGTTTGTATCAAACCTGTTAGTGGCGGTAATTATCGCTGTTGGTTTCGATTGAATAAAATATAAAAAAAATAAAAATAAAATATTGTATTTCAATTAAACTTCCTTACTAAATATTTTAATTTATATTCAAAATTAATAAAATTCAATTCAATAAATTTACAAATACAATTGTATTTATCCTAAATTTAATTATTAATATATAAATCTTTTCTTCCTTCAAGTTTAATCAATCATTGACATAAATGGAAATTGTCACTTTCAACATGTCTTTGCTAGTGTGACATAAAATGTAAATTCTGTTTATTTAAATATGAAGTGCCAAGCTGGGAAAGAAACATGGTGTATTTATTATTAAAATTATTATATATTTAATTTATTACCAGTACTTTATGTATTTGTAGATAAATGTTTTGTAAAATTGTATATGCTTAAAATAATAATTAATTTATTAATTTGCAGTTATAAACAGAACAGTACAATATAAATTGTACACTAGTATATAGTACATATTGTAGCTAGTTTAGTATTAAATAGTTATGGGACCTTTATGACACTGACACTAAATAACATTTCTTGTCTTTTAAGATATTGTCCCTTGAACAAATAAAAACATAATAGTTGTTCTTTTTGACAAAAATAAAATTGGGGTGAAAAATTAATTATTTGATAAAAGCAAAATTTAAAGCATTGAGGTATTCAGGTTTTAAAGCCAAATTTTGTATAAACCTAATTATAAATTGTTTAATAAAACTAATTTGAAATTGCAAATTCGAAATTTTCATATTCATCTTTATTTTTCATGTTTGGTGACAATTTGATTTGATCCCTCAAAAGGGTTGAAACACATAAAAGTTGTTAATTTAATAATATCAACAAGTTTTTGAATATTTGTTATTATAATTAGCTGTTATTTACTGCACCCCCTTCAGTTAAACCTGGTGGGAGTCATTACATCCACTAATCAGATTACATTGCCATTTGTTTTTACATTGTCACTTGTAAATACCTCACGTTTTATGAATTGAATCGGATTATATACTACTCACTTCTGACACCTTTAGATTCATGCGGGATTTGAAGTTCGTGTTTGAATGCCTGCCCCGTCGAGTTTCTCTGTTTCGTGGATTATAAATTCTCACTCGCATTGCTTCTCATACGTAATACAGACGGTGGTCGATGATTAAAATGAGAAAATGGGAAAAATCAATGTGTTTTACATGTTTTATTGCAAGATGAAACAAGATACTAAATGCTATTATGGCGTTTTATTGAATCAATTTGATTACAATGCAACATTTATTTACCGATACTTTTCATTTTAACATTGTATCCTTTTAACTCTTCATTCTTGATCAGTTTTGTTTTTACTTGTTTTAACACACTTTTTTCACTACTTGTAGTAAACTTGTTTTCCTGTATGTAAATGATCAGATAAACAGTAATAAAGTAAGTATATTACTACTGTCAGTGGATTTTTGCTTATATTAATTTTTTTATATTTTCTGTGCAGGAAAAAAACCATTTTAATTACAATTTTTATCACAACTTAATGTTAGCTCCCTGATGCAAAGCTGCTTTGATGGTATTATCATTCGAGAATACAGAATAGCACTATAGCAGAAGTCCAAAATATGTTGTTTGGGAGGAACTTCCATTCACCCAGAGTGTCCCCTTGATAAAGGAGTGGTGAAACTGTACTATAGTCTGTGAGATGAAACTTTAAAAATTCAAATTATAAAAACTTTTTTTTTTCTTTATCTCTCAACACAATGTTCATTTTGACACCACTAATATCATTTAGCCAACCAATGGTCAAATTTGTATTATTTAGCAACCTTATAATCCCTTTAAAATTATAATCGTTTTGCCTGCTAATGGCAAAGAATCTATTAGGTCTTCTTTATCTTCAAGGTTTTATCAAATTTCTATAGAAAGATTATTACCATTGAATTCTAAATCCCAGATTTCCCATGCAGAGGTATCTAGAATAATAGAATTTAATCTTTAGTTGTTCTTTTTTCCAGTGGTTTCTTTTAAACTGTATTGTCTTCCTATTGTTGTGGTTACTATTATTTTCATGACAGGTGGTGAAGATGACTCAATCAGGCTGGAGCAAGCATAGATAACAAATGATCAAAAACTATTTAATGACTCTTCCAACTTTTGAAATTTAATATATATCTTCTAGCTATTGTGTTTTATTTATCTCACTTGATCCCAGCTTTAGATATTTATCTATTAATACTTAACAAATCATACTTCAGAATGCAGTTAAACTAATAAATAATACAAAATTAATGAAGCTTGTTTATGCTCAGAGGAAGTAGTTAAATTGTATGAAGTGAATTTTATCTTTTGGTTTCAGAAAACAAATAAATGGTTTAATGAAATTGAATCTGCCTTTTCAATAGGAAGCAAATATATAACAAATTTGCCAGGAAATTAAAAAATATGGTTTTAATAATCATTTTAATACACAGACAGGGGCGCAGCCAGCAAAGAATTAAAGGGGGGGTCAACGAATATGTGAGTATTTTGCGAGCGAAGCGAGCAACCATGGGCTGGGGGCCAGGGGGCCGCCAAGGGCCCCCGGTTGGGGTCCAGGGGGCTCCCTGGAAGCTTTGGCGGTCTAGGGCAATCTAGATCATTTGAATCGGTTTACGCACAAACAAATATGACAATGTTAACACTAATAAACTGAAACAAAGAAAACAAAAAACAACATTTTTATATTCCAGGCTGCCACAGAAAACACTTTTTTTCTTGCTTGTTTGTTGATTTGTGTAGAGAGGCTGTAAACTCAGGAGGAATTATTTGAATTCCTCCCTTTTCACCAATACAAAAGTTGCATGAAATGAACGTAGAGATGCAAAAGTTTGAAAAAAGATATTAGAATGATAGCATGGAGTGATATTATTGAGAACCGTAAGGTTATAGAGTTTATACACTGTGCAAGTCCAAGAAGCTATCTTGGCTCCGTGTGTATGTGAGACGCTTATCATACCCAGTACATACAATATTTTGTTTAAAAATATACCTATTTTGTTCGAATGTATAGTATAGGTGATAGCTTATACATAATTGTAATAACTAACTTCTATTATTATACATTTTACGTTAGTTACTATAACGGCGCTCTAGACATCGCGTGATGCATCTTTAAACATAAGTTTGGAACATTCTTGCTTGGAGACAGAATTCGCGAATGACATTCTCTGTATTAATGTTCATGTTAAAGTGTATGTTCATGAGGCACAATCCCGAAAGCTGCTCATAAGACATGTGATTTCGCAAACAGGTTTTCGTTCTCCATAAAGTCGAAAAACTCCGCTCAGCTTCAGCAGACGTTACGGGCATAGGCCTACGCGATTGGAAGAAGTGCACGCACATTCGGGAACACATCTGGATCCGCTAATTTTACACAGTCGCTTCCATCACTGAAGCTCCGTCGGAATGAAGATGTTCGTGTCTTGGCAGATCATCGTACCAAATTCAAGTTCCTTGAAGACTTCTTCAACATTACACTTCGATAGACTTGGGTGCTACGCCAAATATGTTAGAGCATGGCCTGTTATCGGCAGAAAAACGGGTTTTTAACTCGGTTTGTTGATTTGGTAATACTGCTCGGTAGTAATCTTCCACAGTATCTCTAGGATGATTTGATCTGTATTGTTGTCTCATGTTTTTATTAATTTTTTCTAAAAAAAAGGGGGGTCAGGACCCCCGTGACCCAGGACCCCCGTACCCCCCCCCCCCCCCCCCCCCCACTGGCTGCGCCCCTGACAGATTTCTAAGCAATTGATTACGTTATGGTAATTCTATGTACTACTCACCGGGACTACTCAATAATAACTATTATCACTGATACTCCATGTGCTTATAAGAAGTCTTAATGCTATGAGTTATAACCCAGCCACTGGTCATGATTATACTATTGAGAGTAAGGCAGACACTGATCATGATTGAACCATTTGGAACAAGGCAGTCACTGGTCATGATTGAACCATTGGGAGCAAGGTAGCCACTGGTCATGATTGAACCATTGGGAGCAAGACAGCCACTGGTCATGATTGAACCATTGGGAGCAAGGCAGCCACTGGTTAGGATTGAACCATTTGGGAGCAATGCAGCCACTGGTCAGGATTGAACCATTGGGAGCAAGGCAACCACTTGTCATGATTGAACCATTGAGAGCAAGGCAGCCACTGATCATGATGGATTGAGAGCAAGACAGCCACTGGTCATGATTGAACCATTGAGAGCAAGGCAGTCACTGGACATAATTAAACCATTTGGAGCAAGGCAGCCACTGGTCATGATTGAACCATTGGGAGCAAGGCAGTCACTGGTAATGATTGAACCATTGGGAACAAGGCAGCCATTGGTCGTGATTGAACCATTTGGAGCAAGGCAGCCACTGGTCATGATTAAACTATTGGGAGCAAGGCATTAAGAGATCCTCTTCTGAAGCATAAATAAGCATTCTATAAAATAATTAATTATTAATAAAGTTTCACCTAATCTCAAAATACTAATGTTCTAAATACATGACCTATTTCATGCCAATTATGACATTCTGGTGGGTCTTTTATTTTTTTTATATCTTCTGTCTTCAGTAGCCTACAGGTTACATTTGTCATTGCACTTCAGGCTCATTCTTTCTCTTGTTCAATTGCTTTGAGAGATTGCATTCAGTTAAACAACAAGTTATTGTGACATTGAGTGTGTGACACTTTACTTTCAACATCTGAACAAGTGAATATGAGTGGTATATACCTACAGGGTCTCACTCACTAAATACAAAAGGATAAATGGTTAATATATCACAACTTTATTGTATTGTAGTATACAATTGTATTATTGTTGCCAACATTTTCTTAATAGCCACAATAGCCATTTTTAATTATACTCAAGAAAATTAAAGTATATTTTCGTTTACAGGACACATGATTATTTTCTACTCTCCTTAAGTCAACTCCTGCAAGTATTATTTTTTTCGTTGATAATGATAAACTACAGTAATTCACAGTATAATAATTCTCCTTTTGAATTATTGATAAAGTCTAAAAGAATGTAGTAGCCCCAAATTTTAGAAAATTTATGACTTCTTGAAAATACACTTTTTAGGAAATGGTGGAAAGGGGAGTTGCAATCGCATCGTGGTCAACAGTTATTGACTTACTGTAGGCCTATACCTTATTTGCATTTGATAGTTAGTTGACAGAAATAGGATTTCACTGTTTTGTTTTTTTTTTCTTTTCTTATGTTGAAGGATTTAAATATTACCCATAAAACATATCAACATTTATGAGATTATTTTAACCTGTAGATTATTAAATATACTAGCAATGCAGCCTATGGTGATATCAGTTTAGCACACGGATGAAGTAAGTATGTATAATAATTAATAATAAATATAAATTACTATTATTAATTAATAATTTACCTTCACTTGCAAGCTAAGACTAATCCATTTTCTAGCTGTAAAAAGGTGAAATTTAACACTTTTAGATTAGAGAAATGTTTCTAAAATTGATTGAATGGTTATAATGTTAGAATTTTCAAGTTAGTGTCCAAGGAACGCCATGTACTGTAGCCTACAGGACACTCCCTTTCCATAGTCAACAAACAACATAGGATTATTAGCGATTGGCAGAAATAAATTGTAAGGAATCTAGTTGACTATAAAAGAAACACATTTGGTGAATAATTATTAGTCATAATTTTTAGTTATAAATTGCCTGTTTACTAGAATATGAGACACTGAACCCTCAGGAGGCTGAGAATCAATTGGTGCTAACCAAAGTTCATCAGTTTGAACCCTGGTTAGCGACGAGGGTGTATCTCCATACATTGTTTTGGACTTTCTCTCTTTTTCATTTGCTGCTTGTTTTCACAGTGCTTTCAGGCTTTAATTCATTAACCATTAAACCCAAACTATTCTTTCAAAACATTTGTTGTTTTTTTTTCAGTTTAAGATCATGCACTTGTGTATTCAACAGGCTGCAGAATATCAATTTCATGTGGCACAAAGTTCACTTGGACTGGTAGTTATTACTCCCTGTAAAGTAATGATTTGTTAATTAATTTAACATCATCTTTCTGAAGCTTTTCCAGAAGTTTTAGGTATTTGACTTCACTTTTGTGTATTATCTACTGCTGTGTGTTGGATTATATAGTACAATGTGTTCATTTTCAAAGTACACCCATTGGCGTTAGATCATTGCTGTTTAATTATATTCCCAGAAGGGCTGGCTTTCCTGCTATTTGTTTTGCTATTTTTCTCAAACTTAATAACAGATGAATGTTTTGTTTTTCATTTCCTGTTTAAAATAATTCAAAGTCTCGTTTTTTTTTCATACTTCACTGGAAATCCTGTTTGATAAAGAAAGTGACTATTCATTTCATTTTTAAGGGTTGTACTTTCTTATACCCTTTTTACACAATCAATGAGGCCATCCCCTTGGGTAGGAACACTGTAACAGAGACCACACCGGTTGCACTCATTACACTACAGCAATCATATCGGTTGCACCCCATTACACTACAGTGACCACAGCAGTTGCACCCATTACACTACAGCAATCACATCGGTTGCACCCATTACACTACAGCAATCACATCGGTTGCACCCATTACACTACAGTGACCATAGCAGTTGCACCCATTACACTACGGCAATCACATTGGTTGCACCCATTACACTACAGTGACCATAACAGTTGCACCCATTACACTACAGCAATCACATTGGTTGCACCCATTACACTACAGTGACCATAGCAGTTGCACCCATTACACTACAGCAATCACATTGGTTGCACCCATTACACTACAGCGACCATAGCAGTTGCACCCATTACACTACGGCAATCACATTGGTTGCACCCATTACACTACAGTGACCATAGCAGTTGCACCCATTACACTACAGCAATCACATCGGTTGCACCCATTACACTACAGCAATCACATCGGTTGCACCCATTACACTACAGCGACCATAGCAGTTGCACCCATTACACTACAGCAATCACATCGGTTGCACCCATTACACTACAGCAATCACATCGGTTACACCCATTACACTACAGTGACCACAGCAGTTGCACCAATTACACTACAGCAATCACATCGGTTGCACCCATTACACTACAGCAATCACATCGGTTGCACCCATTACACTACAGTGACCATAGCAGTTGCACCCATTACACTACGGCAATCACATTGGTTGCACCCATTACACTACAGTGACCATAGCAGTTGCACCCATTACACTACAGCAATCACATTGGTTGCACCCATTACACTACAGCGACCATAGCAGTTGCACCCATTACACTACAGCAATCACATTGGTTGCACCAATTAGACTACAGCGACGATAGCAGTTGCACTCATTACACTACAGCAATCACATCGGTTGCACCAATTAGACTAAAGCGACCATAGCAGTTGCACTCATTACACTACAGCAATCACATCGGTTACACCCATTACACTACAGTGACCACAGCAGTGGCACCCATTACACTACAGCAATCACATCGGTTGCACCCATTACACTACAGCAATCACATCGGTTGCACCCATTACACTACAGCAATCACATTGGTTGCACCCATTACACTACAGTGACCATAGCAGTTGCACCCATTACACTACAGCAATCACATTGGTTGCACCCATTACACTACAGCGACCATAGCAGTTGCACCCATTACACTACAGCAATCACATATCGGTTGCACCCATTACACTACAGCGACCATAGCAGTTGCACTCATTACACTACAGCAATCACATCGGTTGCACCAATTAGACTAAAGCGATTACATTGGTTGCACCAATTATACTACATCAATCACATCGGTTGCATGTCCATTACACTAAAGCGATTACGTTGGTTGCACCAATTATACTACATCAATCACATCGGTTGCATCCATTACACTAAATCGATTACATTGGTTGCACCAATTATACTACATCAATCTCATTGGTTGCACCAATTATACTACATCAATCACATCGGTTGCACCAATTAGACTAAAGCGATGGTTGCACCAATTATACTACATCAATCACATTGGTTGCACCAATTATACTACATCAATCACATTGGTTGCACCAATTATACTACATCAATCACATTGGTTGCACCAATTATACTACATAAATCACATTGGTTGCACCAATTATACTACATCACATCGGTTGCATCCTTACACTAAAGTGATAATGTGGTTTGCACCTATTACACCACAGTATAATTGATTTTTACTATCATCTCTAGTTTAAAAGTTGAGATTAAGAGATAATTTAAAAGCATAATTATAAAATTAAGTAAATTAAATTATCGTATATCTTTTGATATATATTATAGTGTAAATTGTATTACCTTATAATATGTTTTAAAATATCGAGAAGAGAAAAAGTAATTTTGATCCAAAATATTACATGTTTGTTATTTTTAAATGACAGGATAACAACTTTATTTCTTTAAAAGAATATATACTGTATTGTTTCACTTCTATTTATGTATGGTTGCTTAGCAACCAGGTGGTCATCATAGTACAGCAGCATTGTGAACGATTGTATTAATCCAGTGTTGACTTCACAATGATCGTATAGTTGGCGGTGATTTATAAACTTTTCACTCCATTCAGTAAACTTCTAAAATATAGAGGGGTTTTGTGTAATATTTGAACAGTCTATAGTGGTGTACTGTTTGAATACAATAGAAGTTTGGATAGCTTTCGAGGAGGAAGTTTTTCAAATCAAAATTACACAATAGAGTAGACGGCGAAAACAAAGATGATAAGGGTGTTTAAACCGTTGGTAGTTATTCAAGCAATCGATAGACAATAGATGAGTACATGTTGCGTGCGAGAAACGTATTAACACACCTGTGGGTATACAGGGATTTAAAGAGAATGCCTCGAGGATAAATGGTGAACAATACATGTCCGACTTGGTTGACTCTTCCTACATTGTTTCTGGGCATTCGTCCACAACATGTTTTTCAGCTTTGGTGTTTCGTTGAACCTTTTAAAAAGAAACTTTAGTTTAAGAGAAGAATACGAAGAATGCCGATATTAATAGAGTTAGGGTGTTATGACATTCATAAGATTGATTTGAATAGAAGTTGAAGAATAACGTGATCCAATCAATAGAGAACCAATAAAACCATAAATCAACGTGAGAAAACACTGCTAAATTGATTTTGTTCATGTACTTTACTTATTCTTTTATTACTCATTTTAAAAGATTACTCTATTATTAGAGAATAATGTCAGAAATACTATACGTAATTCAGTTGTAAATAGATATTTAAGGGGAATTTAAGTAAATAAAATATTTTCATTCAATCATTTTATTTCAGAAAAAATTGTTATGCTATTTCAAATAAGTTATGTAATTTATCATTTTCACAATTAAATAAACATAACAAATGATATACAATGCGGGATTGATATAAGATATAAGACAATTGTCTCCTATTTGTTAACACTAGCAGATCTGAAAACAATACTAAAAACTGCTCCAGAATTGGGACCCTGGTCCAGATTGCCTCCAAAATTTAATGGAGTGGTCCTTGACCACATATCTATCTGTATTTTCATTTTGGTAAAGATTTTGCAATAAACTTTGAGTTATCCTGCTAACAAACAAATATATAAACAGACAGACCAACAAACACATGCGATCGATTACATATACCTCCTTGGCGGAGGTAAATTAGTGTCCCGCAATTTGGAAAAAATTTAAGCCAAATTTGTGTGTTTTGTGCTGAGACGACCACCACCGTAGCTGTGAGTTTTTGATCTTAGAAGCCATTTTGGTTATTGATGCAAGGAAGATGGCACCTGAATATCGTCTTCTTCTATTTTAAGGAGCAAACTTCATAGTTGAAGGCTACTGCTCCACTAAGTGTCCTATTGTGACATCGGCAGCCAACTACGGCGCCAATACGTCTGTTTACGACAGTGTGTGTGTATGAATGAACTAGTACACCGGGGTAACCCCCTACTCGTCTCGAAAGATGTACTAGGTTCCTTAAAGGGCACATGAGCCAAATGTACACTGGGCCTACGGTTTATAGTCCTTATCCGAGAAAACTTGTTCTACCACCAGAACCATGTTATGGCTATGGATTTCGGTTCCACTGTCTTAACCGCTCGGCCACACTCACTCACAAATATATATCTGAACAAAATAAAAGAGTGAATGTTTTTCTCTGTATGTGTATGCCTGCAATATTGTATATGAATCAATGTACGTCATATGTTTGATATCAATACAAATATCTTGTATGTTTTCTTGAATTTGTTATGTAATCTGTCTCTTTCCAAAAGCTAAATTAGTGCTTTATAATTATGACAACTATCAGTGAAATCACAGCAGAAGATTACAGCTAGAACGCTCGAGACTACACGCCTTAAGTGAGAAATCTTAAAGCCTTGTGTGCCTCAAGCTGCTTCTACAATATAATTAAGAGAAGAAATCGTTGTAGAACTAACAAAAGCAACGGCAATTGTCCACCTTTTGTCTGAGACTACCTTTGATAAAGAGATGTGAATATACTTTGATATGACTTCCTGTCGTTGGATTTGGCCACCTCTGCAGTTTCACAGTTTGAATGTCCGTCATTGCTATTTTCAATGTACTTACATGATTATTATTCAATGTGAATACCATTTACATTGAGAAAACAAATGCTTTAATGGACAAACCACATCAACAATTCCTATTTTGTTTTTATAATGAGGTCATAGAAAGGAAACAATTATGCTTGAAGTTTGTTAGATGTAATCGCAATGTGATTAATTCAACTAATTTTATGTTGTAAGTGGCATAATTGGTCCTTAAACTCATTCACTTTCTTTATACTTAAATGTGTTTCTCTTTTCTTCTTTTATTTTTAAATTGATTTTTTGTTTCATTCTAGAAATACTTTAGTTAAAAATATATATAAAACTACTTGAATAAAAACATCATTTATTTTCTGACAATTTGTGTAAAATTATTAGTTAACATAGCACATGCATAATTCCGATATTAATGTAGAAACTACTTTACTTAAATCCCCCAAACAGGATAAAGATGGATAAAATGAAACGTTAAATTGGCCATTTATAAACTTATTAACAAAATTAAAAATTTCACTTCAAAAAAGACAAAATAAACACTAGATTTAAACTCGTTACTATGGTCGAGTTAGGTTATCCGCCTAGCCTAACAACCAAAATGTTAAAACATTCTTAATTAATTGTTTTTCCTTTTTGGAACACATAATCTACCAAAAACCTGACTTTAGTACATGGTTTTTGCAATCATATTTTCCAAAATACAAATCTGTACAATATTTAACTTATTTAACAAAAGTTATTTGAAGTCATGAATGTAACATTTTAAACTTTAGTATCAGTGTTAGAACGTCAATCTCTTTCTGCATGATCCTACAATAACAGTTGTCTAAATGTTAACCAAACTTAATTTGTGTACAAATCCCTTTTCCACCATAAAAAAACAACCTTTGAATAAACACATCCTTTAAATAAATTCCGACTCCAATACCCCATCAAATACCATTGAACTCAGTAGAAATGATTTCCAAATACTAAACGCTGAAATCATAGTACTTTACTTTTTTAACTTAATAATTGTTTTTGATTCATAATCCATTGAAAACTAGTGATTGATACATTGACCAATTAATCCATCAGTATGACTTACGTGTTTGTCTTTTAGAGCCTTTTTTCTTGCATTTTTAAAGTTATAAATCAAAGTTAATCCTGATTGGTCGCTTCATATGGGTTATTATGAAACTTACATAATTGTCTTTTTTATGAAGTATCTATCAAGTTATAAACTTCACATAGCAGAGTTTGTCAATTGCATAACCTGCCAAGCATAAACTAATAGAATGGCATTGACATTGCTATATTTCAATTAAGGTTCATCAATTTATTTGACAGCTGAATACATATGATTTATTTGAAAAGATGAGTCTTAATTAATGGAAGTGTAATTACAGTTATCACATGAAATAAGTTGTTTATTGATTGTCTTTATCATAATTTCTAGAGTATCATTACAGGGCCAATTAACCAAGTTGCTTGCCCCAGGCAATCAATGGACTAAATTCAGGGAAAAATAAGGCAAACACAAGAAGAAATACAGAACAAATCAAATAAAAATAATTTTTCGTCATACAAATGAAGCTTGAAAAGATGAAGAAAATTCACTTTTAGAAAATATTGCAGAATAGTAGTATCAAAACCAATAGTGATTTAGTGTGATTTCGATTGATATTATGTATTTTTTGTTGCACACCAACAGGGACATAACCAGTACAGGTTTGATGGCAGGCTGGATTGTTTAAATTGTTTAGTGGAACCACACCCTAGAACGGGGGTATTTTTTTTTCTCTAGATGGCCGTAAATCGCATTTCCGGCTCTTCTTCTTCTGGTGTATCTCTTCACTTTTTTTATAGAGCGTCATATGCCATTTTTGAAGAATGTGACACCGCCAGACATCCGTATGAAAGTATTGAAAATATTAATTAGGCCTACATCGACACACTCACACATACCAACCACAGTTGAGACGGCAACTCCCTGCTGTTATCGTTAAAAAGAGCCTGTCATAAACTTGCGTATCTAATCCATCCACTTTAGACTGACTGAATGCGCGGCCGTACACGCGTGTGAGAGGATCCATCCTTTCTGCGTGTACCATAACTTCTTTTTAAAAGATCTAGATGTCTTGGTGTTTGGTAGTTCCAATTTGTATTTTTAAGTGTAAAACTAATAAGATAATTAATATTAACAAATGATTTTGGTTGTAATTATATTCATATGTCTTTTGCTATTGTGAATGTCGATTTAAATTGAATAATCTCTTTTTATTAAGGCTTGACTAGGCCTGTAGTAAAAATCGTAGTGTTAGTATGACCAGCAAAAAAATGTGGGAGGAACTCTCTGTTCAGCGGGAGGATCGTGCTATTTCCCCCCCCCCCCCCCACCATTGGTTACAGGCCTGACCAAGCATAACTCACAAAAGTTTAGTAGAATGATTTGCTTTTCGTGTTGTCCAATTGATCAGTTAATGGCAGATGATCCCAACCCAATTGATCCATTTCCATGTTTGATGTTCATTTATTTACATTACCTATACATTGATATTTACATCATCAAAAAGTAGCAATATGTCACATCAAATTCTCCCTTACACATGGCTACTGGATCATTGTTGTTCTTGCTGTATTTTTTTACAATATTGGGCATGGAACCGACAGCTCATTTAAAAGATGAAAAATAGTAATTTTATTATCCTGCATTCTGACCCGCCAGTTACAACACACAGAAGAAACAAAGAACTGGGCCCAAAAGATGTATTAGTTTATCTAAACATTATTATTATTATGTAATAAATCAAAAATAATTGTTCAATCTATAATAACCATGAATATGAAATTTTAACAGCACCTGTAACCAAGACCACTTTCAAAACGTATTAGTACAGTATATCGAATTGAAAATTTAAGAAATGTATGTAAAATAGGCATTGGACGATGGTGTTTTGTTGTTCTTTTTAGTATATTAGTGCAGACACCATAAAATTGAATAAACACATAATTTGTAAAAACATAATCGTGTATTAACAATAATCAGCTGTTTTATAAATGTAGAGAACAATTGCAAGTTTAAGTTTGTGCAAATGGTTCTAATAGTTGGTGAAAGATCAGAAGGCTGTTTTTTAAAAGGGTAGATTCAAATACCCTGTTAAGTTGGTGGCCATCCCATGAAACCAACTTACCCGGGTAAATAATTATCTTGAATGGGCCGTTAGAGTAGCCTACTGTAGAATTATATAAACTTGACTTCCATTAAAATGTCTGACCACAGTGGCATGAGGCTTATTCTATAAATGTTTTGTATAATCAATAGTTAGTACCTTAGGCTAGCTAATAGCTTCATACTGGGATGCTAACCTATTCAGGTCTATGCCAGCCAGCTTTGCCTACTACTTGAAACCGGTTCTGTTTTTATGATTTGTCTGCAATAAGTAACATTACCACCCTAACTGCATCTTTTCTTTTCCTTTTATTTTTAATATTGAATTATATTTTAATAGTTTTTTTTTAAATAATAAAATCAAATAAATGTTGAAAAGTTCAAAGTACTATATTAATAGCGTGTCAAACAAGTATAAAGATAACAATCAGAGCATGTTTTAAATTATTTTGAATCGAAACTCTTCTATTCATTCTTCTGCTAATGTCTTACAGTAATAGAAGAATTGGATATGATAGTACCACCTTTGTTTAAATACAGATTTACACACACCATGCCTTTATAACTGTTCCTTCCCAGCTAATTGTGACTAGGTTTTTAACTAAACTTGTAAACAACTCTATTGAAAACCAGTGTACCCTGAATTAAGTCCCTTTTAGGACATTTTGTTCAACAGACATTTCACTTAGTGCCTTTATCATCATTCAAGCATGTAACACGCAACTTTTGTTCAACCCTTTGTATCTCAACCTGCCAATTCACTCTCTTATATTACTATTTGTGTGTGAATGTATTGTTCACTTTTGGAGATAATGTATTTTTATTTGACTGTAATATTTTGTTATTATATTATAAATCTTGCCGGTTTTCGTCAATAAGTGATGGGATTGTTAAGATTTAACTAGTAAGTCGACAAAAGAATACTTTATAAAGGAATTTGTTGGAGGTATCAATAGTTGATTGTCTTGGATATATAGATATGCTATCCATCAAAACAATTTTATCACAATACTTCACTCAGAATTGTTCAACCAATATTTTTTTTGTATTTTGTTATTTAATTCTATCAATGAAAACTTAGATATAGTATCTTTCTTTTTCAGTGTAGTGTAGTGACTCAACACAGCTATAATATAGACCCACTCTGTATATATGTAGACTTCTAGTTTAAAGTGTAGTGTAGTGACTAAACACATCTATAATATAGACCCACTCTGTATATATGTAGACTTCTAGTTTAAAAAGCCTTTTAAAATTTGGTGTCAGAATAAGTTTTATCTACTAATACTCTGTACAATATCATAATTTGTTCATTTTTTTAGGAAAATTATAATGATGTCACATGTTACACTGTTACAAGCAATTGCTTTAAAAAGTTAGCATATGATTGTAAGAAGAGAAACAAGTGTAAGAGAACATGCAGTATCTTCACTACTAATTGTAAAAAACAGTCTCAGCCTATTGGAATGTTATAACTAAATTAACAAACATTTATGGGCCTATCTGGTTCCATCTCCATTAAAACCTTAATGATAAAGATAAGGCTAAACAAAAATTTAAATTGAAGAAATCTTTAAAAATATATGCTTAGACAACAATATTTATTTGATAAGGAATGGTTTGGATAGATAGTAATAAATAATAGCCTACTACTATTAAAGATTAATATTTTCTTGTGTAATTATTGTTGATATCACTATAATATCTCTATGCTTTTATATTCACAGGTCATGTATTATTTATTAGGCCTGTAATAGTAATAAATTCATTGTTCCATAGAGACATAATTTCTCTATGATTGTCCATAAAATGCCAATAACTGTACGCCAACATTTTAAAAAGTAATTTCTTACAGAGGGCAGTATACATATTTCTCTTTCTGAAAAGAAATACATTTAATTGTGATTATTAACGCTAAGGTATTATTTATAAATTTAGTAAAACCAGTTTATTTTGGTTTTGGTGAGCAGAAATATCATTGATGAATTTTTAATAGTTTTGTAATATTTGTCCTGCATAGCCAACTTCCAAAAGTACAAGTAACAAGTAAAATACTAAAATCCAACAGTACAAACAAGTATTTCTGTACTTCACACTCCAACAAATCTATAAAAAAAAATAATATTATATCAAAGTAGTGAGATAAAAAAATAATACGGTACTACATTTTTGTATTTTTTTGTATTATTGTCAAACGCTTAACACTGGGACAGAATTTAGTAAAACTAAAATATGATCTTTTTAGAAGTGTGCAACATGGGAAATGATTATGAATGCTAATGTCAATGATTTTAGGATGATATTCACATGGATCTTAGTATAAATGTTTTGCATTGCATTTAAGACTTTTAAAAGTAATCTGGAAAAAAAATAAACCCGATTTAAAAATAGGTAATTTGCATTCTGTTTATAATATTTTCATTATTTTTCATGTCTTATTGAAGCTAACCAATAATTATTGAGTCCATCTGCATTATATTATGGTATATTCTATGTTTCATCTTATTTTATTTTTGTGTAGTTTAAGTTTTCATTATTACTGCACCCGTGTGTTGCCACTAAGTGTAAAATGATTTGTTTTGTTTGTAATGTTTTAATTGTTGTGTTTGACTCCACATTAAGTTTGTGCCACTGATCTAAAAATGATTTTCACTAAATTTATTTTAGCCGTACTGGAGTTGATTAGGCTACTGGAAATATAAGAGTTTTATTGGAGTTGATTAAACATGCAGGATTTTTGTTTTTACATAACTGAAATATCAAAAGTCTATAAATTAAAGCAGATTTAAAACAGCTAAAAACAAACTTGACTCCTGCACTTCCCACTCAAAACCAACATTGTTGTTGTTGAATGAATGAATTTTGTTTGTAATGATCTTTTGTTTCATTTCCATGATAATAACAACATTTTTCATTATTTAAACTCTTTAACCGCATGATACTTTTGTGGAAAAAAATCAAATAAAACCAAGTACCTCCCTTATTGATTTCTCATAACAAAGTTTGATGATAACTGTTAATTATCACTTGGCCTATGATGCCAGATTTTCAAGTGCATATTGGTTTTGAAGTAAAAAAGGCCATAATATATACACCAGGTTGTGTAAACCAAAAACTCCATTCATGTGAATAGATCGATAGTTTTTTTAATACAAAAATTCACAATGTCTAAACCTGTTATGATTCCTTGTTCGCTAAAATATTACCATCACAATCACCCCTATTGAAAATTGTTATTATCTAAAAATCAAACATGTATCTGTTTTATTATTTACCATCTGTTTCTTTTATATTAAAATCCGCTATAAATGTATTGAACTCGCTTTTATACAATGCAGTGATTATTGATTTTAGAATAAACTTTTTCTTTTTTATTTTAGTTTTACAGATACAATCTGCCGTATGGAAGGTTACAGTCCTTTTCTTGTTCTACCAATCCGATTGATTTATAGTGAATGCTCCTTTCTTTTATAAAAAAGTTTAAATTAAAACAAATTTAGGCCAAATAAAAAATGATTTAATGCAAATGATAATGTAAACATTCCTTTGCTGTTTACACACACACACATCGAAATACAATTATTTTTTTTAAGTACGGTATTTATTCAAGTGTACAATTACTACTGTACATTGTATTAGGTTTTGTTTTTTTCCATGTAAGTAAATTATATAAGTTAGTCATCATTTTCCTTTTATATGTTTATGTTTATATAAACAATTGTTTATATTTGTATGGACGCACTACCGAAAGGTGTGTTCCACTTATTCTAAAGTGAGTACCAATAAAAATACTAAAAATACTACACATGGATCAGGCTATTTTGATTGAAAATTGAATGATTCTTTCAATTTAAAAAAATTAAGAAAAATAGCTTAAATTAAAGTAAAAAAAACCTTTTTGATTTCATTTGATTTATTTCAATACAATACATGAAAATCTAACACAAATTAGAATAAACAAAATCATTTGTATGGTACCATGGATAGCCTCTAAATCCATGCAAGGGTTTTTGACATCCTGACGGGGTTCTCTCATTGGTACTCATGAAGAAATAGGAATTAGATATGATAATCAACAGAGTCAAGGTTTATTTTATCATACTCTAGAGACAGTTTCTGTGTTGAAATTCCCTTAAAATTCTGAACTGTTTATATAATAATTGTGAATTTATGTTTTTTTTATATTATATACAATCCTGTAAGGATAATTACATATTAATTAGAAATAGTAAATACAAGTTAGTATTATTGTTTTAATGGACACAACATCTCTTTAGTCTGTACAAATTTTAGCTGTGAGTGGCAATCAAATAATGCCATTATGTTAAAGAGGGGAAGGAGTATGCCTGGGTGTTATATTATTATGCTGTATACACTGTATATATTTTGGTTTGATTAATCTATAAACTAAACTATTTTAAAAATGATATTTCTTCAAATGGTAGATTAATGAATGTTATGGTATTTGTTAGTGAATATATTCTACGATAAAATTGATGATTGCTTTTAATAATAATTGCTATTATTCTAGACATAGCCATCTGTTGATACAGTGCACTTGTGTTATCATAAAGTACCAACTGTTTGATTCAATTAAAAATCGTTACAATGACAATTTCTTTCGCCCACATTTTATAATTATCACGAAAGTAAACATCTATCTTACCTTTTTATTACTAAATAAATATAATTTAATTAATAAAGTATTATAAATATTGATCATAAAAATAAATTTTAGTCCGACATAGAAATGTTTTTCATTTTTGTTTGCTGCTATACAACAAAAAATTAAGATATGCAAATAAATAATCTCTCAAAAGATATATTGTCTCTCTGTAAAAACAATTTTTGAACATTTGTTTGTTAAATATGCCATTTTAATGTCGTCACATAATAGTTATTCACTTTGACCAAAAAAATGATTTAAAAAAAAAGTTATTTACCTAAAAAACTGTAATTTAAGCTAAACATAGTCAAATGGGGAGTTTTAGGTTAAATTTAAAGTTAAATTTTTTTATTTTTTTTTTTTAAGTGAAATCACTATTTTTGATTGTTTTTTCTTTCTAGGCAAGTCAAAACCATATCCAAAGTCTCTTTATTCATCTTCATTTTTTATGGATTTTTGGGAGAAAATACATCTTTAAAGAATATGAATACATGTACAAAGAAATTGTTGGATTGTTTTAGTTAAATAATGCCTACAACATTAATTAATTAAATTTTAGTATATCACCAGGCAGTTTAGAATTAATGTTCTGTGCCTGTTGTGTATATATATAATATTTCTTAATACTACGTTTAAAAGAATTAAAATCAATTTGTAGTATTATTGAGTATTATTGGTAGTATTTACTCTAAACATTCCATTTAAAATAGAGTTTATTTTTATAAAATCTGACCGTGATTATCTGATTTATATGGTTATCTATAATGTTTTCAATTTTTATATATTTATCTTAACAGATACAGTAGGCATAATAGCCTCACCATGGTGCTTAGTTTATACTCTAGTTCTTTAATATATGTGTATTCATATCCCCTTATTGAAAAATATGAATTAGAGTTTTTGAACCTACAATTCTTTAATTAATATGTTGAGACCATATGTAAAATACTGCACATTGGCAGATATTTTATTTGTAATAAATGCAACTTACATTTAATAAACAATAATAATACCATGATACTTTGTAATCCCCATGTTAATGTCAATTAATATCATACAATATTCCTACTGTAAATGTTTTCTCTATAGTGATTTAATTAGGTGTGATTTTCAGTTAATAGATTCCAATTTCTACTGTAGAATTTGGGTTAATGAATCCAAAGCACTGTGCTTTTAAGATGGTTTCTTTGGTTTTTTTTAAAAACCCTTGTAAACAGGTTTCAAATATCGATATTTCTTGAATTGACAGCTTGTCATATTTTTGTATCCAATTTCAATTTCTTTCAACTCACATTTATCATAAAAAGACACTGGGATCAATCAATTACCTTAAACAATTTATCAAACACCTTAAGAAGCATATAATTGTAGACCGCCGGATATCTGATCAGTATCTACGGTGTTCACAATTGATCGCTTATTATCCAAATCTGAAAATTTATGGATTCAAACATGTTTAATTCAACTCTACTTTCACGGCTGATAAAGCGTGGTCTCTCCTGAGACACACTGGCTACATTATTGCGTGTTAGCCGTCAATAGATAGAGCATTTGGCTTACTTTGTGAAGATAAAGATTAAGACAATGTGTATAAGTATTTAGATCTATATGAATTCATTTTTCGTTATCGATTCGGTAATAAAGTGTTTTTGTGACATGTGAAATAATACGCTAAGCAATTGGTATTGACAGACTTCATGCTTGAATTTATTCAAGGAATGTGTCTTATGGTAAAGAATTTAATTTTCTATAATAGCAATATAATAAAATAATGTTTTATTTGATTATAATTTGTTATAAATATAGCAAAATCAACAAGCAGTAATATAATTGATACAGGTCTCCCCTCCAATTTGAGATCCTACAAATTATAGATTCCTTAAATTAGAGATCCCTCATATTAGAGAGATCCTTTAAATTAGAGATCTCTCAAATTAGAAATCCCTCATATTAGAGAGATCCCTTTAAATTAGAGATCACTCAAATTATAGATCCCATTAAATTAGAGATCCTTTTAAATTAGAGATCCCTAATATTAGAGATCTCTCAAATTAGAGGTCCCTTTAAATTAGAGATCCCTCAAATTAGAGATCCCTCAAATTAGAGATCCCTCAAATTAGACTAGATCCCTCAAATTAGAGATCCTTCAAATTAGAGATTCCTCAAATTAGAGAACCCTCATGTTAGAGATCTCTTTCAAATTAGAGATCCCTTTGAATTAGAAATCCCTCAAATTAAAGATACCTCATATTAGAGAGATCCCTTTAAATTAGAGATCCCTGGCTCAAATTATAGATCCCATTAAATTAGAGATCCCTCAGATTAGAGATCCCTCATATTTTAGATCAATTTGTGATGGATGAAAAATTTGTGCATGAATTTGCATTTTTGAAGACTAAATTCAATTCTAATGAAGAGACCACTGACTTCCACTTCTTCCCAAATACAAATATTTTTTTGGAGATTCATTTTAGTTTTTCTCCTAAGTTTTGTCACTGTGTTTACAATTAATTATGTCCATTGTAATTTTTCTTTACTCTATATTAATATGATAATATTAATATTTGTTTTTTAACTTGATGTCTTTCTTGCTGTTGCATTGAACTCAGGGTATTTTTATTTGAAGTTATTTTAAAGATAAATGTGTAATGATTTAGATAGTCAAATTTGTTCTTGTGTAATACATTTTAATAAAAGTTAAGGGTTGTTGATGAAAATGAAATTCAACCAATTAGACCAATGAATGAATCATGTAACTTGTAACAAATTTTTAAGTGTAATATTTAGGTAACTAATGTTTAAATGTAATGTTTTATGTATAAATTCATATGATCAGCTTTTGATATTATCTGTCACATCTGGGATGTAACAAATGAGTATATTACATTTTGAATTGATATTGCAATTTATATATTAAAACTAAAATGATTCTACATCTTTTAATAATGTAATGCTAGATTACATCAGCTCTGCCATATTCAATATTCTTTGTGCAAATTAATTTAAGAAAATGTTTTAAATCACTTGGCTTAACATATATTTGAGAAAAAAGCAGCTAATAACTACCCATAAATCCTTTAAGCCTACCAACAATCTGATATAATGAATGAAATTCACTCTTTAAATAACACAGCAGATTTTATCTAAATCTCGGACAGTCAAAGGAGATAATATAGTCGATATCTTTGATTAATTTCTAAGAATCAATTTAATTCTAATACATTTATATTGTGAAGGACGTCTATTGTTTTCTTTTGTTTTCAATATTAGAATGTAAAATATAATAGATTTAAGTTGTTTTATTTATTTTTTTTGGTGTGTGGTTACATTAACGTTAAAAACTCTTTTTGAATTGAAAGTACGTAACTCGAATGTTAATTAAGCTAGGAAGTTACTGTCTTTTATATTTTTCTTTTTAAAATTTGGTGTATCTTTTGTTAAGAAGTTATGTACATCCATTATGTATTTGTGTATATTTTCAGTGAAACTTGTGGTGAAACTTTGGTGTCGTTATAACTGTTATAAAGCTAAGAAGTTTACTTACTGTACATCTATATACGTTTTTATGCTTGTATTGAAACTTTTGGTGAAATTCTGGTGTGGCTATAACTGTTTAAAGTACTTCTTATTGTAGTCATATTAAAGTCAAGCTTCTTCCTTACCGTATATCAATTGAATCATCTAAAAAGGAAGTTCCTCATCTGTATAAAAAGCTAAGACGTTACTTTCATTTATACTGAGATTTAACCACTTTCAAGATTGCAAGAGAGTTAAGATTGTCAATTAATTTAAATCAAAGCATATTTGTCACAGTTTAAATCTTTGCCGGCGCTTAGTAACAATTTCCAAGAGGTAGAATTTGATGTCTAAGCACTTAGGAGTATGCTTTATTTTTTCGATGATGTGTCGTAATACGATGGAGTGGTGTTAATATTTTGAAGTGAGGTATTATATAGAATTCTGGAATTAGTGTAGTAATTTGTTTTATCTGTATTCTTTATGACAATGCTTTTAGTTCATCTTGACTCAACAATGGATAGGAAAGATGAACTGCTCAATGCTAATGTCAAAATTTATTCTTTATTATCAAAATGATATTTTCATTGTAATAATAATAATGAATCTGCTTTCAAATGATTTTATTAGACATTTTGCATAAGGTTTTTTACTACCAAATGATTAGATGAAATTGACTGAATGATCATTAAAATAATGATATTTGGAAATGTTTATCATATTTTATTTTATTATTAATAACTCAATAGTGGGTGTAAACACATACTCTGCTTGACATTTGCACAAATGTAGGTCTGTACTGTTCCATTATTAATGCAGTTCACAAATTATTAAAAAACAATTTTTTTCATGCACATTTTCCGGCACATCTCTCAACTTTCTGGAAGTTGATATACATGATTCCCATATTGCCACATTCAATGCAGGGATAAAAATTTGTACAAGTTTCAACAGGGCTATATACAGTATTGCATATATACTGTACTTTTTACAATTTTCTTATACATCTTTAGGTAAATTATATATTTTGTATTTGATAGAACTAATAAAACAATATAATATAATATTTATTTAACAGTTAAAGTAAGTTGTGAAATGTAATGGTTTATATTATCATTCCTTTTTTAAAAAGAGAATTTGTTGAATTTAAACTACCAATATTATTTAATAAAATGAAGTTATCAATTTTATTGATCAATTAAGATGCTCACAATTACTACATAATAAATTCATTATTTTGTAAAGTGTTAGTTTGTACAACAAAGAAAGCCAATGTAATATGTAAGGTGCAGTATCGGGGACATTTAACAGAAGAAGAATGCAAACTGCCTGTAGGCCTTGAGAACAATCATAGATAATACAAAAGCAGAATAGAAGCATTTATTGATTGCGAAGATAAACTGTTAATTTGACCGAATTGTGACAAAGATACAATGCCTTTAATCCAGTAAAGATGTTTCTTTTGTTACAAGTCTTATCAGATTCAATGAATGTATATTGTTTAGTTAAGTGTGTATTATTGTCATCATTACTGTAAATTATCTCTTGTTAGTTCTACTTAGAACATTGAATGTTTTGAAAAATTGGAAATATTTTCTTTTTACTAACAAAAGTAACAGGTACTTATTTTCATTGCTTCCTTTGTAATACAGTATTTGAAAGTTCTGTATTCCATACTCTTTCATTCAGAGCAATGCAAAAATGTGCTATGTTCATTTTTCAACATTGTCACGAACTCTCTTTACGTATGTTTCCGAGCGGTTAAAAATACTTCAGGAATTCCCTTGTGAAAGTATACACACAAAATCCACAAAGTTGTAAACTCAAAACAAAGCTTTAATTTCAACTTTCAACAGTCCAGTAAGCACTTTAAACAACAGCTTCACAATAACTTTTACAATCTAATATCCAACCAGCCTTCTTCAAAATAAATGCTTCAATCAAAAAACTTTCTCCCATCTTACAATTGTCATCATTCCTTATACTTCTTATTCTATTGGATCAGTTTCTATTAATAGCACTTCTGGAATGTTCCTGATTGTTTTTATATTAATTTTACATGGTTTCTTAGTCAAAACATCTTATTCTAGAATGTTCATGTAGATACTTAGATGTTACTGTATATGTTAGGGAATGGTAATTTATTACAAACATAAAATTTCTACAGGAGGAAAAAAATTGCAAAATGAGTCCCATTGAAAAATTTAAATATCGGAATTTATGAAAGCATAGCCGAAAAAGAGAGGATGCTAAACAAAATCAAACTATAGAAGACACTATTAAAATAAAATTTAACCTCTCAATCAAATAAAAAATAACAATTATATTTTTCTTCAATATTTTAATTAATAATAAGTTACAATAATTTGGTTTTAGAGGGGCAAAATTTAAAAAAAGCAAAGCTTGTGAGAAGCAGCCGATACAACTGAAACAGGACACTGTTATGAAGAGTAAAATATAAGAACTTTTATAACTTGATGATAGGTTATTGTGTCTGCAGCCACAGATTATGAAAAGCAACAGTGTTAGTTATACTATTTATTTTATTGGTTATCCGCACTTGGCGGATAACCCCTTGTTATTGTCAGGATCTTTTTTTTTTTTCTTTTTTTTCTCTTTTTGGTTATCCGCAACTAGTAAGTTGCGGATAACCCTTGTTATTGTAAATATCTTTTTTTTTTTTCATCTTTATTAGTTATCCGCTTAGTAGCGGATAACTCCTTGTAATCGTCCTGTTTCATCAAATTTTTTTTTTTTTTCTGTATTATACTTCTTTCTTTCTGTCATTTTTGTGCGTCGCGTTTCTCTAAAACGTGTAAACAGAACATATCGTAACTTTGTCAACACATCGACATTTACGTGAACTTGTGCACCTCCTATTTTTGAATGACGTCAGAGTTGCGCAACGTGACGTACGCGCGATTTTATGAATTTCAATGATTGATCATAGACTAAAAACCAAACATAATTTTGTTTTGACACTTTGTGAAAATTTAAGTCATATCAAGCGCAAACTTTCTATGGATTAAAAATAGCATGTTTCACAAAAAGTTACGCGCGTACGTGCGTTTAAAATTTTAGGATGCGAAAAATCAACTTCTAATCAACTTTCTATGCGTTTCATGTCATTTTGAGCATGTCAAAAATTCCCACGCGCGCGAAAATTTTTACGCACGCGGTGCACACGTAGCGTTAAAAACATATTTTTTTCGCGTGATTTATGTTTTTTCAGCCTTTTCTAGTAATGTTACCAACTTTTAAACAATTTTGACTTAAAATTACGTCATACGAGCACGTCGAATTACATAATTTGCACGCGTTTTTGGTGAAAAAGTTCAAAAATTTGTCAAAATTATGCCTATTTTTAAACAGTCATAGATTCTAAACTACATGGAGAACTTTTTTTTAATTACATATTCTGGAAGTTGATGAGTTGTAGATATCGGATCATGCATTAATATGGGTAACCGGACATTGTGACGTCATCGTATGGCCACGCGAATATAAAATATAGGATTTTTGTCTCTTTCGTCATAGCTCATCACATTTAATAGAGCGCATCTCCACTTATTCGTTGTCTATTTTCACCCCGATTTTAATATATTCTAGGTCAATCAACTATCTTTTGCATGAATTAAAATTTTTTTAATTTTTTTAACGTCATCATGCCTAAAAATTTAAATTACGTTGGTCATTAATTTCATCTTTACAGTAAATTTTAATCTGTTATACCTCGTAAGAATAAAATGTGATAATCACGATTAAAACGTTTTCAGGAAGCTATTGTATTGTAGATACAAAATCATGTGTAAATTGTGCCAATTGAATGTCGTGACGTCATCATATGGCCAGTTAAATAAAAAAAGTCGTATTTTCATCTGTTGCATTATATTTCATTACATTTAAAAGAGCGCGCATCAATATTTCACGTATTCAAATTTCTTCTACACGTTAATATGTTGTTGCTGAGATAATTTCATTCTGAAATTTCTACTTTTGCATTTCATTTTGAAACCGTCAAGATGTTAAAAATTACAATAAAATACGGGTCCCGTAATTTCACCTATTTTACACTGTTTGTGATATGTATACAGATTGTACTGTGTATACTATATGACACAAAATAACAGAATTCAGAAATAACAACATATCATATTCTTCAGTTCAGGTCATAATGCCTTAATATTTTTCTGTGCGCAATATTGTAACGTATGACGTGCACGTGGCGTTTGTCGAGCGGATAACTAACTCGTCAAAGTGACGAGTTTCATGTCTAGTTCTTCTTTCTTTCCCTGAATTTTGTTGCAGCTATATCTCAAATATTTGTAGACATAACTTTTTATAACTTTGTCATAAGATTAACCTGTAGCTGTAGATGTGCAGGAAACTTTGTTATATGACGTTAGAGTCGCGTAGCGTAAGTTACGCGCGATTTTATGAATTTCAATGATTGGTCATAGATTATAAACCAAAAGTCATTTTGTATTGACACTTGGTGAAAATTTAAGTCATATCAAGGGCAAACTTTCTATGGATTAAAAATGGCATGTTTCACAAGAAGTTACGCGCGCACGCGCATTTTAAGTTTCAAAATGCGCAAAATTAATTTCTAATCAACTTTCTACGCTGAGCATGTCAAAAATTCCCGCGCGCAAAAAAAAATTTACGCGTATGGTGCGCACGGAGCATGAAAATCATGTTTTTTTCTCTTGAATTATGATTTTCCAACCTTTCCTAGTCATTTAAAAAAAGATTGACATAATTTGAAATTAAAATGACGTCACACGAACACGTTGATTTATACCATTTGCGCGCGTTTTAATTGAAAAAGTTATAAATATTGTCAAAATAATGACAATTTTGAATCTATTATAGCTCATCAGGACCATCCACGACCCCCAATTTTTTAAATTTTATATGTAAGTAGATATGTTGTAGATATGAATTCATGCAGAATCTTTACCCCTCGGATGTTATGACGTCATCGTATGGCCACACGAATGTAAAATATAGGGTTTTTTACTCTTTCGTTATTGCTCATCACATTAAATAGAGCGCATCTCACTTTTACGTGCCCAAAATTCTTCTAATTTGTTTTAATGTAATTATTTAGATAATTATCTTCTAAAAATGTTATCTTTATATGTCAATTTGATGACGTCATCGTATTAATAATTGGATTTAAAAGATGGGTCTCGTAATTTTGTCTATGCTACACTGTATATAACATATACAGTTTATTCTGTAAAATACTGTAATATGATATATGCTACATAATAGGTACAATTCAGCACTGTAAACATATTTATTTCATGTCATAGGATGGCATAATAATTGTCGAGGTTCATATGGTTAAGTATGTGCATGTGGGCATTTGCGCGGATAACCCAAACTCGTCAAAGTGACGAGTTCAAATCTAGTTTTTTCTATTTTCTTCTTTCTTTCCACGAATTTTGTTGCACGCATATCTGTAATTCTGGCCAACATAAGATTGTGTAACTTTGTCATAATATTGACCTGTAGCGGTAGATGTGCAGGACGTTTCGTTTTTTGACTTTAGAGTCGTGCAGCGTAAGTTACGTGCGATTTTATGAATTTCAATGATTGATCATAGAATAAAAACTAAAAGTAATTTTGTATTGAAACTTGGTAAAAATTTAAGTCATATCATGCGCTAACTTTCTATGGAGAGAAAATGGCATTTTTTACAGAAAGTTACGCGCGCACGTGCGTTTAAAATTTCAAAATGCGAAAAATCAATTTCTAATCAACTTTCTACGCGTTTCATGTCATTTTGAGCATTTCAAAAATTCCCACGCGTGCGCAAATTTTTTACGCGCGCGTGCGCACGTAGCGCAAAAACATCTTTTTTTTGCTTGATTTTTGTTTTTTAAGCCTTTTCTAGTAAATTTATAAATTTTCAATCAATTTCGACTTAAAATCACGTCACACGAGCACGTAGAATTGGATAATTTGCGCGTGTTTTTGATGAAAAACTTCAAAAAATCGTCAAAATTATACCTTTTTTTAAACAGTCATAAATTCTAAACTACGTGGTGAACTTTTTTCAAATTACATATTCTGGAAGTAGATGAGTTGTATTTTTTGAATCATGCATTGATATGGCTAACTTGACATTGTGACGTCATCGTATGGCCACCCAAATATAAAATATAGGATTTTTTTCTCTTTCGTCATAGCTCGTCAAATTTAATAGAGCGCATCTCTACTTATCCGTATTCCATTTCACTCAATTTTTTTATATTGTCTAGATCAATCAATTATCTTTCGCATGATTTACCATTTTTAAAATTGTTATGACGTCATCAGGTTCAAAAGCGTCAATAACTTTGGTCACTTATTTGCACCTATTGTGCACTGTATGTAGTATGTATACAGTACATAGTGTTATACCGTATATACTTAGAGGTGACGCAAAATAGAGATCGCACTAACATTTTTTCAATTGCGTAATCGTTTTTCTGCGCGCAATATTCTAACGTATGACGTGCACGTGGCTTTTGCGCTGCGGATAACCTAACTCGTCCGTAGTGACGAGTTCAAATCTAGTTTGCATTGCAATCATTTATTTCACCATATATAAAACACAAACAAACAGACAGAACAAATGTAAATCAATGAGGCAGGATTCGTAATATAAATGTTATAACAAAAATAACAGTTGAGAGACTCTCCACAAAGACATAGAAACAAAGAATTATGATTTATTAATTATCATATTAAATACCAAAATAAGAGTATCTGTAAATCTGTAATCATTTGGACTTAGAAGAATCCTTACCTTGATTTATTTTTTTTCATTTACATGAGCTAGAAATAGATTTTGTGAGATTGACAAGTCTATGACAAGTAGAGTGTGATTCCTTTAGTTCTCTATAATTACAATAATTTTCTTGCCCCAAGATTTATTTCATTTTAAAATGTTTTTATTCTGCATTGCTCCTATTATGAGTGAACCAGTCCAGCGGCACGTACAGATGTTTTAGTTCGATTGCGAATCGCATAAAATGCCCAAGGCATACAAAACATGCAATTTTAACAAAATTACGCATCATTGTTTAATAAATGCTTTCACCTATTTAAGACATTTAGAAAATAAAACGAGAAAAGTTGAAGAGGTTAGCTCACTTAATTACGAACTTCATAATCAATTCAGGAAACTAATGAATACACAAGTTATTTTCGCAGCTTCCTCGATACTTTACAGCTTCCTTGTAGATCAACGAAGATCAATCATAAAAAGAATTAATAATTTCCGTATCTTTATTCTTTATAAGGTTTAAAATTTGCTGTAGGTTATTTATGGTATTGCCCTTGTCAGTACTGGCTTGATGACAACTGCTAAACAAATGATTGCATTTTAACCGATATAATTTCATCCCTTCTCCGATGAAAGGTGCTAAGTGTGTGGTATTAAAAAGGAAACAATTGTGAATTACTAACATAAACGTTCTTTTCAATGACATTGAGTAATCAAAATCAATTGTAGATTTGCGTCAGAACTTCGGGGCATAAAAATATGACTGTTTATTTTGAGAATAAACAGTTGATGTAATAGAATATTGGTCTAATTAGTGTCATAAATTAATTAAAGGTGTTTTAAATGATCATATTAAAAAAAATTGTAATAATACCTTTCCTTTGGTAACACATTTTATTTGACATTTAAACAATTATATGTTGTAAATATTGTTAACAGTATATTGATAGTTTTAACCATCAATTAAACCTTTCTTTTTTTCCTTTAGCCTATGTGTTATGGCTATTTTTCATAATAACTAAAATACAGGTGTTCGTCTGTGACATATATATCCATATTGTGATTTCAGCGCTTGTAATGAAAATGAAAAGTACATAAATAATCAAATCAAAGTATTTCTAATTAATATAAATTAGAAATTTTATACAAAAATGACTTTTATAAATTCTCATTTGATGATCAATACATGAATAAAAAAAACAATACATATTATACAATAGAACCGTTCTTTGGGACATCCCTTTTAAGTGAACACTTTCTTGTGAAGTAAATAAGATATGTTTCAACAAACAGCCCTATTAGGGACCACAGGCCAAAGTGTATCAACTTAAAAGGAGTTCAACTGTAATTAATACAGAATGTAAACTTACATTAACCAGGTTAACACTGAATTATATGATTTCTACATGCAATATTATTATGATATTTGCTAATTGACACTAAACAAACCTCAGGGGCGCAGCCAGTGGGGGGGTCACGGGGGTCCTGACCCCCCCTTTTTTTTTGAAAAAATAAATAAAAACATGAGACAACAATACAGATCAAATCATCCTGGAGATACTGTGGAAGATTACTACCGAGCACTATTACCAAATCAACTTCTTGATCATTTACAAACCGAGTTAAAAACCCGTTTTTCTTCCGATAACAGGTCATGCTTTAAAATATTTGGCGTAGCACCCGAGTCTATCGTGAAGTGTAATGTTGAAGAAGTCTTCAAGGAACTTGAATTTGGTGCGATGATCTGCCAAGACACGAACATCTTCATTCCGAGCTTCAGTGATGGAAGAAGCGACTGTGTAAAATTAGCGGATCCAGATGTGTTTCCGAATGTGCGTTCACTTCTTCTAATCGCGTAGGCCAATTCCCGTAACGTCTACTGAGCGGAGTTTTTCGACTTTGTGGAGAACGAAAACCTGTTTGCGAAATCACATGTCTTATGAGCAGCTTTCGGGATTGTGCCTCATGAACATACACTTTAACATGAACATTAATACAGAGAATGTCATTCGCGAATTCTGTCTCCAAGCCGAGAAGAATGTTCCAAACTTATGTTTAAAGATGCATCACGCGATGTCTAGAGCGCCGTTATAGTAACTAACGTAAAATGTATGATAATAATTTAGAAGTTAGTTATTACAATTATGTATAAGCTATCACCTATACTATACATTCGAACAAAATAGGTATATTTTTAAACAAAATATTGTATGTACTGGGTATGATAAGCGTCTCACATACACACGGAGCCAAGATAGCTTCTTGGACTTGCACAGTGTATGAACTCTAACCTTAAGGTTCTCATTTAATAATATCACTCCATGCTATCATTCTAATTTCTTTTTTCAAACTTTTGCAACTCTGCGTTCATTTCATGCAACTTTTGTATTTGTGAAAAAGGAGGAATTCAAATAATTCCTCCTCTGAGTTTACAGCCTCTCTACACAAATCAACAAACAAGCAAGAAAAAAAGTGTTTGTCTGTGGCAGCCTGGAATGTTCTGTAATGAAAATGAGAGTTGTTTTTGTTTTCTTTGTTTCAGTTTATTAGTGTTAACATTGTCATATTTGTGTGTGCGTAAACCGATTCAAATGATCTAGATTGCGCTAGACCCCGGTTGGGGTCCCTGGACCCCAACCGGGGGCCCTTGGCGGCCCCCTGGCCCCCAGCCCATGGTTGCTCGCTTCGCTCGCAAAATACTCGCATATTGGTTGACCCCCCCATTAATTCTTTGCTGGCTGCGCCCCTGAAACCTATTGAAATAAACACATCCCATCATGTAAACAAACTATTACAAAGGATTGTGAATATATATGAATGCAAAATATTAAGTTATTATATTTATAAATAAACAATAAAAATATAAAATTGATTAGAAAATGTAAATAACAAATTTTGTTTAGTTTGAATTATATTAAGAAGGCAATGTATCTATGTAATATTATTGATTGTAAATAAATTAAAAATGAGAACAAAAAAAGTTTATAATGAAAAAGAAATAAATTGATAATACTAGAGGGTGAGCTCGCTTCGCTCGCTCCCCCTCTAGGAAGTGTAGACGATGGTTCTCGGAATGATAATGTTCTCCTTATACACATTTTCTGTCGGTTACCATTATTGAAAATGCTTGACATTCGTAAAACTTAACTACTTTGTTTCACAGTGTTTTAGATGATTAATAACATTTTAAAGTATAGTTTTTATTGTTTGGTAGGGCCCTTTGGGGAGGCGGAGGTCATTTGAGGGAGGTGCTTATTCTAGGGATATATGTTAAATTTTTTAGTTCTAATAATATGGTAACATTTATAATCAAATGAAATCCTCTCATAGATATGAAAAGTGGTAAAAAAGAATAACAAATGCTTGGTAAATTGCAGATAACAGTGCGGTGAATTCTACTACAAATAGTATTTAATTGTGTTATTATAAATATGTGGATGGACGTTTATTAGATAGTTGGGTTGTGGGGGGGGGGGGGGGTTATTATTCAAAGTGATGTTTTATTGGAGAGGCGTTTATTCAAATGAATGCCATCCTAATAATTATTAATACATTATTTAATTTAATCATCTTTTGAAACTAACTGCCGTGACAGAGTGGGCCCAAGAAAGAAGACATTACGGCTTGCAACATGGGCAGACATCTCGGTCCTAACGGGACACAGGAAGATAGCCTACAGTTATTCCTGCAAGCTTACTCAATAAAACTCAGCTATCGGGATTTCACTCGAAAAATGTCTTATCAAATCTCCCTATGTAATTTTATAATACTATTCCCCACAATATATTCTGATTCTTTATGGCGTATATTTAATTTGATCTTTATTAATTTGCAGTATAATTCCTATTATTTAACTACTGTACCTTCACACACGTGTGGTATGTTTTAAAATAAACAAAAAACTGAAATGGCTATGATTAATGGCCAATTTTTTTTTCGTCTTCCAAAGGGACACTGTATTGATTGATGCAAAGTGCCTGTTTCCAGTCACCTTTAGGGTCAAATCTATTATTTTAACTGCTCCCTTGTAAACCCGGAAATTACTTTGACCGGGAAGAATTGAAATTGAGAGGAAAATCCAATGTTGAAATCATAAATGTTGTTAAAAAACTCTTTATAATATCTTCCTAAGATATAAATATGGAACAATAGCGTCGGCGTGCACACTAATGTTATCAAATCTACGTTTCGCGGTACATCTCGGATAGATAAGGTAGGTATCCAAGGCGGAGATTTGTAGAGAAGTTTTTGCATTGTGCTCGCCTATGTCAGAATTAACCATAATTTATATATAGATGAATAGAAGAGAGAATTAAAATTAACCTTTGTCAAGAAATACAGTATATGATAAATAGTTGGATAATGAATAATTAATCCCTTTCTTAATATATCAAAAGAAATTGCTTAATTGAGCACACACAATTCAACTTATACAGCACTCTCTATTGTATTACTTTATACTAGTGCATTCAATTTCTATTTACTTAATAAGGCATTAAGTAATCTACCATTGTACTCATCTTTACAATTACCACCTTTGACAAAGGCATTGATTTTTCTACAGAAAACAAGATTATTAACTTAAGCATCTTGGTAACACTTTGCCATGCGGTACGCCAAACAAAAGACAAATGAATCTATGTGGCGAAAATCACAGTGCGTTTATAAGATCACCGAAGCAGAAAAGAAATATTAAGACCCAGCTTGAATATAATTGACATCTAATTCCGAAGGCAGGTATAATTTAATTGATTTGTCATTAAAGTTTCTGATTTGAAAAATTACTAAATACCTTTATTCAGTTCAAACGAATAAAGTCATTGAAGAAATAATAAATATTGTAAAACACATTTCCTCAAAATTATACAGTTAATATTGCTGTATGTGATGGACATAATTACATCATGAATGCCTTCATAAAATTGACATTTTGAGAAATTGACAATGCTACAGTTTATTTGCATCACCCCTGTCCCACAAGTCATTTTTTTTCTCAATTATACAGTAAATTCAAATCTAATTATTTTCGTATAAAATTGGTATCATCTATTATCTGTCTTTATTCTTCTCTCTGTTTACTTATTCAGTTATTTAAAATAAGAAAAAATTTAGCAATTTATGCGGTACCTTCTCTTATTAAAACTACAGTACATGGTCAGTCAGTCGTACTTAAAATTAGTCTAAATTTTATAGACAATACAAATAGTCATTTAAAATAAAAATTGTAACCAGTCTTTCTATGACAAATTTCATAACCTTTTATTAAAGCCCCCTTCCCTACGTTTTTTAGATCTAATTTAAGATCACAAACTATATTTAATGTAAAAATAATACTATATGATCCTATTGCGATAACTTTTTTCGTCTTTAAACGGTTAAAAATGTGAAAAATAAGTCGATTCTAATAATTATAGCGGCCCGCTATAAATCCCAAAATGCATTGCGCGCGGATTTATATTTTTGTTTTTCACCTGTAATTCGCCCACTTTTCGATCGATCTCCCCAATTTGTATCAACGGAGTCTGGCAAAAATAGAAAGACAATTAATGCAGCAACTATACAACGTCAGGCTAGGTATATAGGTAGCGTACGATGTTCGTACGTTACCGATGTTTACCAGCTAGGCCTACAAAACTAAGCCTAGCTAGGCTAGGCCTAAGACCGTCCACGAGAGGTCGATCGCCGCGAGCTACTTAGGTAGTGCATTGTTTCTCACTTTTTATCATAATTTACCATAAAACGTACATTTAAGACAAGGAATGACATGGTTTAATGTTTTTAAAGTTATATATATGTATTATTTTCCAAAAAACGTCCAAAATTGCAGGGAAGGGGTCTTTAACTTTGACATCAAACAAAGGCAAAACTAACTATTAATAATCGTAATTATTTTGAAGCAATATAGACATCTATAATAACTAATTTTTATCAAAACTTTGCAAGATGACACTTGCTTCTTTTGGTATCATCTTCATATTCACTTCATCAAACACAATACAGTTCTCGTAAGGTCAGGGTCATGCATTCAATCGAGAACAAGATCCTATTTGGAAGGCGTTGAAGAATAATATTATCGCAGCTTTTGAAATCAATAATGAAATTAGGCAGAGATGAAGTGTACCTCTATGATTATTGATAAACAAATTGTCTTAGTAATTGTTACCACTCGCGCGCAAATTTCTCTGAATTATCAATTTCAAAAGAAATCTATTAATTGGAAATTGTATTGCATCTTGGAGATAAGATGATTAATTTTTCTTTGGCCCTGTTTCTGCTGCCAACTAAATACCGTTTATTATACGGTATTTTCTTAATACCGTATATACAGTATACGGTATATTTTTGGCAGCAGAAACTGCGCTCATAAAAAATATACCGTATTTTGTATACCGTATTTTCCCCACAAAATTTGTGGATAAAATACGGTATTTACAAATTTATACCGTATTTTTTGTACCCGTTTCTGCTGCAAATAAAAAATACCGTATTTTTTTTTACATGACAAAAGGTCAACATTCGTGTTTTTATTTTCTGTCGCTGTCAGCTGCTTTACACACGTGTATAGATATATTCGGCGAAAATGTGGAGCGAAGACGTCACAGTTTTACTAAATAAATGTGTGTGGGGGGGAAGCTAAAATGTCTGGCCAACTAAAAGGTAATAAAAGGGACAACAACATTTATAAAGACATTTCTAAAAAAATAAAGCAGGTGTATGGAATAGACTTGTCTCCAAAGCAAGTAAACTCAAAGCTGAAGAGCCTGCGAAAGCAGTACAACATTGCAAAATACAATAACTCGGGGAGGGAACGAATTAATTGTCCCTATTACGATGTTTTCTGTACTCTCACAACATCTCTATCACAAGGGCTAGGCTGTTGAAAGTGAGACGTAAAACTTCCTTTATTGCAACTTTTAATTATCGATCAAATAAATGAATGGAAATTTGGGTAAAAAAGATGAAATTTAACACAACCACCCAAGAAGTATTGTTAGCAGAAACGGGGTAATAAAAAATACGGTATAAAAAATACCGTATTTTATACCGTATTTTGAGCAGTTGCAGCAGAAACAGGCCCTTTGATATTATTAACAGGTATACCTTTCACGGCTTTCTAAACATTAAAATATATTGTATTTATTCAAATAAAAGCCCTGGGATGTTTATCATTATAATTATTTACTAAAACTGGCGATTTCAAATATACGTAACGCAGGACTATAATACATTGTCGTTTACAGAAAAGAATAAACAGACAATGATTTATGTATTCAACTATAATTAGCACCAAATTTAGTATTTGTGGTTAATACGTATTTACAGTGTCAACGTGTTGCAATACTATATCTAAAGGTTTTAAGTTTATCCTCCAGGGACCCATAAATTTACCTACTTATGTTAAACCAAATAATTATAGGGAGACTGTTCAGAGTTGTTCGGAGTTATGCTCTCGTATTGTATGCGGCGTACAACTCAATAGGTCTGAAAAGATTAGTGGAAGCCACTTCATACCACACTACTCTTTCGTTCGTTACGATAGCTTAAGATACAAAATTAGCGAACGTCGCTTAGATACGAAAGTCATGCATCAACGATTTTGACCTCTAACCAATCAAATTTACTCCTGCATACAGATGTTCGCCCAAATAGATGACACTTCAGTTTGAAACAAAAGTGTTAGTTAGGCGATACAAAAGCATAACTCCATAGATCTGAACATACCCTGAGATGTTGGAATGTTCCATTCATCCCAAATCAATACATTTGTTTAAACGATATTAAATCTATCAAAATAGTATTTTTTTTTAGGCCTGTCTTTAACATTATGATACTGTACTCGAGCTGTTCTACCGGTTTTCAGCTATTAAAAAAAATTATCGTACAAGGATATAGGTAAATACAAATCATATTATCGTGTGCGGGTATTTTTCAAGATGGACATCCATTAGACAGTGTATACCACCATTATTTGGGGCAAATCGTTGAACCTAAATTCGTTTTGATTGTCAATAACTAATTATCTAACTTAATTTAATTAGTAAACAGGGTTACATCAGATGGTAAAAATCAGTACCGAAAATATGAACTAACTTTATATACCATCGGGTAAATATTCTAGAATTAACGTGCGATTTACCAAAGTTTTGCCCTTAGGTAAATTTATATATAGATTTTTGTAAACTTACATTCCATCTGCAGTCAATAAAGTCTCCTAAAAATTGGGAACACAATTCTATTTTAAGAATGGAGAGGGCGGGTTTTCGACCTCTTTAATCAAGCACCCTCTCTGTTAACACGATCACATTAAGTTGAAGACAATTTTCCCTCCCTCCCACCCAATAATTAGACACTTATAGCAATAGGGCTATTTTTCTCTGAGCATCCCTGTTGTGCTTACTTAGAATAGAAAAATTATTGCTACTAGATGGTTCTCGAATACACAGTAATTTCAGCGTTAAAAAACTGGCGATTTCAAATGTACAATAATGCAGGACAATAATATATGTCGTTTACAGGAACGATTAAATAGACACTGTGATTTATGTACTCAACTAAAATTAGCACACTGGGAATTACTTCCGAAAGAGAAAGTTGTCACAAAATGAGACCAATTGTTTAAGTCAAATTTAAACAAACTTAATTTGTGTTTTGTATGTAACATTATGGTTGAGAGATGGGGAAGAGGATGGGTGCAAAGAGGAACAATTTTTAAATATATTCTTTATTTTGTAACGAAATATTAATTAACATGTTTTACAAATAATATACCACTAAACACAGTAAAACATTGCGATGTAATACTTTGTTGAAACTATCACCGTCGTAGTCGATTGAAATAGTACAGTACATGTAACGATACACTACGACGTATGTTTATATATAATGTTAAACAATTTGTGAAAACCACCTCTATTCGGGGCAAATCATAAATTCGATTTAATCGGTAATAAATATTAAATTACGGCGACTGAAAACGCTAGCTCATTATCCGTTTAAAAAAAATTATATCCAACCTCTGCAGCACAGATTGAAAAAAAAAATGGATCGAATTTCTGTTATGAGTATACAGTACTTTCCTTTACGACGCCTGAGGGAATAGACACTTGTGGAACGACACAGAGATTGGAATGTTCCATTCATCGCAAATCAATACATTTGTATAAACGTATATTAAATCTATCAAAATAGTATTTTTTTAAGAAAATCGGCCTGTCTTCAACATTATGATACTGTACTCGAGCTGTTCAACCGGTTTTCAGCTATTAAAAACAATTATCATAGGAGGAGATAGGAAAATGCGAAGCCTCCTCGCATTTTTGTGGCGGGTATTTTTCAAGATGGACATCCATTAGACAGTGTATACCACGATCGGAAAACACCCCTATCTGGGGCAAATCGTTGAACCTAAATTCGTTTTAATCGTCAATAACTAATTATCTAACTTAATTTAATTAGTAAACAGGGTTACATCAGGTGGTTAAAATCAGTACCGAAAGTACGAACCAACTTTATATACCATCGAGTAAAAATTCTAAAAGTAAGGCGCGTTTTACCGAATTTTGCCCTTACGTAAATTTATATATAGATAACTTATATTTGCTTATGACTTTTATTTGCAGTTTTACATGGGTGAATGTTCATTTACTAATTAAACTATTGACGCCAGAACTTGTGTTGTATGCGTCTTTATTTATTATTCTATGAGTTTGTTAATTGCCACAGTCTCCGAGTAGCAAAATTGTAATACAGTATTTTGTATATTTGAAATTATAATAATATTAATAAATTAAATATATGTTATGTAAATATCCAAAAATTTGTTTAAGATATATATATTTTAAATATTATTACCTTTTGTTTCAATTCATCTTTATCTTAAACTTATTATTACCTTTCATATTTTGAAATGTATATATTCATTTGTGATTCAAACCAGATGAACTTTGAAAATGTTGTCAATTTTTATTTAAAATTGTTCAAGATACTTGATTTACCCATGGGCATCAAATTAACTTTGGTATTTCTAGTCAAAAGAGTTGTAATATCTGTACATGTTTTGAATTAATTTTGAAATTAAAAGTTTATCTTTTAGCGTCATGAATCATGGCATTGTTTTATTATATCTGTTTTCCTTTATGTTATTGCAATCTAATTTGAAAAGGAAACAAACATGCCTTTTAGTTGTTTTTTCTTTGAAAACAAAATGTGATTGTTCACACACCTTTCCCGCCTTTCCCTTTAGTGGTACACACATCTATTGTATGCTATCATTGTATTATTATGGGCTCTGTTATTTTAATTAGGATGAGGGATAATGGATGTAATCTACCTCCTGAAAATTTATGATAGAGGGTTTTCAATTTCTTTTAAAACTTATTAAACACTTTTATGTTGCTAATGTAAGGCTGATAGTAATCTATACATTTTTTTATTTTTTTTTATATAGAATTGTTTAATGACTAAAACACTCAAAACCATACACACGACTTGATAGAAAATTCTTTTATTTTAGTTTATTTTTTCAGTCTGCATGTTTTTATATCTTTTTTATCTTCTATGCATGTTTGATTTGGTTACAGATAGCACCTCTGTTTTATCTATGTATTGGCTATGTCTTAACAAAATGTTAGGGAATAAAGATATGATATAAAAAAATAATATGAGCCTTTATGTCTAGTGATTTAAGAAAATAGATTTCTATCCTCTGAGTTACTTACAATAATTCAAGCTAATAAGCTAACACCATTTTGTATGCTTAATTGTTTTGTAATGTAATGTTGTTTGATTTATAAAGTGCTTATACAATCAAAAGATTGTCCCAAAGCGCTAAGAGAAAAAAACAGAAAGAAATTTCAAAGAAAAAAGATGGGTTTTTAAGAATGTTTTGAAAACTATGATAGAGCGTGCATTTTTAATAGAATCAGGAAGATTGTTCCACAGTTTTTGAGCTGCAACACCATAGGTCTTAAAGCGGCTGGGTGGAACAAAAAGTGCAGAATGATTAGTGGTCGACCTAAGAGATCTTTTGCAAACTGACGTTCAAATACCAACAAAAATACTGGTTGTACATATGAAACCTAATGTTATCAGAGGTACATCAAAGTTATATCGGGGGGAAACCGACACAGTATAAGATAGGTAATCACACAAGCACTACATCAGATATGATTTCGTAAGCACACATGACAGAGTTGTTTCTAGTGTGTGTATACCCACAGCTTTACAGTAGCATTCACTGTTCATCATATAGCTGACATACATATATGACCTACATGATTTAATTTTAGTTGATTTCATTTTAGTTAATTTGATTTTAAAAAATGAATACAGATAAAGTTTGAATTCTGTGTTGTTTTTGAGACAATATCTGCTCACACTAAAGTAATAAGAAGTTGTTTACTTTGATTATTAGGTATTACAGACTAACTGTCCACTACAATACCTCTAGGCCTGTTCTCATTGAGTTTGATGTTATCAATACGTTAATAAATCAGTAATCCAATTGTTAACTATATTAACAAGAAATAAAATGCAGTTTGAATCAGATCTAGCTCTAGGCCTCACAGTACAGTATGTTGAATATATTAGCCCCATACTCTAGGTGATCAAAGGAATCATATGAAAAGGGTTTTCTTCACACTTTCTATTGATTGATTGATTTACTTTATTAACAAGAGTCACACAGATACATACAATATAAGCATACAAAACAACTGTAAGACTCAAGTTAAAAGGATATCCCAAAAAAAGTAAAATACTCTACAACACACACATTCATTTAGTCAAAAAATAAAGTTATATAAAAATAAAATTTTAAAAATATAAAAATGTAATATGAAATATTTGTATAATCAACTAATGAGGCTTACTTTTTAGGAACCAAACAGAAATGAATCATAAGGTAAATAAAATCAATATCATACTTGAATATTTGCTGATAAATTATACCTAATGAGTGTTGTTAACATAATGAACATTTATTTGTTAATTATATTCATTCATTCATTCAGGCTTATTGCCTGACTTTATTTACTTTAGGCCTCTGGCCCCTAGTTATTAACAAAATAATAATTACATTGAAAAATAAAGTAATTTATTGAATTATTATTTGTCATTTGTAGAGGCCCAATATATCTTTTAAAAACATGCCTTAATACTAATTGCTTATATTGGATTAGATATTTTGCTTTTTGAAATTGTAATGATACTTTATTATTTTATTACCATCAGACTGGATTTTGACTTGGTCATAAAGCTAGTCACATGATCCACAGGCTCTTTATTGGTTTCTTCAACTAAAGCATTCCAATTTGAAAGGATAAACAAAAAATAGTTGAAGAGACATACTGAACGCAAGAGATGATCTATTGAGCAGTCTATTAATTCAGTTTGCTACAAAACATTAAGAGTATGTCAATTCTTTACTTCAACCAAAATTAGTGGGATCTACTTTGAAAAAGATTGAGATTTAATGGACATAAAAAATTCATATAAAATCATTCAATGTCCTTATAACGAAGAAAAGTATTAGATTATGTGGATAAGAAGATAAAGACGAGAGAGAACTTGTCCACAAAACTTTCTATTCAATAACGCTTACCATAGCAGTAATCTTTAAAGTAAATGAAAATTATTTACGAATCCGATTGCTTTTCACTTGTCAATGCTTTCAAAAGATTTTTAAATTTCATGCGAGGAAGTGGATTGGATTTTGTAAGAGTGATTTGTGGTCGGTACCAAGTGGCGTGAACGGTGCTTAGCCTTGGATGAAAAACTCATGATTGAGAATATTTAAGCCTTAACGCTACTCCATATACTCTTCATTCCTCCAGTATTCGCTTACGCTGCAGGGTCAAGGCTTACGAAAACTCTCGCATAGCTTTCTCGCATTTTTTTACTATCATTGCAACCGATTATACAGCTTATAGTTTCTTGTGTTTACTATTCTGCAATCAATTTAATGTTCTTTATAATAATAAAGCAGTTCTTTACATGGAGCTAAAGAGGGTTGTTGTAATAATATCATTTGTAGTGGTTTTAAAAGACATTAAACGACTTCAATTAAAAGTTTCTATTAGCCTAATGACAAGATTTACTGGATTGCTACTTGTCTAAGATGTATTCTACGATACCTTTAAACAAAACTCAATAGCACAATATAATGATTATCAATATATCAACTAAACTTCCTATTTTATAATATTAAGGATTAATTTTTATTTAAATTCAATCCAATAATTCATTTTTGAATTACTTTTTTTATTTTTTTACAATTTACATTTACAAGAGTTTGAAGCCTAGGAGTAAATTAAATAATCTTCTGTATTATTTTTTTACATTATGTTATCAATATTGTATTTAAATTTAGCGATTAAAAATTATATTAAAAGTGATAATATTAGAATATCAATCTGGTAAACCTCAAATTCAAATTGAACCTCAAGTTGGTACCTGTGTTCATTTTGTTTGTGAGACGGGGTAAAAAAAAAGGACAACTCAAATACTCTTTATTCATCATTTAAAATGCACACAATAAAATTGTTTATTGTCAGAAAAAAAATTTGAAAACAATACTGGCCATTATACATTTTAGACAAAGAATAAAAGAAATGAAATAAACTACTGGATAAGACTGTTATTTAATATTGTAAACAAATTTAAAATAAGTTGTTTCAAAACAACTTTATTGACCATATAAAAAATAAATACACAATACATGCGATTTTTATTTTTCTTGTCAGAAATAAAACTACAAAACTGTACTGTGCATAAAGGTAATGTCTACACTGTCAAACTTTAATTGACAACAAAAATGTGATGTGCCCAATATGGACACAATGATGTCATATCACTACCATATTTGGGCACATCACACTTTGTTTTGTCAAATTAGTTTAATACATAGATTGACAGAGCTTAAGAAATTTGAA
Organism: Antedon mediterranea; assembly: GCF_964355755.1. Classification (NCBI taxonomy): domain Eukaryota; kingdom Metazoa; phylum Echinodermata; class Crinoidea; order Comatulida; family Antedonidae; genus Antedon; species Antedon mediterranea. The sequence continues at coordinate 20,196,799 of NC_092674.1, read as the reverse complement.
TAATTTTTAACAAAATCATGATCAGAAATGAACCACTGTAACTACTGAATAAGGCTGTAAATCCAAAAGAAACTTTTTTTTGTAAATTTGTTGAATGATTGAATGAAATTTTATTATTGATTTATATTAATTATAAAATGTTGTTTGATTGAAAGAAATAACATACAATATACAACAAACCATGACAATAAACAAACTCTGATCTGTAAATATTCACAATATTGGATTATAATGTTCAGATATAGGTCCTCATATATTCTGTTCTCAATAAGTTTCACTTTTTTCAATTTACATTCAAAGAATTTGAATTTCATATCTGGATCATCAAACCATAGCTCTACATAGCTGATTAAAAAAACAAACATCCATCTGATAGTTGAACAACCGAGGCATCCCATTCATCAGGTACCATAGGTTTCACACCATGTTGGGTAATTTCATGTAACTTTATACTTCCTATTCATTGGATTATCTCGCTTCGTTGCCACATCCGAATCTACCCATTTTTGCCGCCCGTGATCGGATATGTTAAATTCTTTGTTTGAATGAACTTGAAAAGAAGTGTTTCCGTATTTTTCATCTGTCCACTACTCATTCCCTCGTTTTAAAAAGAAATCTTTTGATCTATCGGTTTTTGTTGTAACGTTACCTAGGATCAAGTGAATAACAATCTATTATATGCTGTCACATATGTTTAATAGAAGACACCATTGGTCTAATTTCCTTTCATGTTGTACAAAAGAAATTATTTTTAGGTCACTGTTAGTATTCTATTCTTTTCTTCTTCTCGTATAATAGCACATCTTTTGAACAGTTCATAGTGTATTGCTAGCACATTAGCCTATATTATCTTAGTCAAATGATATTCTCTCTTTAGAATCTGATCACAATATTAATTTTTGGTTATCAACACTTTTGTGTATAAATAAAGTTCCAAATATCTACCCATTGATAGCTATTTGTGGGCAGATATGATTGATGATTTCTTTGAAATAATATCCATAGGCTGTGTCCCTCATTGTGCATTTGGTTACCTCATGGCAAAACTTGCTTTTGTGTGGTACATAAATTGTGGCAATTTATGTCAATCAATTATTAACAATTTGATCAAATTGATTGCGACAATCTGTCTTGTACATTTCAGTACTGTTTACTGTTGTTATATTATTTCTTATTAGTGAATAATTGCAGACAGACCATAATAGGATTTAATATGTTGTCCTTCAGTTCAGCAATTATTTTGAGGCCTGTAGGCATAATTATTATATACATTAACATTATTACAACATTAGAACAACAATTCTTTTCTATTTCAGTTATGTTATCATGGATGTTTTTAAGATAATGTTGTAAGATTTTTGCTATCATATTGTTTATTTTAATTTAAAGATAAAAAAATAGTAGGAATAGTATATTATTAAAATAAAAATATTTATGTTTTATATTATTTGTTTTTACTATATCAATTTTGCCATTGATATTTTAGCAAAACAAAATTTAATGAGTTTTCCGTTTTATGTAGCTAGTTTCCCAGGTTATTATTTGAAATTATTTATTTCTACTTATTTGGTTTGATTGTTTAATTGATTAATAATTTGTTTTTTGGCTCGATTGCATCAGTAACACATACTGTTTCAAAATGGTTAACTTACAATGAAAAGTAAAGTTAAAACACACATAACATATGCAAAAAATATGTATTTATTGTTGACCTTTAAATCGGTGGCACTCATAATATGCGGTGCGGTCCAAAAAACAAAACAGAACAGAACTATTTACAACTTACAATACAATACTACAAACTCTATTAACTGTTATACATTGCAAATAATGATAAATTTGAACTTTGTTTGTTTCATGAGAATTTTTTTCTCTCAAGTATTGAGATATACTTTTATATTCATGAAGGAAACTTTATTAAAAATTCCATACAAATATTTACTATTAAAATATTCTTTTTCACTAATTGTCAAACTAATCTTATTTCACTTTTAATGTTATTATATGTATTTTTAAAAATTAAATTTTACGATTTTTGTATTTTTATGTATTCTCTACTATTTATCTTCATAATATAAGACAGTAGTGTAAAATAAATAATTTATACATTCAATTTAATATTACTGTATTACAAATATTATATTTGTGGCACATGCAAGGGAAGTCAGAATTTTCAAAATTGAGATTTTCACAAACACTGAAACTACGTAATCCAAGATTTAAAATATTTCCCAATATGCAATGCGCAAGCTCAGCCCACTTTGTAAACAATCTGCATATTGAACTTCCTTTTTAAAATTGAAAGAATGGATTTACACAGTCATCGCATCGGATCTCGTGTATTGTGTTTTATCGCACAGTATTTTATCTATAGGCCTATACCATACAAAATGGAAAAAGTTGGCTACCCTAAATCTGATTAAAACTGCCTCAAATTACGCTATAACGCGTTGTTTCCGGGGGCTTCGCCCCCTGGACCCCCACCAGGGGGCCTTGGCGACCCCCTAGCCCCAACCTAGCGATGCTCGCTTCGCTCGTATTTAATTTAGCTCCCGCGTCAGAAAGATCCTGGCGCCACCGCTGTATTTGATCTGAAAAGTTGACGTGCATATGCAAAGGAAACAAGACATTTTTTTTAATAACTAAATATTTAATCGTATACCAAATAAGGAGATTTCACACGAGCACATAAATGTCAATCTAAACACTATTTTCCAAATGCGCATATTTGTAAACAAATTGATCTGCGCATGTGCAAGTAGTACAAAATACCTTGGTTACATGCGCCAGAGTCGAGAACCTAATTATTTCTGAAAAACTGCGTAAAAGAAAAATGTTAACTGAAGAGTAACGAAACATGAAAGAATCGTACATTTCTACAGAATAATTAAGAAAACACAATGGTAGATTTAAAGTTATGTTTTTAATAAAGCTAAACTATAAGAATTATTCATTACAATATGCACTTCCCGTTGAAACGAAATCAAAATGAACAAGTACGTTAATGCAACTGACTGTTCGCTGAATTACGCTGTTATGCAAATGGGTAAAGGACGTCATCTGTTAAAGTTTACGTGCTCGTGTAAAAGCTCCGTATTTATTAGAAGATTTTTTTTGTTTTTTTTGTAGTATATTCTATGCCTGGTTGTCAGATGATTCTAACGACATGTGCAGAATCTAGGTAACATTTTCCATACAGACCACTTTAAGAATACAGCAACACATTTGTGTACACATTTTTCAGACAATTTGTTTCCTCTGTAAGTAGGCCTATAGCACCCGTCAGTGTGGCTAACGAATGATTGCACAACTTATACCCTATGTTACATTTTTATAACCCTTATACTTTTTTGTTCTCAACTAACAACCCTGTACTTAAGAATATATGGCGCAAGAATAATTATGTTAGAAATTAATGAAAAGAGCGTCCGAGGAAAATTGATAATTAGATAAAAGATTAGATTAATCCAAGGATACTAATGAATTGAATCATTACAATTATTATTCTTCACAATCGTTTAGTTTATCTAAGTTATGGTCAACACAACTTGTTCTTTGAAAAGAGATATACATTGATTGCATTGTTGCAGGACAAAGCATCTAAAAACCTGGTAAAACCTTGGACTATCGATAGGCTCACTAATTTGTAACATAAACAGAGAATTCATCGTGCAAATATCTTGGCGAAAGTAGCAATCAATAAACAGAATAGATTAATGTTATTACATAAATCTAATCTTTCGATTTCATATTGTCTACACTCAATACGGATACTGTTTGCGTTTGCCAGATTACCTTTCAACATTAATAGAATTACGCTGCACAGGCACAAACATGAACCGCCTATGATTCCTTATTGTTAGAAAAACACTTAATTGGGCATTGAGCGCCAATCGGATTTATTTCACACCGCGACAAATTTTACAATCAGATTTGCAGTGGTTGATAGATACCGAGACTGAGAGTTAAATTCCCCCAGGGCGTTCATTTGAAGTTATTTGCCACTCAGATTAATCTTATAAACTGTTATCGAAAACAAGGAGACTCACGCGACAAGACTCGGCTTTCGTAACAAGGCGCCAACCAAAAGGAATATCCACCTATTATCCTTTTATCACGAATTGTTACATCGTGATAGAATTGAATCCACTTAATTATCTGCTTGGCCGTGAAAGTACTTACATGCTACAATACACAACGCAGTCTTAAAACGCCTAGGTTCTTATTACCACCGAGGGCAAGGTGACACAACGTATCTCAATAGTCTTTTATTGGTTGACGAAAACCCTTCCGTGCTGTTTGATTTGAGAAAGGAATTGCAACCCAGTTGAATTGTGTGGACATGATTTTCGTGAAAGCACCCTGTTTAATAGATTTAGCAATTAGTCCACAGGGAAAACAAACCTTAATTTAATGAGAACAAGTTAACTGTTAAGAGTAGCACGCAAACTTCTTCAACATGACTTGCTCTCGCAATCCAATATTTCAAAAGGTGAAAAGTTTAAACATTTCTTCATCTTCATCATTCACATGCATTTATTCAATTAATAATCACACTGATATTCTTTATTTCAAGCCAACAGTGTAAAACACCAATAACAGGTTGAAAATAAAATAACTAAACTATAAAATATAAGCCAATATGAATATATACAAAAATGTAAATAAGATTATTTAAATAATTTCATTAATAATACATTTAAATTGAGAGAAATTACAATTAAAGATATCTAAAGAATTATTTTTTAAAAGACAGGAATTGTACAATGACGAGAGTCTACAGAAAATACCATTTTTACAAACATTGACAGGAGAATATTTAACATGAAGAAAGGGTTTACCAAGAAGATTACGAACAGGAACATTAAAATAAAACAACAAAACAATAATAATTGATAACTATAATTTTATTTAAATTCATTTTTAAATTTAATATTTCACAAAACAACTCTATACAACTTGTGACACGTGTATATAAGTTTCAAAATGCAAATTTTCGCAACTAGTCGCAGTTACCCAGTTGCTACATCATCATGCTTAAATATTTTGCGCGACTGTGTTAACTAGTGTTGTTGAATTCTGTGTCCATCAACCCCACCTTTAGATTATGTATAGGTATTCCTTTAAACAGGTCACTATTTTATCAAAGTAGTTTGTAGGCCTGTAACTTTTGTGATATCTGTATTTTTTGTTTCTTCACCATAAAAATAAAATAATTACCTGTGGAATGGTAATTTCAAATGTTAAGATAGTCATACAAAATGTTTGAAAGCATTGTTAATAGGGAGCTTTCGATGTGAGACGACTGATGACCAAACTATATCATGCTGGAATATTGGAAGCGTGTCCTCACTCCTCACCTCGACACAGGTTGGTTTGAAGGTTACTAGGTCCAGGTACATTGATTGACCTGACCTCGGTTGGTTCTTGGTTATCGCAAATCAAAAGCTCCCTATATTATGATAAAAATTCATTTCATATCCAAAAAAGAAAATAACTGTGAGACAAAATATTCAGTTCAACAGAATGTATCATTTTCCAGAAAGTCCTCATTCAGAATATTTTTATCTGATTAAAAATAATGTAAAACATTAGATTATGACTGACAAGTTGACCCAATGTTAGAAAGGTAACCCTTCAGACACACTACAAAATGATGAGTAGACAAAAATAGAGGCCTACTGTCTTGTATAGAGACTGAATATTTAAAGTATTTCAATTGTAGCACATACATGTATCTTTGGCATTTGATTGGTTGATTACGTATTATGTGCCATGTATCATTTCAATCCATCCTGATGATTAAGTGTTACATTGCACATTTTTTTTGAAGATGTGTTAATAATGTTGTCCAACCCGAGGGTTGTGATTGTAGCGTGTTCATAAACCAACATGTAGTGTGCACTGTCAATAAACAGCCAAATTCCATATTTTGATATTCACAGTAGGTGTATTATAAAATAATAATTGTATTCATGGGATAGAATATTTCAGCGAATCTTAAACATTCATTATTTGTTTAGTATAGTTTAGCACAAACAAAATATTACTTCTTATACCTAAAACGATAACAATAAAATAATAATATTTACAACACAACGTTAAGTCACTTCATATACTGTACATTTAATAAGAATTTCAATATTATAATACATATTTACATTTAATGAAACTGTATCCATTGGTACTTTTAATCAAGAATTATTGTATATATGGTGAATATTCAAGATTAAAAATCACATATTTCACTTGTGTTACGATAATTAAAAGTAATGATATTACTTTTGTTTACCATTAGGCCTATTGAAAATTCTTCAAAGATATGTTTGCAAATAACTGCTAATATCCATGTGAATAAATTACACCCAATTCATTGGCAGCAGTGGGACAAATTTTAAAATAACCAGTGCAATGGTATTCTCAAAATAACCCCGGTCATCTAAGCACATTTCATTTTGGGTGATGTTGAAGTTTTATAGCCAACAACCACCCACTGATTTAAACAGGTTTTTTTAGAGCACAAAAAATGCAATTGGTATATACATTTTATATTTTAATCTATTTTGAAATAAATTACTATTGTGCAGCAGAAACAGTTCCTAAAATGTTATAATATTTGCCGGTTTTAGCCCACTGACAAAATCAAATAGAACAAAATATTTGATCATAAGATTTCAGTAATTCTGGGCTATAAATGTATACACAAATTTCAAAAATTCAAATTTGTTATAGTGACATTTGTGCACAAATATAGAGATTTATAACATAATGTTTTGGTGTAAGTCAAGATATTGTATACATTTTTGTTGTTAGAATTCAGCATATAATTCCACAAAAAATAATAATAGAATTTAAGTTAACTGCAAATGAATATCAACTATTTTATATGAAGGAATTATTTAGGAAAAATAATATTACTATTTTATTGCAATCTACCAATGTATGTAGACATAAATCATTGAACGAAGATCACAAAAACAGACAGATTTTCTTAAGGAAAAAGTAATTCAAATTGCCATAAAATAAATGTCTTTCTTAAGCATCCTGAAGAGAACCTTAAAGTACCTTATTACTTCCAATTGAATTTGAATTAGGTTTTATTTCACTACTTAAGGCAAAGACAGTTTCCCAATTGAAAATTGTATTTGATTATGTTTTTTGTAACATAAAAAATCTCTTAAAAAATGTTCTTGGATTCTAAAAATACACATCATGTTGCATGGATTATGTTAAGAAATAAAAAACCCTTTGCATGTTTTCAATAAATTTGTATTTATATATTATTAACAATCATAAAATGTACACATTCTTTTCAATTTTAACGACGACTTCCATGACTGCTAACACTAGGAGGCCGAGACCCTCTCAGGCTCCCTGGTGGAGTTTGAGATGGTGAACGTCCAGGGCTGAAGCCAGACACTTCAAATTCCAGGTCAATTCTGGCCTTGTGAGCTGATGCAGTTCTGCTTGATACAGCTCTGCTAGATGCCGTACGACTGGATCCTCCACTACGGATTGATGATGGGGTTCTGTTGGACGGAAAAAACATTTTTATGCTTTTATTCGTGGTTCTTTGAGAGAAACACCATTCCATTTATAATTTGTATGTAGTAAAGCTCTTTCTAGCATCTACTATCAAACTTTATGTAGAAAAAAAATGTGATGTCATATTACTACCATATTTGGGCACATCACATTTTTTTTGGCAAAGTAAAAAAAATGATAAAGTAACAACATTCCTTGTATGATAGATAATGGAACGGCAACATCATAAATATGACCATAAATTTTTTTACAATATATCTTGAAAACGATATTATCAAATCCATCAAACTACAGTTCAATAAAATTATCTTGAAAAAACTAATGAGGGCGGTATGACATTTGCATTAGCAACATTGTCTATCATGTGTGTGCATACATGTGCATACTTTACCATATTTATAATTCTAAAATATCCTTCAACAACGTACCTTACTGAACCCAGACTTCCTGCACTACGTCCACTGAGAGAAGACCCAGGTCGAGAACCATACTTGTTGGGTGAGCTTGGTGGTGGTGGTGCAGGTAAACCAGCCTAGAATAAAAGGAATTATTTTATTACAATGAATGATTACCACAACTACAGTTCCAAAAGTTAAATTATTTTATTCTGTCTTTGGCGAAGAGTATGGAAGTCATTCAATTACTTCAAGCACAACCTACAGTATTTCAAAACAGGAAGTTCCACATGAAATATTATGAATAAATACATGCATACATTTTCAGTATGTGTATTGAACAAACTTCCAAAGTAAAGATTACCTGTGAGAACAGCATCTGAGCTGTTGGTGTCAAGTCAGAGTGTCCGTGCATTACTTCACCTATCTGCTTCACTACATTTTTGTTGAAATCTCGTAGTTCACGTAATGCAAAGTCACGCTGTAATAAACATAACAATTTTTTTAAAGCGGTCTTTAGAAGTGCCAGACTCTAATTAGAATCATGTGGGAAAAATCTTTTAAAAGACAAAAGTTGAAGCAAGAACTATTAGTTTAGTAGGATAACCAAAAATCTAGAACTCAAATGAGAAATGATATGATTTTCCAATCAAAAGTTAGGTACTATTTAAATGTATTGTTTAAGTAGTAGACAGTGAGACTGATGGTGTCAGAGTAGAATGAGTATGTTTGAGACATGTGCCAGCTCCACAGACAAGCCTCTGATTGTCTCATTGTTTGAATTGGGCATTGGTCCTTTTAGATAATTTCACATGACTTCATTCAAGTACATACTTAAACAATTTCCTTATGCTTTGTTTATCATGTAGATGCTGACTTGGCTCATGTCATGGGTTGATGGGGTCATAACACCTCTTTTTTTTTACTGAGAATTAAATACAAAGTACTGTACTATAACCTACCTCTTCATGTGTTTCTCCTTTAACCTTCTTTGCTGTCCTTAGTTCTCTTGCATATTTTGCATTCTGTTTATTTACTCGTTCAATCTTTCCCTTTTGGTCTCCAATTTCTTTGTTGAACTGTTGCATTTTGTTCTGAAAGAAGATAATACATTTTTCATTTTAATTAATATTGTTGATATAAAAGATATTTCAGGAAGTAAGGATCAAATGACCACTGTAAAGTTGATTATGTGGCATAAGTAGTTGTTTTTTTTTTTCATTTTCAGAACAGTAAAGAATAAAATAAATTTAATTAATTAATCAAAATGCCAACTTTATGTCAATGGCTACTAGATGTCTATATGAAGACAGTTACTTCAACCAGTACAGCTATCCATTGCAATATGGCAAATAAAAAACAAACAAACCAACACATTTTGTGAGGGGTACCATTCAGCATCTTTGAATCATTTTATTTATAATGTTCTAAAATGCATCAATTAATATTATATAACACCTATATAGATTCCTGTGCATTTGATTGGAAAATTGTAGGTCACACAAAATATTAGTAAGTTCATTATTGTGCCCGGTGTATTTCCTATTTGTCGATAAAGGAACGGACAACATGACCCTGTAACAACAGCATAACAACAATGCTATACGGTAAAATATGAAATTCTATTTTCACTCAGGCTCCGCATCGTCAAAATGGAATTTCATCATTCACCTCATGAACTTATTCGTACCATCGCACTCATAAACATTTATTATTTGTATATTAGTATACAATCCAATGTTACCTCTTTTTCACCAATCATCTCTGAGTAGGCATTCTCATCTCGCACTAAGTTATCTAGCGTATTGCTCATTGTGCCAAGGTCATCTTGGAGTTCACGTATCTGACGTCGTTTGTATTTGTACTTGTCCATTACTGCTCTAAGCTGCTCTTCCAATTGTTGTTTTTCTTCATACTCCTCGCCTAGAGAGAAACAAGAAAATGGTTTGTAAATTTAAGGCCGATGTTTGTTCTTTATATAATTGGAGGAACTGCATAATTTGTATAATCAGAGCAGCAGACTACAAGCCATTGTATCCCCAATAATCACAGGAGTTTCCCAATATATCAAGTCATCCTTCCACCTCCCACTTATTTCTCCCCAATTATTTTGGATATGGAAAAAAAACATTTTTTTTGGTTAGCTAAAGGTGGAAAGTGTGTTGACCAAACGCATTTTCCACCCTTGCCATGCCTGCCAAGTGACTGCAAACCCATTGTTTACTATAAATGCTGATACCTAAGATATAAAAGTGCATCTCAATATTTTCTCTGAACATGTTATGATGTATAACATAACTAAAACAACTAATTTTAATCTTACAAAAAATTAATTTAACTGATTTCAAGTATTTCATATGTATTTGTAGTACATATTTTGAAGTAAAAAATTAAGTGATGTGTTAGCACCAGCGAGATGTAATAAGAACACTAGAGGGCGTACTCAAGACTGGAAAGTGATTCCAACAGGAGGGGAACCAACAAGACAGTGGCAGTAAATGTGTTCAAAACATTATTTAATATAAAAAATAATAATCTAATATAATACATTAATACCACATAAATTACAACACAGTTAAGTTTTTATAAAATTAAATATAAAATGAATAATTTCTTGGTAATCTAGCATTTTTTGAATTGAGGATGATATAGAATGCGTTCTCGTTTATGCGCTTAACACGCTGCGTATCCTTCTCACGCAGATAGGCTCAACACAGGCGTAGTAGTGCGTACTGCGTAGGGCATATCTGATTGGTCGATTGCTGCTGCCATCTTGTTGGTTTCCTCACCATGGAGAATCACTTCTTGACCTGCTATAACATTGTTTATTGTGATCTAGCCTTCAGCTATATAAAATCTTTGATTAGCACACTTCACTAAAGAACAAACATCTATTATAATTTGTTACAATATAAAGAGAATGTTGACACAAAGTTCACTCACTTGTTTCAGTAACTTTGCTAAAACTTTTCCTGTACACTTCATTTCTACCATTCATCAGTCTCAGAGTGTTCTCCAGTGCTTTGATCTCCTTCTCTGATTTCCTGATCTTAGCATCAAGATCATCACCTTTACGTTGCAGCTCCTCTTTTTGCTGAGCAGCCTATAAGAAATGTTTATGTTGGTAAGGAAATGTCTTCTTTGTCAGTAATTTTAGCTTGCTATAGATGTACACTAAATTACTAAAGCATGTATACCTCTATTACTATCTCCATCTAACAATGGTTAACTAGCGTAGTACTTGGGATAATATAATCCCTCAAGAAAGATATAATTTCCTCGGGAGATCTCAAATGTTATAATACACCAATAAAATCAATATCAGCTGTATAACATCATACCATATAACTTACTAACCTGTATGACATAGTATGCTTGTGAGCGATCCTCTTCACCTTCAGGTGGTGCCATAGATACCATCAGTATTTCATATCTATTAAGAAAATAAATTTGTATGAAAGATGGTCAAATGCTTTTTACTATTAATAAAACAACTTTACTAAGTATATGTCTAGTCCTAGGAACTATATGATAAATATCAATTCTACCATAGATTTACAGTATTTGTAACACTGGAAAGCAGATACCAGAAAACACCAGAGAGCCCACAAATTGTCCGTTTATTGGAGACTTGTGAGAGAAACCTTGACTTCTATGTCCACAGAAAGTTAAAAAACAATACATTGAAAATGATATAAAATAGGGTAGAAAATTAATTTCAAATCCAGATATTATTTCTACTAACCTTTTTCTTAATTTTTCAATCTTTGATATACGTTCATGTAGTTCTGAGCTTACTGTGGATTTCTCCTCAGCTGACGCTTTCAACTGAGCCTTTAACATATCTTTGTGAATTCCAATTTCCTGTCTGCGTTCTTTCATCGCCTAATTGCAACATATCATCAATAGTAAATCAATTAAATTTTAAAATAAAACTATAGTTTAACATAGCAGCATTAATTTTAAAACTTATTTTGGATTATCAAAAACACTGATGCAGTGCAATAGTTTATGATAATGAATTAAGTACAGTTAGTGATAAAACATATATTATTGAGTAATTTTAATAAGGGTCAATTCTGAAGAAGCTCTCCGATCAGGACAGCAAAACTGTCATTATTAGTTTTCTCAAATTGTTGATATTTTCGGAAAGAATTATCAATTTATGAATGTCTAAAAACCAGTGGCCGTATTCACCAATCACACTTAAGTGAGATATTTCCCTTAAATCCTAAGGATTTCCCTTAAATCAAGAAAATATTAAGGGTTTCACTTAAGTGGTATTCACAAAGGGTTTAAGGTTAAGGGAAACCCTTAACTTGGTCTATTTTCCCCTTAACTTTTAAGGGACCTCAGAGGTCCCTTAAAAGTTCCCTTAACTATTCAGTACCTTGGTTGTGCTGACGATTCTGTATGTGCGAGTACTATGCCTACTTGTAGATGGCCCCAGTCTAGGCTAGGTAGAGATGCTAGGCCCCCTGTTGGTCTGCCCACTAACCAGACTAGGATTCATGTTTGGTTTGAGTAGACTCTACACCTTTTTTTGCTGATCCCCACCCATACAAATAAGTCTATGCCTATATATTAATTTATTTTTTTTGTTTTGACTGCCATTATTTTTGTGGAAGATGGCTTCCCATTTCGTTGTAATAGAAATTAGCCCCATTCTAGTAGGCTAGGTAGAGATGCTAGGCCCCCTGCCCTGTTAGTCTGCCCAGTAACCAGCCTAGGGCTAGGATGCATATGCCTCAATACAGACAGGTTTAGGCCTACACAGAATGTTGGTTTGTTAGTAGCATCTAGGCTAGACATATTTTTCTTGATCCTCATACAAATTAGTCTAGGTTTAATATTCATTTGTTTTTGTTTTGACTGCCATCGTCTATACATTTTTCTCTTCATCCTCCCCGTCCCCCCAACCCCTTACTCTTTTTTTAAATATGCAAATTAGTTTTAGAGACGAAAGTGATTGGACCATAGGGGAATTAAATCCTCTGTGATTGGACAATGGGACAACTCATGAATATTTATGATTATTTTTACCCTTAAGTTTTACCCTTACATTAAGTGTTTTCCTTAGGTAAGTGAATCCCTTAACTCATTTGTGAATACCCCTTAAGTGTTTCCCTTTGTTAAGGGAATTCTTAAATGTTAAGGGTAAGTATTTCCCTTAGCCTAAGTGAGATTGGTGAATACGGCCACAGGTGAACATTTTTAATCATAATTTACTTACAGTTTCCAATTGAAGTCTTCTCTTTTCCAAACTAAACACTTGGTCTGCTTTGGAGTTGAGTATATCTCTTAGACGTTTGATTTCTAACTTCAAGATATTTTCATCAACCATCAAATCCTGTAGAACAAATCAAGCAAAAAAAAAATTATTAAATTATTGATATAATATCACGAAACAAAATTTTCGAAAGTAAATAAAGAATATGATTTAGAATACACATTTTTATTATATTGAAAGTTTTTAATTATATGGGTGAGTAAAGGGTTAACAACGGGTTATAGGAATTAGTATGGTTTATATTAACACACATGAGTAGATTCTTGTCATTTGATTGGAGAATTGTGGGTCACATAATATTTAATAGAATACTCCAATGAACCCTTACATTAACAACAGTGCAATTTTCTTATATGTGAGTGCAATTTAATTTTGTTATATGAATTTTGTTTTAATGTGTGTTCATTCTTGTTACAAAATGAGCGATACGAAGCGAATGTGTGCAGCTGCCTTTTTAAAATGGTTTAGGCCATAGGTGTGTTATAAAACATTAATGAATGTTTTATATTCGTGCAAATAAAGGTGAAAGATGGAAATGTTCTATATTTTTAGCTCATGAACTCATACACATTCAATATTGTATATTTATTAATAACATGTTTCAATTACTGTTCCTATTTCCTATGATGAGAATTCAAAAGGAAATTTACACTAAGCTACAGAAAAATTGATTTCAATTGAATGTTTTATGTGACTAACCTGTTTCTCTGCAATCACTTTCTTGAGAACCCTTTGAGAGCTATCATTATGAAGATTAAGTTCCTCTATCTTGCTGGTCAGATCTGCCTTCTCTTTACCACTTGTTTCCAAGTCTCGCTTTACCTTCCTTATATCGTCCTGATGAATAATTAAATACAGAATTTTTCAATTTAATGGCATATTTCTTGTTTTATAGTAGTATTCTATAAATATTTTGTTAGTAACACCACAAAGTGATACTAACATGTTCTTCGTAAATACACGTTTACAGTTTACAGTAGAGAAGTTTTCTGTCAATAGTTTCACCTTCAACAATCTTTCACTTAGATTTTGTTTATGTATGCCAGTTTAAAACTAATTTGAGTGTCTGAGAACAAATTTAGCTATCAAAAAGAGCAGTGTAGGTAGGTGTAGTTTAATCTTAATTCGAGGAATTATATTAAAACTGACTTAAAAACTAACCTGTAGACGTTTGAGTTGTGCACTCAATAACTGATGCGTATTGTTACGTACATCTAATGTCTGAGTTAACTCTTTTATTTTAGCATTCAGGGCATCCATCTCTTCCGTGCTTCTTTCACCTTGGAGGCGGGAAATTTTGCGCTCTAGTTGCTGAATGGTGAAATCCTGTAGAGTGAATAGATAAAGGATTAAATTAACATTAAGAGTAAATGAAGCTTGTCTCAGGCTCTTTGAATCTTGCAATGGCAACAGTAGACAATCTAACTATTACATCAGTAATGGTGCCCGACCTGATAATAGGGAGCTTTCAATTTGCAATGGCCGACAACCAACCTAGGTACGGTCAAACGTGGTGTCGTCAGTCGTGTCATCTAGCCTGTGTCAAAGTAAGGAGCGAGGACACACGTCTCAATATTTACACATGTGGCCAATTAACTAACAAAATGAAAGCTCCCTGTTATATGTTTGTCATAATGGCTTTGAGAGGCAATCAATGCAATTACTATATGTTGGCGAAAAGAAAGGTAATCGGTGTCAGATATCATTGTTAGATATGTGTCTGAATCATTTAATTCTAAAAATAATTACCTGATTATAAATAATCTCCTGTTGTTTCAAGGAATCATGATCCAGCTTGTTAATGCGACTGCCCAGGTTTCGACTGGCAGCTCTTGCACCTTGGATCTCCGCTGTTGTATCTTTCTCTAAAGTCTTACTATTATACATCTCTTGAGATTTGCGATATTGCAGCTCCCGAAGATGTCTTAGTTCCTTTTCCAACTCCTTCATGTTCTCTTCCTCTTCTTGTAGAAGTTGGTCCATCATGGCAGCATTCTCTTCTGCTGTCATTGACGCATCCATGATAAGGTTGTACTTTTCATTCAGCTGCTTGTTTAACTCTTTAGCTTGCTGAACTCTGATAACAAAATTAATTTTTATCGACTTATTGAAAATCCATCTTTTATAATATAGTAAATTTGTTTCCGACATAGTGTTTAAAAATGAAAAATGACATGACTATACTATGCTTACCTAAACTTTTTATCTTCAACATTGCGTTTGAGCTCAGTTACTGTTTTTCTCATTGCTTCTAAGTCTGTAGCCGTCCTCTCAACAGTACACTTTAGGGTCTCCAACTACAATGAAAAGTAATATCAAATATATATTTTTGGTAAAGTATCACATTATACTGTACAAGAAATATAAATATACAAGTAAAGCTGTCTACACTATCAAACTAGTTTGACAAAAAAGTGTGATCAACCAAAATATGGTAGTGATATGACATCATCTTGTCCGCATCATATTTTCCTTGTCAAATAAAGTTTGATTGTGTAGACAGAGATTAAGTTATGTGTGTAGTTTTGTATCATTTAGTAAAAAATATTCATATAAGAAAGGAGAAAAAAGCAGCATAATTGTTTGGTAAGGAATATATTGAAATGATGTGCAAGAAGTGGAGAAACATATAGTAGCGACAATCAGTAGCTCTTGTAAGAACAATTGTAGAATACCAAGGATTGATGGACAGATGATACAGTTTAGGATGATTTTTACCTCATCTGCAAATTGGCCACGCTGTGTTTCCGTGTCCTGATAGTCAATACGCAACTTGGCTGAAAGTCGATCAGTGCTCTGTATTTTTTTCTGCTGTTCCTCATTATTTTCTAGTTCGTTTTCCAGAAATTGTTGTTTTTCTGCAACAGTTTCTTCATGTGCACGGACATCCGCTTTTACTTGTGCCAGTTCCTAAAAATAAAACATCATTACAGTGTTTTGATTTAAGGGTTTAAGATGAGAAGATGTACAGAGTTGCCCCTCCCTGTACAGCTCAGACACACTTAAAAGCTTTTTTCTGTGGTAAGTGGACACCTCGTAAGACATTGTAGATTCTTTTTACCACAGACTTTTTACTTTTTTTTGATGATTACATTTCTGTAAAAAATAATAACAATCATGAACCAACAAGCAATCCTAAGAATTATGATGACAGTCATAGGTACTAAGATATACTCAAACCCATGCCTATCACATGCTAGTCTGATATTATTATTACACCATACTCTCCCAGACGGTCTCCCATTCAGAACGCAACCAGGCCCAACGTTGCTTAACTTTGGTGATCTGCGAGAACCAGTGTTTCAAGAAAAAAAAATTAAGGAAATAAATCTACAAATCTAAGACCATAACCACATTCGTTCACTGTGTGTTATGATTTTTTTAGATATAAACATTCAAAATATTATATCAATATGAACTTACATTAGCAAGTTGATCCATTTCTCGGTCACGACGCTGCATTTGGTCAATGGTTGCTTCCCACTGCCGGATTAACTCGGTTCGGTCTTGGTGAGCCTTACGAAATTCCTCTGCTGTTTTGTCAAGCTCCAACTAGATGTTAAAGAAAGTATAAATAACAACATTAGGTGATTCACTTACAACAACAGCACTAGAAATAAGTATGGCAACTGCTAGTACTTGAATGAATGATATTTTTTAGTTTTTGTAAATGTGGTAAATATGATATCAGTGTACCAACATTTGTGGAGGCTTCCAGAAGCCCATAGATTTAAGCTCACATTTATTCCAGAACCAAATGTTAAGAAGCCTGGATATCCAGTACTGTCTGTAAGTAACATTTGCTATCTACACTGCACACTTGAGAATAATTTAAGTTTCAGAATGCATAAAAAAGGAGATGCTTTTTATAATCCGTACAAAATGTAACTGTTGATTTTTTGTTTGACTTGATTTTATGTTTTGTCATTATTGTTACAGTAGTTGTGGTACATGATCTCACCTGAGCTGTTAGTGTCTGTGTCATTTCATGGTCAAGTACTTTTCTCTTCTTCATTGAATCATCTGTCATTTTCTGCATTCTTAATGACAATTCCTAGAATTTAAAAGAAGCTATAGTTAATGTTTTGCTTCAAGTTCTATCCATACAAGGCATAGTTGCTCATTTACCCATTCACTCATTTTTGTTTGACAAAATAAAATGTATCTAAAATAAAAGCATTAAATGTCAAACCTCTTTAAAGTACATATAGTTTATACGTAAATAAAATTGATTATTATTAGACTATACAGAAAATAGACATTTTCCAACAAAGTGGTCAAGATAATTATACAGTAAATTTTAATTTTTAATCTACACTAGCCAATTTTTGTTGTTAACTCACCTTAACTTTAGCTTCATCCATACGGGTGTACTTTGCTAAGGTCATGGCATCTTCATCTTTCCGTGCGGATTCTTCTAGCCAGGCCTCTAATGCCTGTTGATCCCAGTTCATTTGGGATTTCAGCTCCTCCAGTTGTTTTGTGTTTTTGAAAATAGTATTCTGGAAAATATAAAAAATAAACATATTTCTATCAAAGAAATATACAGAAAAGCCATTAAAATGATCATTACTAGAAGAAACATTTTTTGTCATGAAATACCTTTTTCACATCTGCATAAATTGTTTCGACAAGTTATAGCTATTGTCTATGCAAACCTGGTTACAGACTTGTCATAATGTGTTACTTTTTGCAGGTCTGAAAAGGGTATAGGACAACAAAGAATGAGAAATCATGGTTGGGACGGTATTTCTGTATTCTCACAGATTTTTTCACCTTAAAAACAAATCTGTAAAAAATAATTATTAGTATATCAGCAGCCTATGATTTAGAAATATTTATTACCAAATTGAAATTTAAGAAATGCTATGGTGCATGTTCTTTAAGCAGTTTAGCATACACATACACAGGAATTGATTCAAAACCAGTTAAATATATGACCAGTATTATTTTTCATTTGAAAGAAAAGACTGTATGTATGTAACATTCATCAGACCAGTAATTACCACCAATTCAGCAGTTTGATTACTTTGTTCATAACAGTTTTTTAAAACCTACTTCAAATATATTTTTTCGTTCTTTGATATCAGCAAGGTCATTTTCAATGCGTTTGATTTCTTGCTTAAGACGACCTTCTTCCCGTTGAGCAATTTGTTTCAAATGGTTTTCTGTATCAATCTGCTTGTCACGTGCTTTGCATAAACCCTAAAAAATAAACAATAGGATAAAAAAATAAACAGGATGATGGCTGGTTATTCATTGAGTGATCTCACTTTGACAATACATATGCAATATAAGTGCATTTACTGTCAATACAATTAAAAGTAAACATTCAAAATTCAATTTATTGTCACATAATATTACATACATGAAATTTGTTTACCTGAGCTTAGAAACATAGATACAATACAATTTAAAACACAATATAAAAACGTAACACCTACTGTAAGTTAACTAATTATCTTGAAAAATGTACATTATATAGATGACAGGCATATGGGAAAAGGAATCACTAAAACGGTTGGTTTTAACTTTGCATTGCTGAATTCTACCAGATCTATTAAAACTTACTATTTAGTGGATGAGTCACATCTTTAATATATTCTAATTTTTTAAGAGCCGTTTTATCACAAAGATTTACCTATACTTTCAATTTCTACGCCCATTATTTTACATTCTGCTTTAGTTATTTTACATTTGATTAATGTTTTTTCTTAGTTTTTCAGCATGCCTGTACTTTCACTTCACGTTACTCACCAGTCTTTACAAAAAATAGTTCTTTCTAGAGTTTATCAATCAAAATATTAATAGTAATACACAAAAGAAACCCATTTATTTTGACAAGCACTCTCTCCAGTTTCCGTTAAACAAAAATAATTAATGCGCCTCTAATATTATAAGCAATTTTAGCTCTTGACGAAAACTAATGGTCTGTTCTGTGTGTCACCACAGGCCTATGAAAAAAATTGCCTAGTACATCTTTCGAGATGAGTAGGGGATACCTGGGTTGCGAGCTTGCACAGCCAAAGTCGTATACATAAACCCTAGTAGAGTCATGAGCACTATTGTGGATATGGCACTATATAAATCTCCATCATTAATAATAATAATAAATGAAAACTTATTAAATGGAATCTTAATGGTCAAGATGAAAAAAGATCAACTCTGTCTTCTGCTTGACATGCTAAATCTCTATATCATTAGAATACTGATAATTATCAGATACTCACCAATGTGTGCGTTAGCTCTTGGTTTACATTGCGTGAGTGTTCAGACAATGCATGTACTTTGTCGTCATGTGTTCCTAATTCTTGTTGTAACTTTACGATATGCTGCTGTTGCTTTTGTATCTAAGGGAGCAAGAGACAAAGAAGATAATTAAAACACAATTTAAATAAAAAATTAATTTTTACACAAGGGCACTCAGAGAGCATATGAAAATGTAATCATGTGTTTCCATACAGCTATGAAACTGTCCTTTAAAATATTATGAAACCAGTCTAGGCCTACTAGGCTAGGCTATATCTAGTTTTTGAGTAATCCTGATATAGAAAAAACATTTCCGATTGATCTCATCTCATAACCTCTCGCCATTCTAATGGAGGTAAATTTGACAAGAGCATTAGACTTAATTTTGATCTAGAATGTTTCACTTGGAACAACAGACAATTCACTAATATATTACTGAACATTGACATGAAAAACTTACTTGTTCCTCTAAAATCTTGTTCTTAGCATTTGCTACAGGAACTTTAAGACCTTCGTCCCAATCCATATCACCCAAAATACCTTTCATGCTCATTTTAACCTCTGTCTCTGTTTAAAAAAATCAATGAAACCATTTTTATTTTTTAATTAAATAATTTAAAACTAGCCTAAGCTAGTTAAATAATAAGAGGGCTAATATTAATAAGAGGCTAGGCCTACCTAGGCCTAGCCTAAAAAGGAAGAACACTTCCTCCACCACCAGTTGTTTTGTTGTTGTTAATGTATGTTGGCGGTGATTTTCACTGTAAATACAACACAACTTACCGTCTCTCTATATTCCTAATTACTATAGTAAATATTGATTATATAGGCAGTAAGCCTAATCACAAGAAAGTAACTTATTTTAGCGAATTGCTTTTTAAAAATCGTTGTTGAAGACGGTGTGTTCGTCGGTATAGCGATACTAAGCAACCACCCTGTTTATTTTTTTAACAGCAGTCAGCCGGACAAACAAAATGTTTTCATATCATCGAAACTTTACGATTTTAAAATCTTTAAATGTAATTTTTATATACTATACCAAATATTATATCGATACGATATTTTACACGGTACACAGACTTTTTTGTTAATTTTTTGGAAACAATCTTTTGGATGAAATTGGTAATACAGTACAAGTTATGGTAAAGCCTAATCCAATTTGATAGATTGAGGGCGCCACCACGTCTCGCGCCACACAATTGTATTCTGAAGAGTAACCTAGCTTAGCCTAGGCCTAGGACCTAAAATAATATGAATAATACATTTAATTATGTTTGCTGCAATCAATCATTGTCTAATTTAAAACAAAGTAGTATCGCTGATACCCTTGCTGTAAGTTCCGATCGTCTCATTTGCTGGGCCCCATCGTCTTTTATTTTATTTATAGCAGACAGAGAGGGCCCGATTCTTGTGTTCGATAGTAAAATCATTTTTTAGGTGATCATTTAGGCGGGAATCCATTTAGGCCTAGGCTAGGTAGATTATTAAAATGATCACCTAGGCCTACCTTATATTGTTATTGTATGAAATCCATATTATTTCTTTCTGTACAGATTTTGTGTGTCAATTATCTCAAAAAGTTGAATGGCAATGAAGTTGTTTAATTTAGTAATAGTAGGCCTAGCCTAGTACCCCAGGATTGGGTCAGCAAAACCATGTGCTTTACCTTTAGTGAGATATTAAAAGATATTACAGAAACGTACTGTACAGGTAGTACGTTCAAATCATTATATAAAGTAATTACATTTACACAATCTTATTCTTTTATTTTGTTATAATTATCACACTAGGCCTATCCTCTATTTACTCTGAGACCTGTAAGATAATTATACTGAAACTCAATAAATGACGAAAATGTTTTAGTGCGCCAAATAGCGTGACACAAAACCAAAACCGAATTCAAATGTGATGTGACCGATTTTGATCAAGCATAGCTAGTGGTGCGCAATACAACATTCTGAAAGTTGGGTTTATTGCGACAAAAATAAAATTCAATCGAATCCTCGTAAACGACAATTTGGCCCAATCATCTGTTCTCCGGCCTATTACTGTGTAGTACTAACTATAGCACAGGCCTAGCCTAGTAGACTAGAGTAGGCAAGCTAGAGGGTGGCTCTGTCAGGTAGGGCTAGGCCTCTCTAAGTAGCCTACTGGAGGTAGCCTAATAGTAATTCCCACTAAAGCAGGAGTTAAGGCAAAGAGAAGGTCCAGCAGCAACAAATGGTCAACAATTTTGGAATGAACTCAATAGGAACGACATGAAAACTCCTATAAACCATAAAATATTTAATAAATCTGTTAAAATATATTTTTTCAAATACAATTCATAATGTGCTGTAGTATTTGAAATATATGATTATATTTATGTTTAACATTAGTTAATAATGATACAGTATGTCATGCAGGTTGATTTGTCCTTTTTTTCTGTTTAGGGGTTGGTATAAGACCAGTTCTTTATTTCTAATTCCGATCCATCATATACAGTAGTTCCTTTTATTGTACCAGTTAACTTACTGTACTGTAACAGTATGTTATCCTTGTTATTTTCTTGGACTCATGTTTCAAATAAATGTGAATGAATGAGATCTACAAGATTAGTGTGAGAGATTTGAGAGAAGAATTACAAGGATAGGCTACACTAAAATCAAAATTTTATTATTAGTTATCTACTTTTTATTTGTTTGTAAAACTGATGATGATAATTAACCATGTCTTTATTTTTAATCACTTTTAGCCTATATTTCCCCTGGACTATACATATTGTCTTTGTAATGACTTAGTACAACAAAAGAGTGAAGATGATCAGTTTTCAATAACACTTCATGTAAATATTCATACAGAAGAAGAAGCAAATAAATGGCTCAACCAGTTTCATTTAAACACAAAAACAACCATGCGGGTCAGGGAAAAATTCAAGTGTGAAGGAACTAAAGTCATTTATAAGGTATAATTGTCATTTTTGAAATACGATACAGTATATTCTGAGGATCAAATTAAGTTACGGTTAGATGTTAGTAGGTTGTCGTACAGGACACAATGCCTCCTACTGTAATGTGTTGTTATATTAAAGAAAAAAATTAAATATTATCAAAAACCATTAGTAATGAGTTTATAACCAAGGGGTAAGAGAAAAACTGTTGATTGTACAAACATGGAGGTAAACCTCCATGGTACAAACGAACAGGAATGTAGAAAAAAATATTTGAAAAAATTGATTTTATGTTGTTTTCTCATGATCTGACACTAAAACTCGTCACACATTGGAATATTATTGAAACTCGGTCTATCCATTTGCAAAAAAGATAGCATTAAAAAGTAATAATAATAATATTTGCTTGTTTTTAGAAAGGTTACAGGTGTCACCATAACACCAGACCACCCGGGAAGAAGTTGCATGATAAACCGTCGAGTAAAAATACCAACTGCCCAGCGTTCTTATCATTCACAATTCGTAACACCAACATAACGCGAGCGTAAGTAAACACCATTGTTTCCACAAAAATATGTAATTGTCTTTATAAAGACCTTGATGTACTGTAGGTCAGGCTGAATGTATTACATGTATACTGCTGAGCCATGTCATATCTTAATCTGATGAATATTCTATTTACACACACTAATGAGTTGCTCATATTAATTTTAAATGTCAAATGATATTTACATCAATTTTCTAAATTGTCAAAATAACACCATCTCTAGCATAAAATATACCCCTGCATTGTTAATTTTTTTGTAATGTTTTTCCTTTATTAATTCTATTTGCACCATTTTTATAGAAAAAATGTGGAACATATCAAGCAATTCCCTATGAAAATAAGATTGGGATTCATACATAATCACCCAATAGGAAGCGTTGAGGCACTTAGACGTAGAGATGTGTCAGAAGAAACGGAGAGAACATTCATTGAATACTTTGAACAAGGTTTCAGCCCTAAATTGGCATTAGAAGCGTATAAATGCCACTTGCGTATGGAATTTGGCGAGCGTTACGATGAGGTTGCTTGTGATAGGGCTTTTCTACCTGAGATACAATGGTGTTATCGGTATGCAATCTGTTTTTTATGTAACTTCCATTAACAACTAACATACACGTGCAGCACATTGGTACAGTACATTCAGCTGCTTTTGTCTCAAAAACTTCTACCAATGTTTTTCAAATTTTAAGTTCCCCAAAATGAAAATGAAACGGAGTGTAATCGGTAAATCTATGAGAAATGACCAATGATCCAAGTAGTACTTTCTCTACCCCGTATAACTATAAATATACTTTTGCATGTAAATCATTCAATGTCTTATACACTAATTCCACTAATTTATAATCAACATTTTTAGTATTCTACAATTCTCTTTTTTTATGTCAATTCATACAGTAGTTTAATATATTATATCCGTAATTATAATAATTTATTTCAATTTAGATTTTACTAAAGTCTATATTCAATATCAATATCACAGATAAATTTTTACAACACACTGTCTTAGCTGACTTGTCTTTACATGCAACTGCTTGGGCCTGGTATATCATACCAGAATATCTTTAAAACTTGTTGGTTTTTTTATCAATCAAAATTGCAGCATACTGTACATTATGTCTCATTGGTGGAGTACTTGGCGTCAGTTGACTCTTGAACAGTTTGAATTAACATACTCACCAACAACCATTGCAAGAAACGGACCAGCTATGGAAGCAAAACACTTCACAAATCTTCTATAGTATTACATTAAGCCCTGGATGATCTAACTTTAGGTATTGGCCGCTTCTGAATAGTTTCAATTGTCTGGATCAACTTCAATACCATTTGCAGAACTTAGATCTTTCACTCGGCTCTTCTCAGTTCTTCCTCCAAGTAATGTTGTCATCAGCAATGCAGTGAACACTATTCAAACCATCTAGTGCTTATTGAAGTTCCTTTTGGGATATTTTGCTGCTGACTTTTAAGTTTGAGTCCGAATGGGAGCCTTTTCCAAATGTATTACCCCCCAAGCACATGGGTTGACCAGGGGCGGAATCCAGCATTGTAGGTTAGGAGGGGCTAAGTATATGAATATTGTGTTAAGAGATGGCTAGTCTCTTTGTTTAGTTACTTAACTACGATAAATGACTACAACGTAATTCGCCATAATATTGGTCTTTTAGTTGTAGGTCAATATAAGTGAGAAAATAATTGTTATGTCTTTCAGCGTCTCTGACTTCTTTAAGTGATTTCAAACGTAGTCCACATTCCAATAAGTATGCACCGCGGAGCACGTCCAGGTGTTAAGAACGACGCGGTCCGTTTTAGCATTTGTAGCGGCACTACATTCCTCCCAGTTTTCTTTGCTCTTCTTCCCTCTTGTTTTTCTTCCTTCACACGCTGCTCTTCTTTTCTTTTCTTTCACTTCATTTTTTTTTAACACAATAACATATACCTGTAACATATAACATAGAATTTAAAAAAAAAAGGAACTACCAAGAACCCAATTTATTTGTTTTGTTGGACCTATTCATAGGCAAATTCGGCGTGAAAGCAGGGGTTTCCCAAGAACCCCTCCAACATCCGAACCGCCGTCATCCTTCCAGGCTGAGCCAAATGATCAACCACCTCCCGGTTGGAATTAAATGCCGACCGCAGAGCCCCGCTGCCTTGCCCATCGACGCCATCATTCTTCTTAATGCCTTTGTAAAAAAAAATCCAGGTTGGATTTTTCCTTCGGCCTTAAATAGTGTCACCGCTTTGGTTACACTCTCGCTGCACTCTGGAATAAATTTCACCAATTCCTGGATAAAACTCCAGCGTCGAGTTGAGGTGGTCGCAGATACCTCCTCCGCTGTCTCGGTCATAAATGGCAGTATATGATGCGCCAGATGTTGTTTTGGGTTTTCGGGTACCCGGCCACATCCTGCCACTGGGCACAGGAATGCCCGACGTGTTCGCTTGTTGCCCGGTAACAAGCGGTGATGACCATCAGAATGTATTGTCGCACACAAAAACAACAGCATACTGTAAGGCATAGATTAGAACGCATGTATTTTTTGTCTAAGGACCACAAAACTTGCACTAAATAAATAAGAGTGTCAATGAAATTTGTAGATATTGTTTATTGCTATGAAATTATCTCCTGAACACAAAATTGTAGGGAATGAGTCTTTAAAATTTTTTTATCTAGTTTGCCAATTAAATTTCACATGATAATAGTTATTTAAATTGGATCAAATTGAAATAATTGTTTTTGTTGGTTTCTTTCCTACACAACTGAAATACTTCTATATACTTATTTAAACTTCAAAATGCGGGAAATCTTTAAGTTTAATGGGTTAATTAGAGAAAGTCTCCATGGGTGCTTACAAGCATAGTTATCTATTATTTCATCTATATCTAGCTGTATGTCTTGATCAATGTACATTAATATGAGAGCGTTAAATCTGTTTTCGCCCATCATACTTCTAAAATGATTCTTAATGAATTTGATCGATGAGTTAGCTCTTTCTACCCCAGCCGATGTCACAGATGTTTATAGTATGATATTTATTATCCAAATGACATTTGGGAATCATTGCACTGCAACAATATGTGTCGGATAACGTGTCTGCGTCTTTAATGATGGACCTGAGAACATTTCTATTCTTTTTTACACGTTTTATGTTTTCTTCATTGATTATCACTATTCTTTCATCCAGGTTATATATTGTAAGAATGTGTAAAAGCTGTTAATTTGGCAGCCGAATTTCTGTGGTAATCGCAACCAGAATGCACTTTTAGATTGCATCTTTCCAGTTATTGTATTTCTCGGTAATGAGTTTCTTTTGGCGGCGATGTGAGATATCTGGAAATAGCACACACGGAAGGTAATATAATCCATCATCTTGTTGGGAATATGCAATGTATTTAATGTATTCAACCAATCTCTACAACAGTGTCTTATTTGATATCCAGATTTAGTTTTTCGTTGACGTATTTCTGTGGTTGAAATCTTAATTGCTTATCTGGATCTCTGTTATCCAGAAGATGTTTAAGGACCTTGTCATCAGTTGGAGGTTTGTAGACGTAGCTCTTTATGTAGAAACTGAGTATACTGTGCGTAGGTTCTTCATTGCTTCTGCTGATTGACTTTCTAATTTTTTTAAAATAAAACAATTCGAAAATATCATTTAATGATATTTAAATATTAAATAACAATGCTGAAAGTGGTTTTTTGATTAAAAAAAGGAAAACTAGCTGTAGGCCTAAAT
This sequence comes from Antedon mediterranea, assembly GCF_964355755.1. Lineage (NCBI taxonomy): Eukaryota > Metazoa > Echinodermata > Crinoidea > Comatulida > Antedonidae > Antedon > Antedon mediterranea. The sequence goes on along the minus strand of NC_092674.1, from coordinate 20,170,110 downwards.
ATATAATTGTAAAGTTTGTTTTTAACCTACTGTCTCCCCCGCCATCATCTGATTCTGAATCACTATCATTTAGAGGTCTTTTTCTTTGAACCAATCTATAAAAAATAATGAGACTATACTTAGTAGGTTTTAAAATACAGTCATTTTATTTCTGTTAATGACAACATCACCTTCTTGTTTGAATAGTCATTAATAATTCTAACTTCAAACATACCATTTGATTTTCTCACGGTGATTTTGGAACAGTTTTCAGCTTTCATTGCTATTGCTAAGCAATTATTACATCAGGTTTCAAATTTATAGATTTCAACATGAAATAAATTTTATTCATAATCGTGAGTTTTACAACTAGTCCATTTAAGATTACTGACTCAAGATCTCAAGTCTATCACTAATACTCACTGACTACAGATAGCGCTGATGACTAGAGTCTCATTTAACCCCAAAGAAGCAGCATGTTCGGCACATGACAAATCCACTACTACAAGTAAACAACTAAAATTCTCATTTATTTTATAGTGCAATCAAACATTTTCAAAGGATCTTTCAATTTGTTTTTGTTTTCTTTATTGTATACAGGTTATACTACAAACACGTCAAACCTGAGGATAGGGTTAAAAGGAATTACCTAAGCCTTGACATACCCAAAAAAACATTAACAGTCCCCTCAACTGAAGATGTAAAAGAAGATCTACAAGAACTTTCAAACGCCTTTGACTGCCTAGCAAGAAAAATAACAGCCAAAATGCATACAGAGGCGGTTGTTGACTTCAGACCAGCTGTGCAGACTTTCATTCGTAATGTTAGCAGTATTAACACTGATTCATGCCTCTTAAAATCATTGTACAATTTTGCTGATAAGTCTACAAAAACGTTGAAACGAAAAAATGATAATAGTAATACAGATTTAGGAATAAAGTATGTCAAAGTTCAAGATAGTTTGATAGTTGACCATGACTATACAGAATCATAACATTAAAACACACTTCAAACCTAAAGACTGTACTATATCACATTATAATGCACAGTCTTGACAACTTTGTACCCCAAAGACTGTTCTATATCACACTATATGCACAGCCTCAAAACTCTGAGTGCAGTCTGTACACAGGATTAGAATGACACATAGGTTTTGTTTCTGAGTTTACAACACCCTTTTATTTTCTATTTTTAAATCATAAAAAATAAGAACATGTGTATTTAAGTTTGCTCCTTTAAGATTAGTAAATGGATTGTTCGACATTTGAATGACATGAATGAGATAATTCCATTCCAAGACACAAATAAGTAATGAAATCAACAAACACATTGTTAAGATGATTGAAAATGTAAATTTATTTCATATTCAGGCAGTAAAATAATATCTGAATGAGTTTATAGGCTTTAAATTAAATTTTAATATTGACATTATTGTGTTTATCTGTATTCACCAATTAAATCGTATGACTTGATGTGAATAACTAGGCCTCATAAGGTGACATTTACACGATGTCTCTGTATAAGTGTACTGACAGAGACAGCAGACAACTATGATACAAGTTTCTTTATTTGTTTCCCGATTTTTTGATACTTCTAAACAATCTGCGTACACTTAAATGTGGAACAAAGCCAGGAGATGTCCTTGCCCATCTACTCTTTTTTGGGATTATTTGCATTTTCCCTGCGTTGTCAGTCCAACATTCCTCACTAGGCCATTTGTAATTATCAAGAAAAGCTTTCAACATCCTTTATATCGACCATTCCTTTTGATGCGTTTGCTTTTCTTTAATTAATACAATGTCCCCCTTGATTTATTGGTGTGTTGACAATTAGGCCGAAGCTGAAGTTTATTATGTAGTCTTGTTTCCAATTTCCAATAAATAGAAGCAAGAATTCAAAGCCACTTTTTAAAAATGTGAGTATTGCCTCTAGTGTACAATCTTGCTATTAAAATTCAAACAAAAACAAATGTGTCCAGATTCCAGAACTAACCTAAAATTGTTTCCATAAACCTAGGGAATTGCCTAGCAAATTTGTTGGGTAGAGATGTGCCATCAATTTCGGCATCAAGTTGATAAAATAATCTTGTAATCAACACCAATGATTTTGTGTTATGCTTTTCCAGGTGTCAAAGTCATTTTTTATGCAAACTACAGCCCATTGAACTCATGGCCTAGACTGTTCCATTTCTAGCTCTATAGTTTTTGATTTGGTGAAGTTTTCTTTTTTCTTTTTCATATCATCTTTATGTTCAGTTCATCTTCTCCCTCTGGTATTTCAGTATTGATGTTAATTTCTTCCCGTTTGGAAATAATAAGTAAATAATAGCAATAACAAAACATTACAGCAATGTAATTTTGATTATTACATGGAAACCACAAAAACAAACAAAATGGAATTCATTTAATGTCATATTTGACAATTTAAAAGACTTTCAACCTCAGGTGGAATTTGATTGGTTGGAGATGTATTGTGTAGGTGCACTTTCTGGTTATTTGTACTCAACCACATCTGCATTTAGTACAATAACTTATTGATTGGTTTGTTGCAGGCATATACATTTTGTATCTTCATCATCAATTCAATATTCTTAAAAACTAATTTACTTTAGATTACCGAGATAGATATTTTCTTTATCTTTATGTAGCTCTTCACAAAATAATAACTTAAACCCAGGTTCTCAATTTCAGCTACAAAATTGATGAAACACAGAGTTCCAATACAAAATGCTTTTATTAATTATAACACAACTGCTTACTTTTAAAACTCAATACTAACTACACAGATCTGACTCATCTATCCAATTTCACAGTATTCCTAGATAACACAGGCTAACACTGCTTTAGAGTATCGCTACATCCACCCCTCCTTTCTCGAACGTCGTCCACGACGTTCGCCTGCTTAAAAACCGAGGGCCCAGTATAAATATATATTTCAATTATTTATTTAGACTTACCGAATAATCTAGTCTTAGGAATTATACTAAAACTACAAACTCTACAAACTATTAAAAAGGCATAAAATGAGGAAACATCAAAATCAACAAAACTTATCTATGATAATATAAAACAAAGTTATTAGTAGTGCGGTTCATTACCACCTGAACCAGTCACATATTACCAACCATGGCAAACTGTCTATTATTAACTGTATCATTACATCATGAATACTATAAAATATAAGATACATTCCATTCTAAAATGAAATTGTACAGCACAGTACTCAAGTTGACCAAGTAAATACTTTACTCGTTAGCATATCGACTATGAAACGACAATAAAACATTAGGAATGATTTAAATTACTACTACAATACCATCACCATGGGTAACCACTTAACTACAGTATACGGTAATACTACCTTCGTTATGCTTTATTTATTAATTTTTTTGTTTTTATTATATTTTTTATTTATTTATTTTTTTTGTTTTTGACTACGTAAAGTATATCAATTAACTTCAATAGGCGATTGGAAGGGATGACATCTCACTCACCCCTCCCATCTGAAACGTCGCCCCCTACTGTACGTTAATCAAGTAGTTCATGAAAATACATAATATATACAGTAATATAAGTTCAAACGATTACATGACGATACAAACGGAGATGCGTATGGGTTAATAAGATGGTAGCCTACTATGTTGCTGGTGCTGACATCGGCATTTGGTGAGGGTTTGGCATTCATTGCCTTTCTTCCATTCTTTTTCTTTGTCGTGGGTCACCGCACGTTAGGGCATATAACGGCGCAGCTATCTCCGAATACTGGCTGATAAACCGTCTGTAGTAGCCGGTAAATCTAAAAAATTGAAGAACTTGTTTGCGGTGTTCAACCGGGGAGGGCCAGCTTTCGACTTGCGCTGTTTTAGCAGGGTCGGCATGAATCCCCTCGGTTGATACAATGTGACCCAAATAATTAACCTCAGATCGAAGGAGGGAGCATTTTGAAGGCTTTAACTTCAAACCATTTTCTCTAAGACGTTTGAAAACCGTTTCCAGAGAGAAAAGTTTTGGTCACCGAAGCACGACATCATCCAACGTTGAAACGTGGCCGGTGCGTTTTGGAGTCCAAATGGCATTCGGTTGCACATGCACTCAAATAAACCCATTGGTGTGGTAAATGCCGTTTTTGATTTATCTTCTTCTGCTACCTCTACCTGCCAATAGCCCAGGGGCAGATCTAGGGTTTTGTTAAAGATGGGGCCGCCATGGAGCAAATATACTCTAGGGGGGGGGGGCATGTCCCCTGAAATTTTTTTTTTCTAGACGCCCGGAGAGAGCATTTGAGGCGTTTTAGCGGGTCGATTCTTGTCATATAATTATCTGAACATAGTAGGTTTTATAGACCATATTAATATACGAAAGTGTTTTTTTTTTGGCCAATAGCAAAGGGTCCTTCACACGTGCTCCACCCACTCAAGTTCGGCTAACATTGCTCATACAGCATTAGCGACTTTTCGTTTTTACGGCGCAGCTACGCGCACATCGAGTATTGGCGGTTTTTAAATGCGATTTTATTTGCTGGAGGTAGCTGGACCAGAGCACCATAACTATAATTATTCGTTGTAAACTGTATTTAAGAAACAAACAAAAATCTATCAAAATGGAGAGATATTAATACAATTAACACTAGAAATCAAAGCATTTTGGTCGTAGAATGACTTATTTTTTTGACCAATAATAGTAAATATTATAACGAATTGTATTCATGTATTTCAAATTTTCAACTCATGAAATATTAATTATTTGTAGGCCTATACTATGACATTTCGTGATGGCCTACTGAACATGTTACAAGTGAACACACTTCCATGATTCTCCTTTCATTTTACTTGTTGAGAGGGTTGATGAAATTTATCCTTCTTTGATGACGGCGGGAAAAATCATCAACGATGGCTTCGTAATCCAATTCGATGTCCTTATGTATGAAAAGAAGTAAACGACCATTCAACCTGTCTTCTCCCATTGTGCTGCGTATCAGGGGCGCAGCCAGCAAAGAATTAAAGGGGGGGTCAACCAATATGTGAGTATTTTGCGAGCGAAGCGAGCAACCATGGGCTGGGGGGCCAGGGGGCCGCCAAGGGCCCCCGGTTGGGGTCCAGGGGGCTTCGCCCCCTGGAAGCTTTGGCGGTCTAGGGCAATCTAGATCATTTGAATCGGTTTACGCACACACAAATATGACAATGTTAACACTAATAAACTGAAACAAAGAAAACAAAAAACAACATTTTTATATTCCAGGCTGCCACAGACAAACACTTTTTTTCTTGCTTGTTTGTTGATTTGTGTAGAGAGGCTGTAAACTCAGGAGGAATTATTTGAATTCCTCCCTTTTCACCAATACAAAAGTTGCATGAAATGAACGTAGAGATGCAAAAGTTTGAAAAAAGATATTAGAATGATAGCATGGAGTGATATTATTGAGAACCGTAAGGTTATAGAGTTCATACACTGTGCAAGTCCAAGAAGCTATCTTGCCTCCGTGTGTAGTACAGTACATACAATATTTTGTTTAAAAATATACCTATTTTGTTCGAATGTATAGTATAGGTGATAGCTTATACATAATTGTAATAACTAACTTCTAAATTATTATCATACATTTTACGTTAGTTACTATAACGGCGCTCTAGACATCGCGTGATGCATCTTTAAACATAAGTTTGGAACATTCTTCTTGGCTTGGAGACAGAATTCGCGAATGAAATTCTCTGTATTAATGTTCATGTTAAAGTGTATGTTCATGAGGCACAATCCCGAAAGCTGCTCATAAGACATGTGATTTCGCAAACAGGTTTTCGTTCTCCATAAGTCGAAAAACTCCGCTCAGCTTCAGCAGACGTTACGGGCATAGGCCTACGCGATTAGAAGAAGTACACGCACATTCGGGAACACATCTGGATCCGCTAATTTTACACAGTCGCTTCCATCACTGAAGCTCGGAATGAAGATGTTCGTGTCTTGGCAGATCATCGTACCAAATTCAAGTTCCTTGAAGACTTCTTCAACATTACACTTCGATAGACTTGGGTGCTACGCCAAATATGTTAGAGCATGGCCTGTTATCGGCAGAAAAACGGGTTTTTAACTCGGTTTGTTGATTTGGTAATACTGCTCGGTAGTAATCTTCCACAGTATCTCCAGGATGATTTGATCTGTATTGTTGTCTCATGTTTTTATTTATTTTTTCTAAAAAAAAGGGTGGGGTCAGGACCCCCGTGACCCCCCCACTGGCTGCGCCCCTGCGTATGACAGACTTAATGAAGCGAAGAGATGAGTTACTGCGCTCTACCCCAGCACTTGTCACTGGAGTTTACCGCTATCAGCTCCAAAATCCGATAGATGTTTGGGTACATATTTCTACTGCATACTTTCATCGTAGCAGATAGTGTAGATGGCTTATTTGATTCATTACACCTGTTTTGATAACAAAAAAAGTACTTAATTTGTGTGATGACCATGTTTTTCAGTTAGAAACGATTAGATGGATATATAGTACATAAAAATAACGTAATAATACTTACCACAGTCGTTTCCAAAGTTGAATTTCGTGATGCAATGTGCGAGGACATGGAAGGTCCGGGAAATAGAATTGCAAGCTCGTCAACGTCATTAAGTAAATTCAGATTAGATGGTATCAGAGCTAATGCTCTGAGGGCTTTTGACGTAATACTGTACCTTGGAATCTTTCACTCATTCCCTCTAGCAATCTATCTACGAACGGCAGGAAAATTGCCCGGCGAAAGTATGTTCTTGGCCCATTTGCATGAACGTTGTTTCTGTCTGTTTTCCACAGATCCGTGGCATTTGTATTTTATTACCAGACACAATGGCCATACTCTTCACTTTACTGTATGTTCTTGAATGTTGCCTTCCCACCATTGAGTCTAATATATTTGGCTGTAGGCCTCAATGATATCTAGAGTGCTCCCTTGGAGGGATTTACTAAGGGATTTGCTGTACCCAAATAGATGTAGGGCCGTTTGAAAAGCAACGATGAAAGTCGGGCTGCGGATTTGATGAAACAGTCCCTGTGCATCGGTTCTTGATTTACTGTCCCACTTTCTTGTACCTTTGTTTGATGCTATTGTCTCAAAGCACTCTAAAAGAAAAGAATGTAGCTCATCAAAATCCTCAAGAGCTGTATGCCGCTCCACCCACCTGGTTTCACATAGACGCTTTATCTTCTTTTTGGCAGACATACGTTTCAGATCATCAAAGCTGGCAACGTCATCCTTTTCCTCCATTTCTATTTCAAGTTCGTTCTCACATTCGTCGCCGACTTCTTCATCATCGTCATCTTCGTCAGTTTCATCTTCACTATCACTATGTAATGCTTTTCTATTCTGATTTGAATCCGTGGTCTCTTTTGCGTCGGGTACAACACGTTTGGTTATAATGATGTCTTCTAATGTGCGTTGTCTTTTCGGCGAAAACTTACGGCTGATTTAAGTGTTAAATCATATTGTGAATTTCAGTAACTTTACAGGCTTGAGAGAGTGCCAGACTGAGCCCATGGCTTGCACATTGATAATATGGAGCTCGTGGACTGAAGACTTGGAAGAGTTTTGCGCATCCCTTTTGGCACCCTGCCATGTTGCCAGCTCCGTCGTAGGTTTGTGCCCTGCACATTCCTGGATCTAGTCCAATAGATTTCAACGAAGCGACCAGCTTGTCGCAGATGGCTTTCCCGGTGCATTCTTCACAATCGATGAACTTGATAAATCGTTCGATAGTTTTTCCTCCTGTTAGGTACCTTATAACAAGTCCAAGCTGTTCCCAGTTTGACGAGTCTGTGACCTCATTGGCCTCCATTCCCAAATATCCACTTCCGTTTTTTATTTCAGTTATAATACGTTGAATAAACTCCTTTATGCATACAGTATTATAAGCTCGTTCTGTGCCGTTTTTGATATGTAGGTGGCATTCTTTAAACAGCTTTCAACGTGTTCTTTAAGATTGTCATCACCGAAATCCACTCTAAAACGTAGAAGGGCTTTGAAATTCCCCTGATTGTAGTCTGTCGACGATGAATCATCCCTATGTCCTTGACGCCCACACAGTTCCAAACACTTGACAATTGAAATCAGAAACGATCGGTTCTTAAGTACCTGTCTTCTATTTTGTGATGCAAGGCGATTTTCGATGATGAGCGTAGGTGTTTCCGTGGTGTGCATGAAGTTTCTCATACGAAATTCAGAATCCTGGTGATATTGGAGATGTGCATGGGTCCGTATGTCGGACTGGGCATCTTTTCAATTACGAAAAGGATGTGTGATTACATTTTTTGCCTTCATTCCTCGACAAGGAGTTACCGGGAAAAAGACACAACAGAGGCAAAAGAGGCCATCTGCGGACTTCGAATAGCTTAAAAAGTCATACTTTTTCAGCCAATCTCTTGAGCAGTATTGTTTTTTTTTTTTTATTCTGGAATTTTGTTATACAATTCAATAGTTATCGTTGATATATGTGAGCCTGAATCAATAAGGGCGTTACATTTTACTCCATGAATTGATATTTGTGCCTTGGCCCGACAAGATATGTCTGTCCTTTTGGTGTGTGCTTTTCACCACCAACCCACCCTACTGTTATGGTGACCTGTCATACTTTTTCAGCCAATCTCTTGAGCAGTATTGTTGTTTTTTTCCTCCTTTTACGCTTCTATCATTGTACAGTTTAGCAGGAAACTTGAACCCGGCCTCTGGCTCACGGTTTCTGATTAAATGTAGATTTGTTTCAGAAGTTAGTCTTACTTGTGCTGATGTAACAGCATCATATATGTCTGTATATCTCGTCGTGTTAGGTAATTCATCTTCATCGCTCGTTTCTTCTGGCACCGCTTCTTCTACCCTCCTAACACTTCATCATCACCACTTTCAGTACCTTCAACACAAGGATTTTTTGCGGTTGATGCTCCAAAAAAACTTAATAACGTTGATTGTTTTCGTTTGTCTGCCGACATGATTGATTGAGTAGTATATACTTCCTAGAATATAATGATTAAATATAAATTATCATCACTGGCCTATTTATGATCGTCTAATACAATATTAATAAAAATGATAAGTATAATACTGGTCTGCCTCCTAAGTACTAGATTTACATTCATTACCCAACCTACTCGACGAGAAAAATGTCTAGGGATGGCCTATTTAAATCAGCACAAGAGGTCCTTGCAGACAACTAGGCCCTAGCACTTACGGGTTAAAGAAGATTGATATAAACTGTTTAAATAGTAGACCTTTTAGGCAAAACTATAAACAAATAAATTATGAAATGTTGAAACTTACAAATTTAGATGTAATAAAGATACCTTCTTCAACCACCTCAATTGAATAGCTCATTCAGCTTACAACACCACGTACTCCCAGAGGAACTGAGTGTAGTAGTAGTAGTGTACGCGCGTCGTTAATAAAATTAGCATAGATAGTGTCGTATTCTATAAGTATCATAAAGACACAGTGGCGAGGCGGACAGAAGTAAAGTACAATATCACAACCGATCTTAATGTATGAGTGTTTATTTAACACCATTCAATTCTGTAAAGATTGAATAAAAAACAAAGGTTACAGTAAAAGTCAACCTGAGATTTTAAACTTTTTGAATCACTCCTGGAAGGTGTTCAAGGGATGGAGAGGATGAGTCCTAGAGTATCAAAATAACCGAAATTGGAGGCCTACTGGAATGTCTTAAATTTCCTTTAAAAACGGTCACAAAGGGTTTGTGGGTTGGGAGTAATGGGCGGCATGGCCCATGCCAATATTCACAATTTTTCTGGGATGGAAGAAGGTAAACGTTCTGAGGTGGGTATTTCTTCCATCACTGATATATAATGCCTACTGGCCATCTAGGTAATGGCAAACGATTGAATCACAACCACACATGCATGCTTTTGGTAAAAACTTCATCTGGCTCTTTAGTTTACATACACATGTAAAAAGTTCCAAACTGACAACTGGGTTAGGGACTTCCAAACTACCCGATTCATTTAGTCCGCATACTGATCTCTGCCTGATAGTTGGCTCGTATGTTTAGGTTCTATGAAGGCTGTATTCACCATAGGTGAGTTTTTTAAATGTTAAGTGTTTCCCTAAGTGGAAATACAGTATTTAAATATTTATTGAGTAAATTGAAATACTTAATATTCAAGGAAAACACTATAGTGTTAATGGTATATGGTCACTGAGTCTAGATGGAGGTAGCATTTCAAGACCCTCCAAAGAGTAGTCTGTTATTATATTATAAAGTTATCTGTTCAAGAGTACCATATATTTGGCAATATTCAACTTTACTGTACACTGCTGTACGTGCAAAGTCTTAGTCAATTCCATTTACAAGGAGTGGATGCGTTACAAATGATTTCCAGTATGACCTCTTCCCATAACCAGCAAATAATGACGTGCTGCAACCTGTAATGCCATGGAAGCTGGTTAGATTATTCTTAATAGGTTTTCAACCACTTTATTGTTCACTATACCAGACATCGTCTTTACTTTGGTACGGTTGCTATTGGAGTTACAAAGTACATATCATACATCAACTTTCATGTATAATTGCAAGCTCTTTGTTATTGACATAAAAGAATTTCTGAAAACGTTCTGATATTTGTGGCCCAAAACATATACGGAAGTACAGATTAGTACATTGGGACTATCCTTTCAATCGTGTCACTGCTTTTATCCACCCCTTTCCAATGTAATGATCAAATACAACAAAATGACGAAATATCTAGGTAACTTGCATAAATACTTGCATAGTCACCAAATGTTTTACAGCCATGTTTACTGAATCCTATAGTGCATGACCATCATGTTTTTAGTCGCGTGGAAGCGACTCTATAGTTCACTATGTCGGTCGGTCGGTCTGTCTGTCGGTCTGTCTGTCTGTCGGTCGGTCCGGTATCACTATGCGTTTATCGCTTTATGACCGTATCTTGATATCAGTTTAATCTAGCTAAGTCAATTTTTCACAGAATATTCCTTATGGCCAGGAATCGATGTGGTTATGTTTTCACGGTGCGCAATAAAAAATTACGCGGTCTACGCACGATTTAACGAAATCACGTTTGTAATCATATCTTAACAACCATGAATCACAATTAAATAAAATTTGGTACTCATAAATTTCAGGGCATAAATCATCATATGGCAATACAATTACGTGCGTAGCGCATGTAACGCATGCTTAAGCGCGCTTAAAATTTTCAAAATTTATTTTCGATGAAATAAGAGTACGTTTCAGGCAATTTTAAGCGTTTACAAAATTGCCATGAGTGCGCAGATTTTTGCGCGCGCACTGCGCGTTAAATGTTATTGCGCACTCTTCTTGCCCGATTTCTGTTTTCTTGACTTACTTTTCAACTCGAAATTACGTTATACGAGCACGTCAAAAGTGACAGGCTACGCACGTGTAAATTAAAAAAATATAAATGTTTTTAAACATTTCAACATTTTTAAACATGTTCAGTAATTTCGGTCAGTATAGTTCACTATGTCGGTCGGTCGGTCTGTCTGTCTGTTGGTCTGTCTGTCGGTCCAGTATCACTATGCATTGTAGCACGCGACTTAATGGCTGTTGGCCTTGTTAAGTTTTCTTCTGGAACATCTGTGGGTATTTCAACGCCATCCATCAAGATATGTGAAGTCATATTTGGTTAAAGATATTAAAATTGGGCTATGATCATACTCCAATGGTTGATCAGAAGATTTTCTGTCAGTTTTTTTGTTTTTATATACTTTATCGAAACAGTTGCCTTATAGAAATCCGCAAATGTTTAGAGCGATGCTTTCTCAGTGACTCATGAAGTTTTAAGTTTTACTGTTTTTTTCTTTCAATAAGTTGTTACTTTAAATATAAGATCTTCCTTATCATCTGTTAGGTCGAAATAATATTGTGTATTATGTGTGATTCGTAATCAGTCCGACCATTTCATGCAGAACCTGTTAATGAATTACAGCGTTTCTTGTTATACCAATGATTCTATTTTGAATCGATCAATCATCCACTCAGTGTTGAGAGTCATTGGTTCTGATTAGTTTAGATAGGTAAACTTGTTTACCCTTTTAACCTCATTTCTACAACGAATCCAATCGGTTTTTAAATGTGTTGGTGGTTTCAGAAATGACAACTTCGGTTGGCTAACTATTCAAATATATAATTACTCATTGTGAAAAAGTGGATCTCCTATCAGTCCTTTGTGAAATTTAGGTTTGAAAAGTCTAAGCTGATGTCCTCGTGTATTTCTGCTTAGATTGCATCCCATTTCTGCCCCTTTCTGATAAAAGGAAGTAATCAACAAAAACATGGTTTTGAGTAATTGACCAAAACATGTTCCTTCAATTCCTGTTAAAACTGCACATGATACTGAATAGCCAATTGTGTAATATAATTGATAAATTTATAAATTAAACTTTAGTAAAAAAAAAAAGAAAAAAAAAGTGAGATTGCAGAATATTTTTGATTATTTCTTTTTGTCAGAAAATTGTATTCAATAAATACAAAAAAGGTGAATGTTTGATTTCTGACAAATGGAAGTATGATCCTGTGCTTCCTTTTGTCAGGAAAAACAATGCCTTTAAATGTGGACTTTGTCTGTATAATAAAAAAACTAAAACCTCATCAACATCATTGGATAAGAAGAAAATGAATCTCATTGGAAATTTTGATCAGCTACTGTATATTAATTTTATTCAGGCGAAGATTTTTATTTAGGAATGTTTCTTCTTTGGTATTAAAACACATATACCAATAAAAATAATGTAAATTTGTTTGTAATTGATTTATTTCGAATTAATTTAAGAAATGATAAACAATATACAACAAATTGTGTTATTATTCATCATTTCAACAAATAATTATTAATAGTAATAACTACAAATTCAATTGTTATAAAAGACAATTTCATAAACATGAGTTTTCAAAGTTAATTACATTGCGGTTTTCAATCACTGTTATTTTATTAATTTTCTCACAAATTTATTTATTGTAAAACAACAACTTTCAAAAGCGACAACACAACAAATTACTGCCATTATACAGTTTAAACCGTTAATAGTAAAACATATGGTATAAATTGAAAGTATTGTTACATTTTTTTTGTTGGATTTGTCATACAGTATTGTTTATCGTTCTCAAATTCATTAAAATGATGTAACAATAATTTCGACCTCATATTATAGACAATTTCATAAATATGCGCCTTCAAAAGGTTTCTCACAAATTCATTTAGCATACCACAAAAATGTCCAAACAATTTTACCAATGACAGCACAAACAAAAACTGCCATTATACAATTTAAAGAGTTTTATAGTATAACATAATATAAGTTGAAAGAATTGTTAAATTGTTAGTTGAAGCCGATAACAATTTGTCGTATTTGTTTCTCCTTTTTAAATTCATTAATATAATTTTTAATAGCTAGACAGCAATAATTATAAAAGACATTTTCATTAGCATGAGCTTTTAATAATCGGGGTAGATTCTAATTTTCCTTTATTTGATTCGTATCGGTCATTCACAGTGCCTAGAAATTGTTAGCGTGTGGCCAGCAAATCAGCAAGATTATCATCGCAGGGTAACCCCTTGTAAAATTTCAATCTGGAAGGGGGCATCAATGGTCCTAACTGAGAAATGATGTGTTGTTTTTTTGTACTGTTTATTCCACGAGCAGTTGTCTTTGCTGGAAATACTAGTGAACCCTCTTCTATTTTACTGATTAACTTTTTCTTTAAAAATATGGCTGCATTGAACTGTCCATGATGGTCTGTTTTATAATGTAAAGATGTTGAACCCTTTCTAAATTCTGCAACACTAACATTTTCTAGGAGTGGCCTAGTTTCCTTTGATTTCCTACTTTGGCTTAGGCCGCTTTCATAACAAATAAAATCTTCAACTTTCATTTCATAGACTTTGCCAGCATTCTGGACACACATCACAAAATCATTCCAGTCTCCGACTTCCTTCATTTCATTCATTTCTTTTTCCACCTGGCGGTGGAAACTGTCAGCAGACATAAATGTGTGCCCTACAGTGAAGTATTTTAGCGCAATTTTGTTTGGCCCATGAGGTGTATTTACTAAATGAACTAAAGCAGTATATAATGTCCAATTCTTGTTCTGACCAGCACAATTATCCATCCAAATGACAAAGTTAAAGTGGTTCCTAAAGTTGACATTATCAATGGCTTTCACAAAAGCACTTGTCACATCTTCATCATTCCTGCCTGATAGACCTTCGTGCCATAGGATGCCTAGTGCTTCTTTTTTATGAACAGAGTGTTTGTTGATTGGGGCAAAAGTTTGATTAATCACAACTAAACGCCTTGTGAAAAGGCATACCTTATAACCAGGCAACCGTGGAATGAGAATCACTTTCTGCATGTCAGTTGATAAGTATAATGTATTTTTGTCTTCTTGAACTGAACTTTTATCAATTTTGTAAGCTTCCCTTGTTTTATCATAATTTTGTTTATGTTTTAACCAAAATGAACACTTCGCACACTGATTATCAGAACATACTTTAATGTCCTCATTGAATTTCTGTTTCTTCTGCCTTCTTACCTCATCATTTTCTTTAGAACTACTTACATGGAGTTTATGTTCCCCACATATCTCACAGTCTTCAGTGCCAAGCTTTGCAAAACTGATATTGAGTGAAGTAATTGCTCTTGTATACGATACATAGCTTAGACATCTTTGTTCCTGTTTCCTGCATTCCTCCTGATAATCAGCATACATTATATTAATTGTCAATTCACTTGGTAAATATAAGCGATTTGGGGCATGTTCACGACGGTAATGAGAGATATGTGGATGAAATGACATTATGTGGTTAACCATGAATTTGTTTTGATCTTCTGATATTTTGTGCTTAGGATTATGTTTGCCTCTCTTATCTTTGAGAGTTAAACCCATGGCTGATGTTGTTTTTAGTGCAGTAGTTACCACTTTATCACTTCTATGACCAATAGTGTGCAGAAACATGCATTTACAAACAAACACCTTTTCAGGAGGTACTATACCGGGTAACCAAAAATGTCTGGTTACATTTTTGGTCTGATGTTTCAATGGCCGTTTTGGTTTAATTTGTTCAATGTGGTTAAAAATCCATGATTTACGTTCATTGTAGGAGAGCTGCCAAAATGCAATGTGAATTTGTTTCCGATTTTCAAGATCTAATTTTGTATAGCATTTCTTTTGCGAACATTGACAAGGAGGTAATAATGGATGCTTTGAAAGGGCCTCATCCATGTCAGACGCAGTATGATCCAAATCTGTACTTCCACCAGCTTCACTATTGACAGATTCATCAGTGTCAATGTTACGAATAGATTCATCTACTTCAATATTTGGAATACCAGTTTCGGTATTCAGAATAGATTCATTGCCGTCAACATTTAAAGTATTTGGATCAATTTCAATCAGAATAGATTCAGTGGCTTCAATATTTGACATAAAATCAAGAATACTTGCATTAATTTCAATATTGAAAATAGATTCATTCGCGCCAATATTCAGAGACTCATCTAATTCGGTATTCGGAATAGATTCACTGACTTCAGTATTCGGAATAGATTCACCGACTTCAGTATTCGGAATAGATTCACCGACTTCAGTATTCGGAATAGATTCACCGACTT
This sequence comes from Antedon mediterranea, assembly GCF_964355755.1. Taxonomy (NCBI): domain Eukaryota; kingdom Metazoa; phylum Echinodermata; class Crinoidea; order Comatulida; family Antedonidae; genus Antedon; species Antedon mediterranea. Next base: position 20,154,497 of record NC_092674.1, on the reverse strand, counting down.
CAGTATTCAGAATAGATTCACTGACTTCAGTATTCGGAATAGATTCACTGACTTCAATATTCGGAATAGATTCACTGACTTCAATATTCGCAATAGATTCACTGACTTCAGTATTCGGAATAGATTCACTGACTTCAGTATTCGGAATAGATTCACTAACTTCAGTATTCGGAATAGATTCACTGACTTCAGTATTCGGAATAGATTCACTGACTTCAGTATTCGGAACAGATTCACTGACTTCAGTATTCGCAACAGATTCACTGACTTCAGTATTCGGAATAGATTCACTGACTTCAGTATTCGGAATAGATTCACTGACTTCAGTATTCGGAATAGATTCACTGACTTCAGTATTCGGAATAGATTCACTGATTTCAGTATTCGCAACAGATTCACTGACTTCAGTATTCGCAACAGATTCACTGACTTCAGTATTCGGAACAGATTCACTGACTTCAGTATTCGGAACAGATTCACTGACTTCAGTATTCGGAACAGATTCACTGACTTCAGTATTCGGAACAGATTCACTGACTTCAGTATTCGGAATAGATTCACTGACTTCAGTATTCACACTAGATTCACTAACTTCAGTATTCACACTAGATTCACTGACTTCAGTATTCGCAACAGATTCACTGACTTCAGTATTCGGAATAGATTCACTGACTTCAGTATTCGCAACAGATTCACTGACTTCAGTATTCGCAACAGATTCACTGACTTCAGTATTCACACTAGATTCACTGACTTCAGTATTCACACTAGATTCACTGACTTCAGTATTCGGAATAGATTCACTGACTTCAGTATTCGGAATAGATTCATTGACTTCAGTATTCGGAATAGATTCACTGACTTCAGTATTCAGAATAGATTCACTGACTTCAGTATTCGGAATAGATTCATTGACTTCAGTATTCGGAATAGATTCACTGACTTCAGTATTCACACTAGATTCACTGACTTCAGTATTCGGAATAGATTCACTGACTTCAATATTCGGAATAGATTCACTGACTTCAGTATTCGCAACAGAATCACTGACTTCAGTATTTGGAATAGATTCACTGACTTCAGTATTTGGAATAGATTCACTGACTTCAGTATTCGGAATAGATTCACTGACTTCAGTATTTGGAATAGATTCACTGACTTCAGTATTCGGAATAGATTCACTGACTTCAGTATTCGGAATAGATTCACTGACTTCAATATTCGGAATAGATTCACTGACTTCAGTATTCGCAACAGAATCACTGACTTCAGTATTTGGAATAGATTCACTGACTTCAGTATTTGGAATAGATTCACTGACTTCAGTATTTGGAATAGATTCACTGACTTCAGTATTTGGAATAGATTCACTGACTTCAGTATTTGGAATAGCTGTAAAATAAAAAAATAAAAGTTGTTTATTTATCATTAGTCAAGGCAAGTAGTGCTGTAATGCATTCTCATTCTTTCCACACATTACCTTTAATAGGAATATCTTGAAATGGAGTATCTGGTGATTCATAAAGTAAATGATCTGAGTCAAATGGAAGTTCTTCACCGTCAACATCAAATGTGACAATCCATTTACTTCCATTTTTTCTTTTTACTGTCCCAAACAAACGTGCATCTCTCCATTTGTTCCCAAATAAATTGTAAGACCAACGGGAAGTATCAGCAACATTTGGTTGGTCACACCTCCATGCCTCTGTGGACACTCTAGAATTAATTCTTATCCTCTGCATTTCTGAAATAATAAAAATAAATCCACTAAATTGTAGGAATATTTAGAGTAATTATAATTACAGTGGCTTTTTTGCTACTAATAATACAAAAAAGATAGGTTCCTGATTCTAAGCCGCTATAAAAATCACATTTTAAGCTTCTGGAAACACTGTATAAAATGAACGTTTTCCTCAATAATTTTGTATCTGAAGTTCCTAGGTGTTCATGTAAGGCACTACATAATACACTAATACTATAAGCCTAGCCTAGGCCTACAACTAATATAATAGGCCTAGCAGTATGATAGAATATTGCAGTTGCAATGATAAAAAAAATAAAAAGGTAAAGGTACTTACCTATTAATATTTTTGTTTAGAATATTAATATTGTTGAACAAAAAGAGTTCTGCACATGGAGAAACTAACATGTGCTGATTGCTTGAAAGTTTTCAGCCTTTTCCCAGAACAATCAAGATTTGATTAATATTAGTGATTATTAAAATATTTATCAACAATTGTATGGTTATTCAAAAATATCATGACATGTTTTCAAATTTAAAGGATTTAAAAAACCACCAAAAATAAATACCAATTTGATTTTTTCTGTTTATAAGAAAAAGTTTTCTTGAACTGATAAAAGGAAGTAAAAGGCATTGCTTCTTTTTGTAAGAATAACAATATAGTTACACTGTACTTACCAGTTCTGACATAAGAAGTAAAAGCCATTGCTTCTTTTTGTCAGAATAATAATATAGTTACACTGTACTTACCAGTTCTGACATAAGAAGTAAAAGCCATTGATTCTTTTTGTGATAAAGAAAATTACAAGATCATGTAGTTTACTTCTTTTTAAAGATATGTATCTCTGTAACAAATGACTGTTGAACTTTTTTTTTTATCAGAAATATTAGGTCTTGCTTTAAAAAAAAAAAATATGAAAAAAAAAAAAAATATTTGAAATTGTGGGTTACTTCCTTCTGTCAGAAAGGGGCAGATTTGAAGGAAGTCTTCCTTGGCTACACCCTCGAAACCTTTTGAAAATGTTCAATCAAGTCACCACGAATTCGTCTGTCATACAGGGTTGTTAGGCCAAGAAACTTTAAACGATCTCCATATGAATAAGAATGGATCGCTGGAATTTGATTTGTCGCATGACGTTGTCCTCTTTCAAGTGCGTTTATGTCTTTTTGGAGAAATGGATTCCATACCTGGACACAGTATGTAACGTAATGTTTGTAAATAACGTTAAAACCGTCTTTATCCATGTGTATAAAGAACCTCTTAATTACTTAAGGAATTTTATATCTGTAAACACCGTCAGCCAAGATAGCATGCGAAGGTTTCAAGAAAGAGAACCCATTTACCACTCCTTCCAACCTTGATAAAGTCCAATAGTTAGGGTTTTTGAAAACAAAGACTCGATACCCAGGTTTCTCTTTCGAGATTTCTTGAAACAACAAACTTTAAAAAAAACTTGTATCATTGAAAGAATGAAAAATTGTTTAAATAATTACATTATAGGGGGTCTCTGACCCAAACAAAAACATCTCGCCATTAGGTCATATACGGGGTCTCTGTTTTCGAAATTTTTCTAAAAACAAATTTCTAAATATTATTACATTATTATAGGTAATATTATTAATTTTTCTAAAAACTAATTTCTAAATATTACATTATTATAGGTAATATTAATAATATTATAGTAAAAGACCAATCTTTTGGCACATATGGCGTTTCATACATATAACACTTGACCTATTTTTTCCGACAAAAATCAAAACGATGACTGGTGGAAAACATAAAAAAGACAAATTTACAACAGACTGGGAAAGGCCTATTAAAAAACTGTGTGTACTTTACAGAAATATGTGAAAACAACATTTTGAGAAAATTACACTTTTATATTTAATTTCCTATGTTTTTATGTGTAAAATAAAATGTTTATCTCATAATTACTTTAAAATGAAGCATCAGTTGATCTTCAAATATACTTTTTTGGATAGATCTGATGATGTAGATGATTTTCAGTGAATAAAAAAAAATCCTATATTTTGACCTTGTTTGACCTCTTGACCACATAAACTGACCTTAAAACCCAAAACTGAAGATGGCATCCACCCCTATTGTTTTTGTCACCCCACAAAGGATACGTTCAACATGGTTGCCTGCTATTAACAAAAAATGCCCCCCAAACTTTTTATAGAGGACTTTTGTGTATTTGGCCTCTCTACTATATCAGGAATGCCGTAGCAAAGCCAATCGGATCAAAAACTTTCGCCAGCTCACTAAGAACAATTCACTTGGTAAGAACATTTGCTGGAAATGAGACAGGTTTAACTTTATAAAGCAATAGGTCGGTGGTAGGGTTCCATACTACCCCTAGAACCTTCTGTTCTAACTCGTCATTCAGGACCGATTTGTCATTTAGTTGTTGATTGGTAGGCGAGTTGTGAATTTGAACATTGGATATCCATTCTTTGACCTGGAAGCCTCCTGTTTTCAGTACATGGTCGATGTCTGTTGACAATTGTTCGGCAGATTTAACATCGGACACTGACGGCAGTATGTCATCCATATAACGTTCATTGATGATAACTTGAGCTGCCTCTGGATGAGTCTCCTCATTAACTTTAGCTGTTTTTCTCACGCTACTTGAGCCATGGCAGGAGCTGGTTTGTCGCCAAAAGTGACATTAGTTTTAACATATGTGTCGGCCCTCTTTGTTTGATTACAGTCACGCCATAGAAATCGATGAACTTGCTGGTCGCTCTCGGGTATAGATACGATGATACATCTTTGAAATATCAGCAGCTAGAGCGATTTCTTGTTGCCTGAATCTCAAGAGAACTCCAAACAGATTATTAAGTAAGTCAGGACCCTTCTCCCAAAATTCGTTTAGTGCTTGACCCTGAAATTTAGCAGATGCATTAAATACAATTCTTACAGGTGTTGATTTTTTCTCTGATCTGATAATGGCGTGGTGTGGCAGGTAACATATTGGTCCATCATAAGTCGCTATTTCATTCTCTGACAGTTTCCGGGAAAAACCTAATTGTACCATTTCTTCCATTTGTTGCTGATAGCATTTCATGTGTGATGGGTCTTTCTTCAGTCGATTCTCAGTCGAGACTAGCATTCTCTCGGCAAGCAGTTGGTTGTCAATTAGCTTTGAAGCATCCTTTTTCCATGGGTATGGTATTGGCCACTTGTCTCCAACCTTTTTACAGGACTCCCACATCACGTTGTACTCTTGTCTCTCAGAAGGTGTCAACTTTAGTTTATCAGATGGTGATTGACTACAGGAACAATTTGGCAACTGAACCCCCATTTCTTCTGTTCTCCAAAACTTAGATAGATCGATAGATAGAGCTTTTTCACATTGGCTATCTCAGGAACTCCAATAGCAGATATCGTATGCTCTTTCTGGTTAGCTAAGATTGTGACTCGGTAGATTTTGGTCTGATGGGCTTGAATTTCACCTCCTAGGGTACCAATACTTATTGGTTTTCCTTCCAGGTTGAGTCCCTCTGCTACAGTTTGTCGAATTAACGTTACGTTAGCTCCCGAATCGAGCATGACATTACCAGCTATGTGATTGTCACCAACACCTAACCTCACAGTAATTACAGGTAACACAACATCATTGGCATTTGCAGCTACACTAGCTAAATTATTAGTAGGAGTTTGGTGAAGAAGTATATGATGGTATGACTCGCACTTGTCTTGGCTGCATTGCTTTCATCGGTTGCAAGTCCTCATGTTGTGGTTTTTGGCGGCTCTCTTCAGACAACTAAAACAGGCATATACTTCTTTTGCCATCTTTAGACGGGCTGCTGCATTTAATCCTGCTATCACGGTACACTGGTATGGCCAATGATCATTGGTGTTACAACCCCAGCATTTCTTCCATGTAGACTTATGTTGGTTATCTGGTTTGGCTTGACCATCTATTTCCTGCTGTCCCATATTAACTTTACCTTGAGCAGGTGACTGGGTACTACGGACGGCTGCAGTGGCTCTCATTCTAGACCTCATTTCTACTTCAAGAAACTTAAGCAAACCTTCTAAGGAAGCGTCTTCTTTTTGTTGTAGACATCTTGCATACACTTTCCTATCCTCTGTGGTTAGTTTCATCTCAATTAGGGCTAGCATATGATTACTGTTCATATCCGCTTCCTTACAAACTTGTTTTAGTATGTTCAAACATCTTCTGACTAGGTGTGAGAACTCACAAAAGCGATGATCTTCTCCTTCTTTAAGCACTCTAAACTTTGATATATCTTGGGTCACAGCATCTGAAATTATTCTTGGATCCGCATAATATAGATCTAGGTACTTCCAGCATGCAACATAGTCGGTTCCTATTCCCTTTAGTAACTCTAATGGTTTGCCTGTTAGACTGGTGCTCAGTATTGAAACAGCATCTCTTGGTTCATAGACAGGTTCAATCATGTGTTTAAAGTCATCTCTAAGGTCCAGTATTCTCTGACGTCTCCACTAAACACAGGTAACTTTGGTTTTTCAACCCTAGGTTTCAGTTTTATCTGGCGTGTCGGCACAGTTGATGATGAATCCAAAGACTCGATGACTTCACTAACTGGATCTGACAGGGATGCAGAATTAATCGAAGCAGGCGGTGACTGATTAGACAGTCCGTGTACTTGTACTGGTAACGGAAGTTGAGGTGGATTTTTTTTCAGAGCCATTTTGTATTTAGCCTTAATTGCTAAAAACTCATCCATACATGCCTGAATATATTCCTCCTCCTTGTTGTATGCTTCCTCATCTTTAATCATTTCGCAATACTCATCGTGTCTGTCTTGTAGTCCATGAAAGGCCAATTCCAGTTTTCCAAATTCTGTTTGGATTTCCTCAACGGATTCATCATGATCAATCAGGTTGTCCAGGTGTTTCTTCTGCCTGGTGAATCTGGACTTACTTGTTCGTCTCTTCAGTTTCTTTTCCTCCATCACTCCTCAGCGGTTTACAAAAGTAAATTGAATGGTGTTAAATATTAAACACTCATACATTAAGATCGGTTGTGATATTGTACTTTACTTCTGTCCGCCTCGCCACAATTCAATTTACTTTGACCGGATGTAATTAACATTTAAACAAGTCTCTGATTAACTTCAGTTCAGTATCTTAAGCAGATTAACAGTTGGTAGATCCCTAAACATCACAGTATAAATATCTTAATGATATTTACTAAAAACTGGTAAATTAACAGAATTAAAATACTTATAAATGCGATGAGAGTCAGCTGCTCGCCATGCTGGATCTACGCTTGTTTATTAGAGACAAGAAAGGACGCCCTCAATGTTAACTAAATAAATATCTGTTTCACACGAAACACACAGTATAGGCTACGCTTATTGAAGCACGTTTGAACTTAAAATTCTTTAGTTGTACATTGATATGTAAATGGGTGACGCGTCAATGGCATTTAATATATATTGGCCTTACTTAGAGCATCCATAGCTTCATCTATCCTGGGTATTTGGAACGGATCTCTTACTGTTTTAAAATTAAGCTTTCTAAAATCGATACATATGCGCATTGACCCATCCTTCTTGCGAACAATCACCATCGGTGAAGTATATGGGCTTTTGCTCGGTCGAATGGCACCATATTGCGACGGTGGGATGCGGCGAAAGGGTAGTCTAAATGGCTGGTTGGCAATAAGCGGTATATGGTGATATATGGCCTTAGTATGGCCGAAATCGTTTTCATCCTTTGAGAAAACATCCGAGTATTTGTCTAACAGTGATTGTAGTGATATATGTTCAGAGTCAGTTTTAATGTCTGATTCTGAGAGATCTGGCAGATGTGATATTAGGTTGGCTCATACCTGTTGGATGTAACATCGTATGTGTCCAAACTTGCAATTTGAGACAGAGTCGATATGGCGACTAAAAAACGGGAACAGCAAAGTATGTTTTATTGAGTATATTGATTTCGCTATTAATAATTCCATAGTATGGGACACTCTGGCCATTTGCCGCTATAACTTCTATTGTTGAACGTTCAATAACTTGTGATTTTAATTCTGTAATTTTGTTATACAATTCAATAGTTATCGTTGATATGTGTGAGCCTGAATCAATAAGGGCGTTACATTTTACTCCATGAATTGATATTTGTGCCTGATTAGTTGGCCCGACAAGATTATGTCTGTCCTTTTGGTGTGTGCTTTTCACCACCAACCCACCCTACTGTTATGGTGACCTGCCGTTTCCCGGCAACGCATTTGGGCAAAATCGTCGAATGTGGCCAATTTGGCCGCAGCCGTAGCACTCTAGTCCCCTAGGTTGTGTTGTGTTGTTGCGCCGCTTCCTTTGCCTCAAGTTTAGCGGTAAGAAAGCTTATTTTTCTCTCCATTTGTGAAACTAATGTGTTAAGTGACGCGTCCTCCCCGGAATATTTGGCATTTGTCGGCGTTATGGGAGGAGCTAGGTGTGGTGCGCACGGTTGCTGCTTTCGTTCCCGTTCTAGTAGTCTTATCTCTGATAGAACAAAACGAAATGTCATAGACCTCCACCTCATGGGCGCTATTCGTCCAACTACTTCTTGGTCGTACATTCCTAGCATTAATCGTTGTGTCAACATTCGATCCCTTTCATACATGGGACCTCGCCCAAGTTTCTCCTCCACATCTCGTACGGTAATACTGCGTCTAGTTCAATGGCATAAAAACTAGCAGACTCACCCTGTCTTTGTGTTCTCTGGTAAAAATCAGATAAGGGGTCACCAGAGGACAAATTTCCGAATTGTTCTTTCAGTTCTTTGAATGCTCTTTCAGGTGTCCGACATTCTCTCGGTAGATTCAACACCAGCTTCCGTGCAGTTCCTCCCAGGTTTCTCACTATTGTTGAAAACTAATAATTGTTGGAACTCCCCAAAAAATTGAATCCGGAGTAATGCGATACAGCACACCATTACTTGGACGAAACTTTGACCACTCTCTTATCCATCCCTTAAAACCAGGTACAGCTAGACCATAGTCTTGTCCCGTTTTCCAATTCGCATTCCACATTTTCCACACTTTGTAGTACTTGTCATTCTTTTGCATATCTGACAATTCTTCATGTAAAAATGACGGCAACACTGTTGGTACAACAGAATTTACTTCTATGGAACCATCTTGAACTTTTGTCATTAAATAGGATGCGATCGGTGTATTGATTTCCATTATGTTACTTGCTCCTGCTTGTATGCATGTCTGTGACATATTGTCAAACCAGTGCCTATGAATAGATCATTGACTGTGAAATTGGTTCTTTATATTGTTTGAAGACTTCTTCATCGGCCTGACATTCTTCGATTCCAATTCCAGTAACAATCTTTCCTTGTTTTTTTCAACTGAAACTCTGCAACTCTCTCAGTCTGGCTGCACGTGCCTTTATCTTTGCTAAATGCTATCTTTGCTTTCTTTGCTGAGACTTGAGCCAATGAGCTTGCGGTTGATCGCATTGATGATTTAGACAACACTCGACTGACAGATCCATGGTCAGTTTGATAATAAAGACTTTAAATTTTATGGTTGACTTCAAACTTAATGTGACCTCAGTCACAGGCGTAGACTTTTAAAGAAGACTAAACATGAATGTATTGTAATACTGATGATTAGAGTTGGTAATCCATAGATTTTGAATCCCTCAATTCGGTGATCCAGTTTGAAGTCAAATCATCTTCTACGCGTTGATTAATAATTATAATTTTTGATCACAACAACTATCAATCAGCTTTCACAACGCAGTACATCTCAAAATGTTCCAACATCGTAAACAAATGTACAATCTTACCAATAATATAATATAACAAACATAAGACTACATATCATCATCATAGCATAATTAAATTACTACTAAACAACTTAATCAGCCTCTTGTAGTCATAACGTTAGGCAATACAAACATCGCCATTAACAATCAAATCAAATAGTCAAAGAACATACAGTAATAAATGCACTTGAAATAAAAGTTGAAATACCTCAGTGAAAGTGGACCACATTTAGCAAGCACCTTGTCCAAACCAATTAAACAGCACCACCACTTCACGGAGACGCCTCCTAGTTAATTTCCCTCATGGAAGATTCAGGAGGAAACGTACCAAGTACCAAGTTTTTAAGTACCAAATAATTTGAAAATTAAAAGAAATGTTTTTTTAATTTTATTTGAGATATCTTTTTTTCAACATTCAAAAGTTGTATTATAAATCTAATTGTCAATTCAATTTAAATATTTATTTAAATTGAATTGACAATTAGATTTATAATACAACTTTTGAATGTTGAAAAAAAGATATCTCATATCATAATACCACAATACAATTAATTCATTTTACAATTGCACTGAGAAGATTTTGCCAAAACCGGTTATAAACAAAAATGTTATGTATCTTACTTCAGTATCACTTTCTTTTGCATCAGATGCAGGACTAAGAGGTAATAAATAGTCACTAATGTTACTGTTAGTTGTACTAATATCTTGGGAAGGCAACAAGTACACACTCTTGTTTCCAATAAACGATGCAAAAGCTGTGAATTCATTTCTTGATCATCGGTTAAACGTAGTTTAGTTAATCGTGAACCAATTCCAATCACAAACTCAAACCTAGAAGATATATAATTTATAAAATGTATAACAAAATGTTATATTTAATACATTTAATGAAGGGAGGTGAAAGCTGTACACAAGGCATTCTTTTTTGTCTGATGCTCGGCAATATTTTTATCAACTTTCAAAAGATTGAAAAAAAATCAATTTATTTTTTACTCAAGACACTGTTTTATACTTTTTTATATAACTTTTTTTATATATTTATTCATGAATCCCAAAAAAAAGTTAATTATCCAAATGTTTAGACTATAAATACATGAATGAATGTATCAAAAAAGAAAAGATTTCTTTTCTTAAACAAAAATTTGTAAGAAACAATATTTTGTTTATTATTGAATAAAAACTGAAATACATAGTAGATTAGGATAATAATAATAATAATAATAATAATAATAATAATAAACTAACCTTTTTCATCTAGTTTTCCATAGTAATTTGCCCTGGGTATTTGATCGCTTTGTGATGTATCCAATAATAATGACTTCTTTTAAGTAGAAGTAATTTTGGTTTTGCCTAGAATTAGAGCATGAACGAGACCTTGCATTATCTGGTATTCTTCTTCTGGTGGTATTTCTTGATCTTGTTGATGGTGTGGTAAATAAACTATTCATTCACTATTAATCTTGGTGTGGTTCAGGTTGAGCATTTGGAGTTACATTCTGAATGATCGTTAAAAAATTGTCATTTGATTTGGTTAAATTATCTAATCAGTTGTTGAAAGTGATGCCATGGCTTTATTTTTACAGTAGTTATCTGAAACAAAACAAATTTTTGATACACAGAGACTTAAGAATAAGCATACAACATCATTTTCTGGCATATAAACATTTTATTGGAAAAATGAACATTCTAAACGTGTAACCTGCATGTGATTGTGGATATGTATAATTAAAGTTAGACGCAGATTTTATTATTCTAATACAGTATCACATGGATGCTCAGGAAAAAGCCCGTCTTATAGTTCATGTGATATTACATGTGGGTGGGCGGGAAAAAGAGGGAGATAAAAAATATCTTACTGAATAATTGTTGGAGACGTGAGAGCAGCGTGGTCCAAGAGGATTGTACCACGCCCTCTCAGTTCTCAAAATGGAATCGTGTTAAACTTTGTTTTCCGCACACAATTCCTACTTTTTGATACACAGAGACTTAAGAATAAGCATATACAACATCATTTTCTGGCATATAAACATTTTATTGGAAAAATGAACATTCTAAACGTGTAACCTGCATGTGATTGTGGATATGTATAATTAAAGTTAGACGCAGATTTTATTATTCTAATATCACATGGATGCTCAGGAAAGCCCATGGCAGGTGTAAAACACCGCCAAGAGCAGCCCATGTAAATGCAGGGTGGACGCAAGAATGTTCACTCTTCCAAAAGAAAGACACGAACAGATGTATTTGAGCCAAAACAGTAGGCCCCGCTCGGCGAACTGGTATGATGAAGGATAGAATGCACTGCCAGTTATAATACGGTAATGCAGAAAACACTGCCTGAGCAGATGCCTGTAACCTTAATACAAACAGGAAGGCACTGCCTAAACAGATGCCTTTAACCTTAATACTAAACAGAAGGCACTGCCTGAGCAGATGCCTGTAACCTTAATACTGAACAGAAGGCACTGCCTGAGCAGATGCCTGTAACCTTAATACAAACAGGAAGGCACTGCCTAAACAGATGCCTTTAACCTTAATACTAAACAGAAGGCACTGCCTGAGCAGATGCCTGTAACCTTATACTAAACAACAGGCACTGCCTGGGCAGATGCCTGAAAACTTGTGCGTGTCGAGCTGACAGAATATTAATCATGGCTTTGAGTACATGCCTATGGGGTCATTAGCAATTTGTAATGTTACTTGTTACTTAAAGTTATGCAATGTGGTCGTATATATTGTTTGTACGCATCGCTTTTCCATCTACCAGTGGTCATGATCATCTTCTCATTTGCTCCCATTCTATGTAGTTGTGTAGCCCTACCAATTCTGAACTGAATGAGTGCCTATTGAAACGCGTGTGATTTAAAGTGGTGTGCGAAGCAGTTTTTTTAAGAATGCAGCTCAGGTGTTTCCGTTGTAAGGGCAAACCTGTTTGGAACACAAAAAATTGTCCAGTAGCTGCTGGTCTAATAGACCTGTAACGTTTCAGCGCCTCAACGGGGCAGAGCGGGCTGCCACGTTTTTCTTTGATTTTAAATTTTTTGGGTTTGCCAATGTGGTGCTTGTATGAACGGAAGCATATAGTAATGCATGTGTCATTGATTTCTATCTTTCTAATAGGACATGTTGTGGGTTTGTGGATAATACAACCTCGCTTGCTCTCGTGCAGGCGTAGTAGCAAATGAGAAACAGTGCTTTGTACATGAGCATGTCATACTTATTTCTTGTAGCGAGGTGGAGGTGCGCTAGAAGCTGCTGTAATACATTTGGTGGTAATAGGCAGCAATGGTTTACGAGTCTGTGAATTGGAATTGGTGTACTGCATGCTGACACCTCTGAGAATAATTGAAATGTTTGGGTCAGGCATGTTGTTGATTTTATGTGTGAATGATATAGAACTTAAATATGTTCTGATTGTACTTGGTGACATGCCCAACTCAGACAGATGGCAAATGAACAGAGAAACATTTTCCAAGGAGACAGGTAGATTGGAAGATAATGTATGTTTCATCAAAAAATTATAAAACTGCTGCCAGCATCTATGGTACGTTGTTTGTGTACCTTGTGTTACTGATGCATGTATCAACTTCCATTTAACTTGTTGAAGTTTTCTGGTTTGAGGTGATGTGGAATCTTTAATGGTGTCTCGTGCATCTGGAATTTTTTTAGCAAGTCTTTGTTGACCTGCCAACGAGAAATCGCGTCACTTAGAATGTTCTTATGGCCAGGAATGTGACGTGCAGTCAATTGGATGTTGTTTGTAAGTAGAATTAACATAAGTGGTCTGATATGTGCATGACATTAGCATTGCTGCTGGTCTTACTGTTTAAATGGTTGACATTATCCATGTTGTCGGTGTAAAATACCACATGGGTGTTGGTCAATTTTTTTTTTTTTTTTGGATAAAGTTCCAACACCATAATGTCATATTTCTTCCAACTTTCTGGCCAGGCACCTTGGACCCAGGAGGATTCAAACGTGGCACCAAAAGCTTGCATCAGGACTGCAGATCCCTAAGTGTAGTTTCTTTTCGAGTTAACCATTTTTGGATATCGGCCTGGTACTTTATGCAGTTTATCAAGTGGTAATCTAGCAACCATACATTTCGTATCTAGTTCAATACCTAAAAAGGTTAATTTTGTGGTGGGGGTAACTGTTTTGCGAGGTGATAAAGGTAGACCTATTGTTTCAGCAAGAGTGAGAAGAGAGTTTAGTGATCTCTGGCATTCATTTCGATTGTTCCCAATAAATAGAAAGTCGTCAAGAACTTTAACTACTTGTTTGCATTCAAGCTTATCTGTTAGGAACGAATTTCATCTGTTGGTTTACCATTTCTAGGAACTGTCTTGAGTTCCGTGACATTGGTGGGTGGTTGCATTTTCATAATTGCTTCGATTTTCTTTGGGTCTTTTCTCAATCCTTCACCATCGATTATCTGGCCCAAGTAATCCAGTTTCGTCTGAGAGAATTTGCATTTCGCACTATTTAGAGTTAGACCACCTTTGTCTAATCTCTTCAGTACTGCATTGAGCCTATTGTCGTGCTCTGTCTGATTGCTGCCAGTGATCAGAATGTCGTCCATATGACATACAACACCTTCTAGACCTCTCAGCTCTCGGTCCATCAGGCGCCACTCTACTAGGCTACTCGATAAACTATGACCAAATCACACTCTGTATTATGATATTCTGCATCAAGATGCAAATGTAATCACTACTTCACAACCTTAAAATCATCTACAATGACCTCATTGGGTAACTTTGATATGCAACATAAGTATAATGATTTATTAAATAAAACTTACAGATAACTTTCATGATACAACCTGTTGTTGTACCGTTGTACCGTGACTAATTCTGCGCATCTACTCTACGCAGTATGGACCGTCTACAGGGCCAAAACAATGAAATACATGCATGAGCAAGAAGAGACTCAGATCGTGATCTCAGAAATGTCATCAACACTCCATGCAGGTTGTTAAGCATGTCAGGTCCCTTAATCCTATCCAATAGTCATTTATGGATTGACTCACTGGTGTACTCTTATTTTCTGTTCGCACGACACCGTGATGTGGAAGGTTAGTGAACGGGTCCATGATACAACTTCATTTCTTTGCTCAATTTTCTTGCGAACCCTCTCCCGACCATTTCTTCCATCTGCTTTCGTTAGGCATCTCCGTGCTCTTTATTCCTGTTAATCCGTTTTTCTAACCCGCTCAGCATCTTCTGAGCTTGCCATCTGTTGTCGGGTAGAAGGCCAGGTTCTTTCGCCCACGGATATGGTATAAGCCACTGATTACCCACTTTAAAATTGATTCTTCGATCAATTTAGCTTCCATATCTTCCATCACAATTAACGTAGCTCTGCAGTCACAATTTTCTATATCGACTCCCATAGACTGTCCGAAAAGCATCTAGAACAGGTTTGTTGACGGTTACATTCATCACTTGACCATACATCATCTCTGCGTTGGTGGTTCCGCCAAACACAGTCCATCATAAAGACGAGTTTAGGGCAACAAACCCGTTCATCTTTCCAGTATATCTCTAGTCATTAGATACGCATAATCCACTCCTATTAATATGTCGATTGAACCCTTCGTCCTCTTAATGTGTTTGGTCATGTCAAATTGGTTTTCCAACTCCCGAACGCTGACTTCCTTTACTTGGTTTATTACCGGCATGTCTAAGGCTTTGATATTGTATGTCCTGTTAGGATTACTTCCAATCAGTTTAAGTTCACATACCCGAGACTTGAAGCTTTCTTCTGCTCCTCCGACTTTCGTTATAGAAGCAGCTACACTCTTCCCCTTAACACCCAATCGTTGGGCGAATTCTTTCCTCACAAACGTACCTTAATAATAATTATAAAACATTCTTGTTTTCAATGCCATTATGCGGTTAAAAACAAGTACAGCAGCATGCATATGTAGATACAGTACACCTATATATTGTGAGAACATAATTTCAATAATTTCTTTGTTAGTTATCAACCTAGGGGTTAAATTATTAGGAAAACATTGGTTTATTTTTTATATGTGTACAGAAATTCGTTCTTCTAGCCTCAGATCATTCCTGAAGTTAGACATAAATCACATAAATTAGTATTAAGTAATGGATATTAGATGAAGTACAGTACAAATACATGTTTCAGGAGGATACTTTATGTTAAAGGTGATAATTAGTTTAAATGTTACTCCAATGAAATTTATTCAATTACCAGGTTGAAGTAGTCTGGTGGAAACACTACTATATGTACTCATGTAGAACACAGTCAGTTCTACGAAGGTTAGAGGTGGGTGCCAACATTTGAGATAAGTGGAAACATGACCTTTTCAATAGTAAATTCATTACCAGCATTATAAATAAAATGTTAAAAAGATGAGAATGCAAGTAGATATTAGATTCATAGTCCTCATTATGCACAATGGTTTTCTACTATCACATTATTAAAATATAAAACAATCATATAGCCTTTAATGAATTTACATGGAGGTCTATCCAAATAAATTTAAATAAAAGGGTCGTAATATGTCTTTGTCTCCAGTTCGTGGAAAATGAACAAAAAATATTCAAAATATCCTGCCAGTTTGCGTTCAGTACAACCTGCTTAGTTTTTAATACGAGTACTGCTTTCTATACACATAACTTTGATTTCTGCAAAAAAAAAAAAATCTCTGTAATAATGTACTTTTTAATTACTGTAATAATCTAGGCATAGATTTATGTTGACCAGGCCAGTGAGAGGACGATCGACTGTACAGTACTACCATAAGTCCTCTAGGTGGATACAACTTATTTCTTGTCTACAAAGTGTACAGTAGTATGCTAATAGTACTATTATTAGATTAGGTAGTTGGAGTAGTTTGGAGAGATACATCTATTTATAAGAGAGTACTTTATATTTATAGATATAATACCAATAGGTACCATGTATTGGGATGCAATTCAACAGTTATGAATAAAAAAAACTCTGTATGCTTTTTTCTGGCTGTGAAATATAAAATTGTTAAATGAAAAAGAAAATTTAGGGTGATCATCCCAGTATTTACAGTCTAAATTTTATCTTTAGGCATAAACGATTTTTTAATTAACAGGTATAAAAGCAAATTAAAAGCCCTACGTACTCTGTATGTTGGAGGAAATAAGCATAAGTGCAAATAAATCCTTGACCACAGGATGTAATTCACTATTTGGAATCAGTAGTACACGACTGTGTTGGACCATAATGTGGTCCAGGTTGACGGGCCAGGAATGATGGTAGTGCCCAGTATACAGTGTAGTTTAGCCTCAAGGCAATACCATGTAGCTGGATTAGCTTGGAGAAATACACTAGAGATTTCATGAGATTTGGTGTGTGATGATTCAGTTTGATAATTAGCTGTGAAAAAAAATTGTTGAATTATGAAGAAAATATTGTAAAATATAACAAGGAAGTTATACTATAGTATAATTAAGGGGTAACCGTAAAATATATTATAATAATAAATGCAATGGGAATTACTATTACTACTAATATTATGTATACAATACAATATTACAGTTAAATTCATAGGTCGATATTATTTTATTATAAGGAAATCTGTTTTAGAATGAGAAAAAACCGTCCCAACCTAGATTTGAACCCAGCTATCAATAAAGCTATAAAGCTATTGGTACGAGTTGACCAATTATTTGGGTACGAGTTAGCCAAGTTTGGTACGAGTTGACATGGGTACGTTACGGGTTGACCAGCACCCTAGAATACGGATAAAGATCAACCCGTACCCCCATGCCGACTCGTTCCCATCCCATGGTAGAATACTACTTACATGTTAGTTTAGCATAGCTGGGCTAACCTACCTCACCTCTCACATGCCCTCCTGAAAAAACGCGACCGAAATTACTGGAACCCTACCCTAGCCTAGACCTAGATAGTAGTGATCCGTAGTACCATGGAACTATAATAAATGGTAGACGTACTAGTACTGTGTAGTATATGTTAACATTTCTGGCTCTACGAGGCCTTTTTATGCTAATAGGATGGCTTTTTTGGGCGTCCCAATGTAGGCCTATGCCTATGGGTGTCACGAAACCTAAGACCACGAAAGCTAAGACCCCCTAAGACCTAAGATCACGAAAGCTAAGACCCAAGACCTAAGATTACAAATATTTATCTTTTGCACCTGCCTTGTATTTTAACTCCCAACATTTATTCTGAATACCACACCTTAGAATTGGCACTTTCATGAAAAAGAATCACATAAAAAGTAACAAATACATTTTTAAATTGATGATTTTACAGACGTTTTTCTCGCACACAAAATGACTAGCCTACACTAGTAGGCCTACCCCATGTTCAATTTTTTTGTTTCTATGGAACGTCAAAAGAGCAAATATTATATAGAGGGCTGAAAACTCTGTGGAGTCCATCTACAGTGTGGATGGAACAATGTAAAATTAAAATTGTAATGATAATAGTATAATCATGCAAGTACGAAGAAATAAATACTGGCAAATAAATTTTAACTTAAAAATCATGATAAGTTTTTTTGTTTCGTTTTCTTTCTGTTTTTATACGTGTACTATTATTGTTGCTCTTTTGGCGCTCCATAGAAACAAAAACATTGAGCATGGGGAGCTCGAGGAGTTACATTACAGTATACAAAGAAACACGTCTGTAAAATCATCAATTTAAAGGATTTATTTATTTGTTATTATGTGTTTCTCCTTCTGAAAGTACTTATAAGTCCTAATTTTAAAGTGTGGTATTCAGGATAAAGTTAGTCAACAAATTTGGAGTCAAAATACAAGAAAGGCAGGTGCGTAAGAAAAACATCCTCTAAACCAACACATTGGAGTAAATATATACCAACAAACAACCCGTCAAGTTTGTTTGTTGTAAAGAAAAAATATACATTTACTCAACGTGCGAAAATAATGTGAGTTTGTCTATGTTTTGCGGTAGTTATTAAATTATATTTATGGTAATAAATGAAACCTACTGTGTTTAAAATTATGTATGGATAAACAAGTATTGTTTTTAAGCTGTAGTATACCTTAGAATTTGTAATCTTAAGTCTTGGGTCTTAGCTTTCGTGATCTTAGGTCTTAGGGGGTCTTAGCTTTCGTGGTCTTAGGTTTCGTGACACCTCTATGCCTATAGCTAGGACAGATTTCCCATTCCTGCAGGCCTGTAGCCTATGCTCTAGTAGGGCGGCCGGGTGTACTCTGGTCGATTCACCCCTGGTCGACTCGTACCCATGCCAACTCGTACTTAACTTCCTACCCTAAACTCGTATCCAACCAAATAATTGGTTGATTTCCCGCTAGACTAGTAGGCCTAGCCTAGCTACAATATTCATTATGCCCTGCTAAAAAGGTAGATGAGCTACTAGACTAATTACTTCGTATAATAATAACAATAATTGACTAGAAGGCCTAAAAGCGGCGGAAAACACCTACCCATTCTTGCATGGCAGTACGAAAACCTGCCTATGGTTGTACATCATTGTAAATTGTCAACACACACTGTGCTACAGACAGTGTACCGTGTGTTAAAAGTACAGCATTTATAGCAGACAGCAACGTGTATAACTTGCTATAGTTTTACAGATAGCACCTGTGGACAGTAGCAGAATCGGGTGCTAAAAAATATGCCTGGATGCTACTAACAAACCAAACTTCTGTGCAGTACATTTACCTTTCATTTGCATACTTCTGAGCTTTTCAAATGATTCTTTTTCCCACAGTCAATACAGCTTGTGTCCCCTTGTGGGACTTTCTTTGTTTCTGGCTGGCCTTTCTATTGCTCTAAATAATAAATTGTTAATGGTGTTGGTGTATCCAACGCGAACAAAAAATCTTTCTCGCTTTTAGTGGGTTTTAAAAAGTGACTTTAGAGAGGCCAACGTCACAGAATCAACAGTTGTTTAACTCTGTTAAACTTCAATGCGTTTTTTATACTGATTTAAAATGTGCCTAAACGCTTCTTCTATATTATTTCAGTGAAACCATCAGCCAATTAAAAGTTGATCCTCATTTCTCTATACTGTCTCCGATCATCGAGGTGTTAGGATACTGTAGGTTTATCAAAGGGCTTGCAGGCACAGTTTTGTGGTCATACCCCATTCACCGTCTGAGCTAACTTAATAAACATAACAGACTGGTTCTGCAGACTGCTGTTGCTTTCCGAGCCAAATAGTACTATCCTAATGGTGACTTTCTTGTCACATATCGATTTAATACTTTGGTTTCTCATGTGTGTATATAGCCATAGTTTACACCAATCAATACATCTACAGCGCCACTGTAAATTTGCTCTCCGACATTGCTTTCAACTTTAGCTTTAAGAGTCTAGCTGATCTTGCTTACTGTTGTTATTGTAGGTACTCCAATTTTAAACCTAGAAAAGTCTTCATGAAAAGTTGATTGGGGTAAATGATGCGAGATCAAAAGTAAATTGAGTCATATTGACATATTTCTACCGAATTTTCGCAAGATTGAAAGTTGGCCGAATTTCGCCCATCTGTTAGTTAAGTGTAGTAGGTACTGATGGACTGTTTCTGCCTTGTCAGATTTTTGTCGAATCACAACCCAGCCAATATCTAAGCGATGTGGCCAGGGTTCCTAATCCTCTCCGTTGATGACTTCCCTTTGTGGTATTGAGGAGCATCTCTTCCCAGCAGAATCAAAACATCAGCGTCTTTCTTCAAAGGTGGTTCAATGGTTTGGCAGCATCTGGAGTAGAATATTCAGACACGTTGCCAGAGACTACATTCGAACAGAGTTGGAACAGGGATCGAAACTGTTCCGTCCAGGCTTTCGATGACACTGTCTAAAAACATTTCTTCCATCAACTTCTTGATGGCCCCCAACAGTCTTTATCATGTAAACGTGTGATTCGTATCGTAAGTTCAGACCATCTATAAGTTTACCACTAATAATCAATCACTTTGGTCGTTGATCAATAAATATGTGGTAATGATATTACCAGCATTACTTGTGTGGTACACCTTTGCAAGACATATTTTTGCGCAGGATTTTCAATGATTTTTCTGACCACAAACTCTGGTACACTTATTGTTAACCATATCTGTCCGGAACTGCTGAAGGCTTCTGTGACGATGCTGCTGGAGGTTCCTTTAGGGACACACCTTTGGATTTGCAATTTGGCTTTAGGCACTTGATGCATAACCTATGTTCTTTTATGACTTCATATTTTTATCCTTTTTGGCAGATAATTTCATGTTCGGAAGGAGATTGTATTTTGACATGGGTTCCATCTACTACCGATTCCAGGAAATCCTGATATTTCATAGAACTCCTGCTAAATTCGAAAAATGTCCGCATTGTTTCCTACAACTCTTGGAAATACCGTTTGAATTATAGAAATAGTTACCCGTCAAATATTTCGACATACAGTTGTCTGTGAAATTTCACTTATATCTGCACAAACACTTTGGAAGGATCCCGGTCGCATATAATCTTAACACAGTGCACACTTGCAAAATTGGTGGTGGTACTGGCTGATTCCGTTGGGTTGCTGATATTAAATCGGCTAATAGTAAATCCGTTAGCTCTCTCAGACCAGCACCGTTCATCCGAAATCTCATATAAAGTTCGGTGTCATTCCATTTCTCTAAAGGTTTCTGCCGGTCCAGTATACATGTAATCCTTTCTCTTCTTTAGTGCTCATTTTATTATAAAGAAATGAGCAGTTATCTTCAACGAAATGGCAGTCTGAAACCTTCATTGCCCAACAAGAACGAATAAAAAAAATGCTGAGCACACGATTTCAATTTAAAAAAGCTTTATTTTCTCTATTTTCTATCATATTTAGACCTACTCTTTTTCCTCTTTTAGAGTTAATGGTTTTGATGTATCCAACGCTAACAACAAATCTTCATTGCTTTCAGTGGGTTTTAAAAAAGTGATTTCAGAGAGGCCCACGTCAATTTCCGATTCGGGCTCAACAGTTTTTTTTTACTGCTCGATGCTTGATTTTCTGAGAACATTTTCTTGGATTGCACTGTCTGAATTCTCAGCTGCCTCTTAAGGCCCTCAATTTCTATGTCTGAATTCTCAGCTGCCTCTTAAGGCCCTCAATTTCTATGTCTGAATTCTCAGCTGCCTCTTTAGGCTCTCAATTTCTATGTCTGAATTCTCAGCTGCCTCTTTAGGCACTCAATTTCTATGTCTGAATTCTCAGCTGCCTCAAGAAAATCTCAAGCACTCTATTTGCTTCTATTTGCTTCATAAGTTCTTCGTTCATTTTGTCCAATCTATTGAAAGCGAATTGAAATTGAACAAATGACATATATTTTGTTTTATTTAGATTATTCGTTAATAACAATGCACAATAAAATATATTTCACATTGTAGGTCTACCATAATTATTGAGATTAAACCTAACATCCAATTGAAAAAAATTACTTTAAAACTAGAATTTAATTTGTCACTTTGACGAATTATAGGTGATAATTTTTATCATTTTAATGAAATTAACATTTTTTAAACATGCATGTACGTTAACATGCGATCGTAAAAAGTTGATGTACGCCATCCTATGACATGATGCATATACACTTATAGTGCTGAGTTGTACCTATTATGTGTCCGAGTGTCATATACAATATGTACAGTGTATACTGTATATCTATATACAGTGTAGCATAGGTGAAATTATGGGACCCACATCATGTTCTAATTTTTTGGTATGATGGAATTATCGTAATAAACTCCAAGATGACAATTTCGAAAGATAATGAATTGAGCAAATAAATATACGGATTGGAAGAGAATTTGACACGTAGAAGCGCAATGCGCGCTCTTTGAAATTTGTATAAATTTGACGAAAGAGAGAAAAAAACTACTTTTTAACTTCAACTGACCATTTCATAATGTCACAACATCCGATAGGCCTAATTTTTATATGAATTCATATCTACATTTCATCAGCTTTTATAATAAATTATAATCTTCAAGGTCACCTTTAATTCTGAAGAGCTGTAAGATATTCAAATGTATGGTGTAGCTGAAAATACACGACCTAGGTTATTCAGGTTTTTACGCATGATGCCGTCATCAAAATGAAAATGTTGACAACTCATGAGAAAGTTAATTAATTGAGCAAGCACATACTAAAATTTGTGCGAAAATTGGGTTCAAATAACGGAGATGCGCTCTATTGAATGTGATAACCCACACAAAAAGATAAAAATTACTAATTTTTTAATTCAAGTGGCCTTTTGATGACGTCATATCATTTTGTACGTCTAATATGTATATACATTTATATCTACAACTCATTTGCTTTCATATTAAGTTAAAAAAATTGGGGGTCATCTTCCATTCTGAAGAATTATATTCATTTTAAAAAGGCCCTACTTTTTACCATTTTTAGCACTTTTGTACAATTAGGCCTAATGTGCGCATTTTGTCATTTTTAACGTGCTCGTATAGCGTTATTTTAGGTCTAAATGGACTAAAAAACGGTGAATGTACTAAGGATGGTGCGTAAAATGGGATTTATACATCAAATTTTATTTTTTACGCTTTTTAAGTAACGCGCGCGCAAAAACGTGTTTTTGCGCAGTAATTTTTAGGAACACGCAAATGGCCTAATTCATGCCCTAAATTGATCAAAACTCAATTTTGAGCTTTTTAAATTTTAAATACGCAATTTCACGTGGATGACCTTGTAACACGTAAGTTTTTATTTGATAATGTTTTTACCCTTCACCTGAACTTTACGTATAGTGAATTTTATTGATATGTAATAAAGAGTTATCGAGATATGATTGATAGTGTAATTTCACAAAATCGCGTATTAATGACATCACGGTTGAGTGATCACGCTGAAAAGCTTATTATGGCTAAGTTAAAGTATTTGAAAGACATTGTGAAATTTTTGTGATCGTTGCCTTTCAACTTTTTGAGATATTTGTTACACAAATTTGTACAGAGAGAAATAAATAATAAGAAAGAGAAGAATAAAGATTTCATACAATAACAATAGGTGATCATTTTATTCTAAATGATCACCTAATTACACGAACTCCGTTAAACTCAAAAGACAATGCTTCTTCTATATAATTTCAGTGAATATATATAAATTTACTTGTCCTGCATCATCAGCCGGATTGACGTCACTGCACCTTGCACATTTCGGGCGTCTTTCGCTACCTGTTTCTCTAAGAAGGTTGAAGGCTGGCAGCAGCTGCTTTAGCTCGGCTTGCTTGTTGATTTGTAGGATATCATGGTCAGACAAACTGTTGTAGTTGAAAAGAGCCTTGTGGCTGGAATTGGGTATGATGCTCGGAGTGAACTTTTTGATGTGTTACCGGTAGGCCTACTAGTCTTGTGTGGGGTGATTTTTGGCCTGATAGCAGTTTCTTGCAAACTTTCAAATTTTTCCACATTTGAAACAGGCGTTTCTTCTAGGCTGTACTAGGTCCCCAGCCTACTAGGTTTATTTGCCATAATTAGGAAGGTTAGGAACTGAAAGCAACGTAACGTTAATAGAATAGGATTTATTTATGGCTTGAATCATAAGATCAAAAACCGACCCCTCTTTTTTCACGATTTATCGTCATTTATTGTGGATGAGGTGTAATGACACTGATCTACCTGCGCAACCTATATGTTTTTCTGTAGTAGTTCCTCGCTACATAAGCTGGTGTCAGAACCGCTATCAAGCAAAGCAATGGTACTTTCCCATTTGCGGCGGTTACAGTGGCGGAAAGCATTATCGAGAATACTTGGCTGCCACAAATAGCTGCATTATTATTGACTGAAGAATCAGGGTTATGGAGAAGATTATGATGTTTGTTAGATTTGCAAAACAGTCCCTCTTGTATTTTGCAATGGGATAGCAAGGAGAGCCGCATCTGAAATACAACCTCTTATCATACGACATATTCACAATCAAATAACCTATGTTCACATTAGAAACATTTTAATGGTTTGGATTTAACAAAGTTACATTTTCATTTCAATATTTATTCCAAATAAAACAAAGTCTTTATACATAAACAGAAAAAAATGCAAAATGTGTACATTTTTAAACAATTAATAATGTAAATTATAAGTTTTTTCTAGGAATTCAAATTTACAATGACTGTATATAATTAACAACTAATAACAAATTCAAAATATTTAAAATACAAGTTCATGTATCTTGTGATGGCCAGTTACTTCGCTTCTCTCTAGTAAAATATTCGGCAGTACTAGATGGTCATGAGTCACATGAACAGCAAAATACTTTGTCATGCATTTCTGTTGCAGACCCAACGTATGTTTCTGTGTTACAGATAGACCGTTTATTTCACATTCAGATGAATTAGAATTCCATAAAAATATACCTTTAAATATAAGCAGAAATTATATGCCAAATTTCTTCACCGTCCGACTCCCATAAATGAAAAAGCTTATAAACTATACCGCAATAAATTGAATTCTGTAATCAAAATTTCTAAAGCTAATTACTTCCAAAATATATTTCACAAACATAAAAATGATATCAAGGCAACTTGGAAGACAATTAATTCTCTGATTAACAAAAACAACAGCAATCAACAATCCAATACTCCCTTTAACTGCGATGGCGAATTGACCGAAGATCAGGAGAAAATTTCCAATGCGTTTAATAAATACTTTGTCAAAATTGGCCCCACCCTTGCAAACCAAATTCCCCATGCTACCAAATCATTCAAAGAATTCTTACCAAATCCAAATTCATATTTCTTAACCCAGTTGATGAGTCTGAAATAGTCAAAATAATAACTTCTTTTGAAAATAATAAATCTCCAGGTATTGATGACTTTCATACCAAGACCATTAAATACATTGCTGACCTGATTTCCCTTCCTCTGTGTCATATTTTTAGTCTTGCTTTATCCAGCGGTGTGTTCCCAGAGAGGATGAAGCTAGCGCGCGTTACCCCTATATACAAATCTGGTCCAAAATCTGATCTCTCTAATTATCGACCCATCTCCATTCTATCCATTTTTTCAAAAGCCCTGGAAAGAGTCATTTATGACCGAATATTTTCATTTATTACCAAATTCAACATACTTTTCAACAGACAATACGAATGGGACACAACACGTCAATGGCTCTCATCGACCTGACAAATAAAATTATAGACGCTTTCGAAAACCGCCATCTTGCAATCGGCATTTTCATAGACCTTTCCAAGGCTTTTGATACTATTGACCACAGTATTCTTCTACACAAATTATCTCACTATGGAATCCGTGGATCAGCAATTAATCTCTTAAATAGTGTTTTTTTTTTTGTCTTTTGTGAGATTCACTCACTTTTATTTCATTCTTTACATTTGTTACAGTAATCTATATCAATTTTGTTTCAGTATAAAACTATCTCTGCAGCTTAAAGTTTTTTTTGTTTTTCTTATTTTTAGTATTTTACATATATAAAAAGTTAAAGCATTTAGAAAATAGACAAAAGTTATATAAAAATATACATCACATAATATAGGTTCACAATTGCCATTACAACATCACAAAATAAAATATACTGTAACTCATATAGCACCAGTAAATAAAACTAGTAAGGTAGAAACCATACTAGAATACTAAGTATTGTGTCGTAATAATATTTTCTCGTGTTTTTAGCCTGTTATTGTTTAACAATTATACAATTTTACATTGCTAAAATAATATTTTTTACTTTTTCCCATTTTGTTATGCTTTCCTCTCTTTTACACACTATATCACATTCCATTCTGAATAGAATTCCTTGTTTAAAAGATTTCCATAAGTTAAAATAACTTTTATTTGTAACATCAGCGAGTATCTTTTGTTTATAAACCGTGAAAGCAGGAAATGTATATATAAAATCAGTAAGAATATTTCTTGTACCAATTACCAGATTTTGAAAAGACATGTTTATATGATTGGTACCTTTTAAAACAATCTCTATTTTTGTCCAAAAACCTTGAATAAATTTACAAGTAAAAAACATATGCTCCTCATCTTGTACCTCTCCACATCTACCACATATATTAGTATCTTTTAGTTTCCAGATATTAAACAACCTTTTGTTTGTATTAATTTTTTATCTTTCATTTTACAAACTTTAGATAACCAACATGACTTCCAATCAATATTCAAATTATGAAAATATTTTTCCCATTTTCCTTGACAAACCGGAGGGACAAAAATTTCCTCCACAAAACAGAGATAAATACTCTTTGTTGTGATGTCCTTATATCTATTCTTAATGACATTTTCTGTTATATTATAATAACAATTTTCCTCGTATTTGATTATCGTTTTCCATTGTATTGGTATCGCTTTTAATAAGCACATGTATTCATTTAACCAGTTTGCTTTGAACTTTAATTTTACCAACAATTCTTTTGAAGTTATGAATCTATTTTCTTTTATAATATCCTTCACTAAAATAATGCCACATTCAATCCAATGTTTATAACATAGTGATTGGTTTTTAAGGTGTATTAACTTATTACCCCACAACTGTTCATTCATTATAATTATCATCATATGTGTCTACACTTCTTTTACAGCAATTATTATACTTTATGCATGCTTTCAACATACTCTCATAAAACATAGGCATTTTATGTAAATAAATAGTTACCTCTCCAATCGTGCCCAATGTACCAAATACTCTCACTCCATATCCACTTTTAGTCCTATCACCAGGGAACATTTTCGCCAGTGTAGTGTAGCAAAAAGCTATACAAAACAACCTTATTGCTACACATTTTGAAAATTGTGTAGCAAAAAATACAATACAAAACTATGTTTCTCGACTTAAAAATCAGTTTGATTAGCAATATTGCTAAACAAAATTGTTTAATGAAAATTTTCCCTGCTATCACATGCGGCGTCCCTCAAGGATCTCTACTTGGCCCCCTCTTATTTATTCTATACATCAATGATATTCACTTCTCTTCAAAGCTCCTAATTTTTTTCCTTTATGCTGACGACACTACAGTACTTTATTCTAACAAAAATGTCCAATCCTTATTTAATACTGTCAACTCCAATTTGATCAATTTGTCCCAATATTTTGCAGCTAATAAACTTTCTCTTAATCATAAAAAATATAGCTTCATCCTTTTTGGGACCCCACAACTATTAAAATCTATTCACTTATCAGCCAACAAAATTACCATTGACAACCAGGATATACCTTGTGTACAATCAGCTATGTTGTTAGGTGTAGTTATGGACAGCAATCTTACGTGGAAAAATCATATTAAAGAAGTAGAGAATAAGACTTCCAAAAGCGTTGGTATCATATCTAGGTTATCCTCATTTGTAACCCTTAATATTCTTCGAACCCTTTACTGCTCCCTCATTCTTCCCTATTTGAGCTACTGTAACATTGTCTGGGCCAATACTTACGTATCCAACCTCAGTAAACTGCAAATTATACAAAAGAAGGCTATCAGGATTATATCTGGCGCTCCACCGCGGTTCCATTCTTCCCATTTATTTTCCAAACTTAATCTCCTCAAACTCATTGATATAAACTTAATGCAACAAGGCAAATTTGTATTCTCTGCCCTGCATTCCACTTCTCCAAATCATTTAAACAATATGTTTATTCCGAATTTTTCTATTCAAAATTACCCTACACGTTCTAGAACTGATATACACATACCTATCCACAACACCAATTATTTTCAAAACAGTATTAGATACTCTGGTCCATCAATGATGAACAGTTTACCACCCCCAATTACAAATGCTGTTTCAATTTCTTTATTTTCCATAAAATTAAAACAACACCTAATATCAAACTATTAAAAAGTCAACGATCGAATGTCGCAATTTGATTTATGCTGCTGAACATTGATCTACTGTGGTTTTTGAGTTTTATTTTCTGATTCTACAATTTGATTGATCTATTTTTTTAAATTTATTTATTTATTATTATTATTTCTTTTTTTCCCCTTTTGTGTGCGTTTTTTGTCTTGTTTGTTTCTCTTAATTTCAACTCTTTTTATCCATTTTATTTGTATAGGCATACCCAGCACAAGATTTCCTCATCTTTTTTGGGATTATGCCTTCCTCCATAGCCAATTTTCTTAAATTCACTTTTCTTTTGTATATCCAACAATCATCTATTTCATTTTTAATATACCTTACCATTTCTGTTTATTATTTTGTATTGTATTGCTATGGAGGAAAATAAATGTCTTTTGAATTGAGAATTGAAACCATGTTCATCAAGCAACCCTTTATCTATGAATATCCTATCAGCTAATTTAAGTTTCAAATATACTGGTTCATCCTAATATAGTTCAGCAACATAATGACATTGTGCTTTTTTTATTTTCCATCGGAGCCTGCCAAAACACATTGGCAAAGGGTAACACGTACATTTCGTCCACATCACTTCGAATGTATTTAGGCATTCCTTCAGAATAACTACCAGTGTAATAATGTGTGTTTAAAAGATGTTTTACCTGTGTTATTTGCCTCTTCCATAATCGCTAAATGAGATATTTGAGCCAATCTTTCATTTGTTTTACATACAATTAACTCATTGGCAACCTCGTCCATCATTTGTTTGATACTCATATTTTCTGCCATCACATGAATTGTATATCATATAACTTTATAATATGCACCTGTTACATTTTCATTTCAATATTTATTCCAAATAAAACAAAGTCTTTAAACATAAACAGAAAAAAATGCAAAATTTGTATCACTTCGAATGTATTTAGGCATTCCTTCAGAATAACTACCAGTGTAATAATGTGTTTTTAAAAGATGTTTTACCTGTGTTATTTGCCTCTTCCATAATCGCTAAATGAGATATTTGAGCCAATCTTTCATTTGTTTTACATACAATTAACTCATTGGCAACCTCGTCCATCATTTGTTTGATACTCATATTTTCTGCCATCACATGAATTGTATATCATATAACTTTATAATATGCACCTGTTACATTTTCATTTCAATATTTATTCCAAATAAAACAAAGTCTTTAAACATAAACAGAAAAAAATGCAAAATTTGTACATTTTTAAACAATTAATAATGTAAATTATAAGTTTTTTTTTAGGAATTCAAATTTACAATGTATATAATTAATATTGGAAACAATATGTGAAAAACTAAAATTTAAAAAATTACTGATATTTTTTTTTTGAGCAGAAAAATATAAAGAAAAATGTAGAATATTAACGGAAAACAATATAATTAAAGAAAGAACATATGAAGACAGATATTACTGATTTATTTGTAATGTATTTAATTATGATATGAAAGAATAAAGGTGGTGGTTCACGCCACAAAAGAGAAAAAAAAATGTATATAATTAACAACTAATAACAAATTCAAAATATTTAAAATACAAGTTCACATTACAAATATAAAAATTATATTAAAATATACTGTAATCAAATTAGAAGTAAAATTACTTACGCGCAAAAGATCCCCGAATAAGCGAAAATAACTACAAAGTTCCTAATAAATGGCCAATACCAACATTGCCGTGCAACCCTGCAATGTCAGCCTTCAGAAATTCTAATGCCAACTGTACGAACTAACAGGTTGCGCTGTGCATAACTACCTGTATAACCCTAATCAGGCGGACTACTACTGTATCGTCTATGTTGGATGCACTATTGTTACAATACAAATACAACATTGGAACCCACACTTTTACTATTCAGTAATATATCCGCCGAATCAACTCACTCTACATATATATAAAGGCTCATAACTTTTTAACCACTGCACATAAAAGAACAAAAGTGGTGTCTAAACCTAGGATTTAAAGATAACAAAAGAAATGTTGTGACTATCTAATATAGTTGCATTGGTCAGATATCTAGGGTCAAGGGTCAGTTTGTAAGCTTTTTATACATTCTAATAAGACTCGTTACAACAGGTAATCCAAGAATGTAACAGTCATGCAACTGTTGATAGGCCTTTCTTATTAATTGTATATTTACATAAAATTGTATTAAAAATATTTGTAAGCAATGTTAATGTATTATATAGTATGGTATAAATTGCTTTATTTTCTTTTTTTTATGTTTTGTTATTGTACACATTGTTTAAATACTTTTTAAATATGTTTTTATATTAAATAATATGTACAAAGTATTTAATTCATTACATTGTTACAAGAGGTTCCCACTTCTGTGTTGGGCCATTGGCCCATGGTTTCCTCTTGGACTATATGCCAATTGTTTAATAAATAAACAAATAAATAAATAAGAATGTTTACATTTTATAAAATACATGTAACAATTAACAATAAATTAATATGAATAATTAATATTAAATTGTATAATTGTTTTAATTTGTATTGTGATAAATTCCTGTTTATACTATAGACTATAATGATTGTCAAAAATAAGTAGATAAGTATAGGCTACAGTTTTTTCGACAGAAAACCAAAAAATAAATTAATAAAGTTTATTTTCCATTCTCGTTCCATTCAAGCTTGGTTCACACTATGATATAAGCAAATGATTTGACATCCAATATTCCATGACGGCTGACTGACTTGCTCCTAATTGTGTCCAGCAATTCCATGGTTTAGTTTAAAACTTCTATTTCCATACCAAAATAATAATAAATGTTACCAGGAAGTTTGTGCTTGCATTGCAAATATAATCATAACGCGGTCTGTCATAACCATCATTATCATCGTCATCGCTATCATCACTTTTCATTTATCGGTCAATTCATGGAGCTATAAAATGATAGCTCCATGGTCAATTAATTAATAATTTTATAACTCTATGGTCAATTAATGGTGCATGGATTAAGTTTCATATGAACATAAGGGAACATCAAAATGTCAATATTTTTCTCTTTTGTGGCGTTAACCACTATTTATTCATTTCATCTTCAACAGATTAATACAATTATTGAATACTTCTGTGATAATCATAATGTCAATATTCCTTGTAATCAATATTCATTATCATTCATTAAATTATTTATATTTACAAATCAAACCCTTATATTTTGACGCGACATTTCAATTATTTGGAACTATATTTTATTGATGTCTCTTCTATACCTATATCTTCAACCAATTCTGGACTAGTGAAAATAAGTTTGATAAAAAAAACCATTATGATGTTTGTGTTTCTATCTTCCTGACCATAGATTTTAATACAGAATTATACTCATTGATGTAATTGCTTGTTATTTGTAACATTATACGTTAATGTAGGAATCTTTACTTTAATATAGCAAGGTGGTAGGAGGGAGAATTACCATCCGAAAGGGGACACATTGCCTCCAACATTTCTATACCACCAGCCTGTAACAGTATTGACGGTCATGACACCCATGGATCCTGTCCTCACTCAATACCTGCTAATGGAGTACCATAGATTTTAATTAGTATAATAATACCATTATATATCATTTGCATAATCTGAAATAGACCTAACAAACTTTCAAGTGTATTTATCAGTATGAATGAATATTTATCTAACTTTAAATAATTCATTGCATCTACCATTTGATAAGCAATGTCTATATGGCCACTTTTTAGTTCAATTCTTGCCTTTATATAAAACACAATTGTTTCTAAAGAAAACCGGATGCAACCGTGTTTAATAACATGGTCTTTAATAACATATTGAAATATGCCATCAATCCCCCATGATCTATAACTCAAATCTCTGTTTTCCTTTTCTGCATATATTTCTATAGAAGAAAGGAACGTTTGGTTGTGGTTCTGTAATGCAGTTTCAAAATTTGTAATAGCTTCCTTTAATTCACTATCATTACCCATTAAGTAATGGAATTTTACTAACAGACCAAGCATACTCGAGCAGTTGTCATGGTTTCCATTGGGATGGGTTATTTTACCTCCTTGTTTGTAGTAACACAATGCCTTCTTTTGATACTCTTTACATTTGTTTCGTGAGCACACCATTACAGACAGGATTAAGTCTCCTAAAAACTGATACAATGCTGTTTTAAACGCATTATCATAACCCTTCATTACAATAGATTTAATATCTCTAATAATTGGTAATACGATGGATTCAATATTTCCGATTACCTCTGAAATGGGAACATTATCCTTCATCCAGGCTAGGACCTTTTTAGAGATTGGCTCAATATCTCTCGACATCCACTGGAGAAGTAGCCATTCTAAGGTGTCTGGCTTATGCGTATGCGTTAAATCATGAAGTACATTTTCAAGACTGTGGGTTACTAGACTGGCCATTGGGTGTTTTAAAAGATCAGTCTCTAACCTTGAATAGTCATCATTGATTACATCTGCAATTTTTAATTTATCACATATCTCACGTTTGATAACGGGTCTTAAACATACTTCACCACCTGCAATACTTGACATCACCCTCACCCAAAGATCGTGTTTAATTGTTGCCAATTTTTGTATCACTTTATTGCGACATACATCTGATAAGTGGCCAATCAAGTTTTGCTGTCGAATAAAATAATGCGGTAAGTTGTTTTCCTTATAGCAATCAATGAGCCAATCTATCACTTTTCTTGTTAAATCCATGATATTGTCAGTTTTGGATGGAATTTTTTCACACATCCATAGGCATGCGGTTTTGATAAAATACGAACAGAACGGTTTTCGTTGTTGAGAATCAAACAGTATGTACTTTTTCTTGATCGCTTTCAGAGCAAACATGCAGCCAAAAACTGGTGCTGGCATTTCGTGAATAAGCTTCCTCTCGGCAACAGAAAATGACAACCGCCATTCAATGTCTTTTGTGTCACTGTTGTGACGTCCAACGGCAACTACATGACAATCTAGACGCGATATCTCGTTTAGTAAATCTTGCGATGGCCAGTTGCTCCGCTTCTGTCTAGTAAAATAATCGGCAGTACTAGATGGCCATGAGTCACATGAAAAGCAAAATACTTTATCACGCATTTTTGTTGCAGACCCAACCGTATGTTTCTGTGTTACAGATGGACCATTTATTTCACATTCAGATGAATTAGAAGGCTGAGTCGTCATTAAAGCCCATTCCATAAAACTACTGCTCTTAAAATAATCATGTTCATCAAGCCACCCTTTATCTAGGAATATCCCATCAGCTAATTTAAGTTTCAAATATGCTGGTTCATCCTGATATAGTTCAGCAACAACTGACGCTGAATTTTTATTTTCCATCGGAGCCTGCCAAAACACATTGGCAAAGGGTAAAACGTGCATTTCGTCCACATCACTTCGAATGTATTCAGGCATTCCTTCAGAATAACTACCAGTGTAATATTTCTGTTTAATAAATGTTTTACCTGTGTTAATTGCCGCTTCAATAATCGCCAAATGAGATATTTGAGCCAATCTTTCATTTGTTTCACATACAATTAACTCATTGGCAACCTCATCCATCATTTCTTTGACACTCATACTGTCTGCCATCACATGAATTGTATTATATAACTTGACTTGAACATATGCACCTGGAAAACAATGATTAAAACTGTATCAAAAGAGATAACTGGCCCAGTGACACAACAATATGCAAATTGTGTGGCCTTAATTTAGATTCACATTATTGTTGTGAACAGGCGCAGAAGACATGAACTACCATGTTTTTCTTCCCTTTGATTCGTTAATATTTATTCTACATTAAAAACCATACATTATAAGAATACTCATAATTTCAAAATGTATGTATTAATAATTATCGATCTAATAATGATATAGTTCTTCATTCATCCATTTAGAGTAACACTGGCTCTTATCCATGGGGATTTTGTTTTGTGTTTCCTGCCACTTATACTACTTACTTTGTGGTTGTATTTATGATGTGTTGCATTAAGCATAAGAATGAGTGTTAATTTTGTGTTATTTAATTCAAAATGATTTCAAAATTTAAACATAACTTTGATCTGATCTGCAAATCTGAGGCGGGATCATCAAGCTCCTCATACAAATACAATTCGTAAATTTCAAACAACTAGGTAACAATCTAACTTCTATATAAAAAAATAAGAGGAACACTAACAGTTTAAAAGGAAATTGTGTTACTTACGTATATTAAGAAATTGTCATCTGCGACCAAACATTATGAAAGCGAAAGAAGAAATGGCGAAAACCGGAATTTCCAACCAAATCAATAAAATAATATGATAATAGGAGGAGATTATTGTGTTTTCACGAATCAGATAGCAACAGCTGCAGAATATCACAACAGTAAACAAAAGATAAAGAACTGACCAATCAGATAAGCACATGTGTGTGGTTGTGAATACAGAATAATGTTAACGAATACATAAATGTATACACTGTATGTATTATCAGGGAAGAGTTAAATTGTAATTTAACTCTTCCCTGGTATTATACAGCATGCATTAGTGGTGCGTGTTGTGAATTGGATGTTGTACATTTTAAATATTATACATTAATTTATCGATATTTTCCAAAGAATGTAAGAGCGGTTTTAAAAACGGACTTTCTGTGATAAAATATCAAACAGAAATGGCGTCCGTTATTTGAGCCAATCTTTCATTTGTTTTACATACAATTAACTCATTGGCAACCTCATCCATCATTTGTTTGATACTCATATTTTCTGCCATCACATGAATTGTATATCATATAACTTTATAATATGCACCTGTTACATTTTCATTTCAATATTTATTCCAAATAAAACAAAGTCTTTAAACATAAACAGAAAAAAATGCAAAATTTGTACATTTTTAAACAATTAATAATGTAAATTATAAGTTTTTTTAGGAATTCAAATTTACAATGTATATAATTAACAACTAATAACAAATTCAAAATATTTAAAATACAAGTTCACATTACAAATATAAAAATTATATTAAAATATACTGTAATCAAATTAGAAGTAAAATTACTTACGCGCAAAAGATCCCCGAATAAGCGAAAATAACTACAAAGTTCCTAATAAATGGCCAATACCAACATTGCCGTGCAACCCTGCAATGTCAGCCTTCATAAATTATAATGCCAACTGTACGAACTAACAGGTTGCGCTGTGCATAACTACCTGTATAACCCTAATCAGGCGGACTACTACTGTATCGTCTATGTTGGATGCACTATTGTTACAATACAAATACAACATTGGAACCCACACTTTTACTATTCAGTAATATATCCGCCGAATCAAGTTCAGATACTCACTCTACATATTGTACACATTGTTTAAATACTTTTTAAATATGTTTTTATATTAAATAATATGTACAACGTATTTAATTCATTACCATTGTTACAATAGGTTCCCACTTCTTCTGTGTTGGGCCATTGGCCCATGGTTTCCTCTTGGACTATATGACAATTGTTTAATAAATAAACAAATAAATAAATAAGAATGTTTACATTTTATAAAATACGTGTAACAATTAACAATAAATTAACATGAATAATTAATATGAAATTGTATAATTGTTTTTATTTGTATTGTTATAAATTCCTGTTTAATATGAGACTATATAATATAATAATGATTGTCAAAAATAAGTAGATAAGTATAGGCTACAGTTTTTTCGACAGAAAACCAAAAAAATAAATTAATAAAGTTTATTTTCCATTCTCGTTCCATTCAAGCTTGGTTCACACTATGATAATTATAAGCAAATGATTTGACATCCAATATTCCATGACGGCTGACTGAGTTGCTCCTAATTGTGTCCAGCAATTCCATGGTTTAGTTTAAAACTTCTATTTCCATACCAAAATAATAATAAATGTTACCAGGAAGTTTGTGCTTCCATTGCAAATATAATCATAACGCGGTCTGTCATAACCATCATTATCATCGTCATCGCTATCATCACTTTTCATTTATCGGTCAATTCATGGAGCTATAAAATGATAGCTCTACTGTCAATTAATTAATAATTTTATAACTCTATGGTCAATTAATGGTGCATGGATTAAGTTTCATATGAACATAAGGGAACATCAAAATGTCAATATTTTTCTCTTTTGTGGCGTTAACCACTATTATAATTTCATCTTCAACAGATTAATACAATTATTGAATACTTATGTGATAATCATAATGTCAATATTCCTTGTAATAAATATTCATTATCATTCATTAAATTATTGATATTTACAAATCAAACCCTTATTTTTTGACGCGACATTTCAATTATTTGGAACTATATTTATTGATGTCTCTTCTATACACAAGATCAACAAATTCTGGACTAGTGAAAATAAGTTTGATGATAAAAAAAAACCATTATGATTTTTGTGTTTGGATAGCCGAGTGGTTAGGACACTTGACTGTCGTACAGATAGACCCGGGTTCAATGCCCGACAACTCCCAGTCCACTCAGCTGTAAAATGAGTACCTGGTTGAAAATACTAGGGAGAAAAAAGGCGGCGTGGAAAGGAACTGGCCACCCTACCACATAATGCCGAGGCTTAGTACAATGAGCTCCTAACAGCTCATTCCCCTACGTTCAGAGAACACGGGACTCACCCCCCTTTACGTTAATGTAGGAATCTTTACTTTAATATAGTACCGTGGTAGGAGGGATAATTACCATCCGAAAGGGTAAAAATTGCCTCCGACCTTTCTATACCACCAGCCTGTAACAGTATTGACGGTCATGGCCACATCCATGGATCCTGTCCTCACTCAATACCTGCTAATGGAGTAACATTACATATCATTTGCATAACCTGAAATAGACCTAACAAACTTTCAAGTATATTTATCAGTATGAGTGAATATTTATCTATTTTTTTTAAGTCTTCGTCATTCATTTCATTTACAATTTGATAAGCACGGTCTATATTGCCACTTTTGAGTTCCATTTTTGCTTTTATATAAAACACAATAGTTTTTAAAGAAAATCTAACGCAATGGTCTTTAATAGCATATTGAAATATACCATCAATCTCCCATGATCTATAACTCAAATCTCTGTTTTCATTATCTGCATATATTTCTATAGAAGAAATGAGCGTTTGGTTGTGGTTCTGTAATGCAGTTTCAAAATTTGTAATAGCTCCCTTTAATTCACTATCATTACCCATTAAGTAATGGAATTTTACTAACAGACCAAGCATACTCAAGCAGTTGTCATCGTTTCCATTAGGATGGATTATTTTACCTCCTTTTTGGTAGTAACACAATGCCATATTTTGATACTCTTTACATTTGTTTCGTGAGCACACCATTACAGACAGGATTAAGTCTCCTAAAAACTGATACAATGCTGTTTTAAACGCATTATCATAACCCTTCATTACAATAGATTTAATATATTTAATAATAGGTAATACGATGGATTTAGTATTTCCGATTACCTCTGAAATGGGAACATCATGCTTCATCCAGGCTAGGACCTTTTTAGAGATTGGCTCAATATCTCTCGACATCCACTGGAGAAGTAGCCATCCTAAGGTGTCTGGCTTAAGCGTATGCCTTAAATAATGAAGGACATTTTCAAGACTGTGGGTTACTAGACTAACCATTGGGTGTTCTAAAAGATCAGTCTCTAACCTTGAATAGTCATCATCAATTATATCTGCAATTTTTAATTTATCACATATCTCACGTTTGATAACGGGTCTTAGACATACTTTACCACCTGCAATACTTGACATCACCATCACCCAAAGATCTTGTTTAGTTGCTGCCAATATTTTTGTCACTTTATTGCAACATGCATCTGATAAGTGGCCAATCAAGTTTTGCTGTGGAATAAAATAATGTGGTAAGTTTTTTTCCTTAGGCCTATAGCAATCAATGAGCCAATCTATCACTTTTCTTGTTAAATCCATGATATTGTTAGTTTTGGATGGAATTTTTTCACACATCCATAGGCATGCGGTTTTGATAAAATACGAACAGAACGGTTTTCGTTGTTGCGACTCAAACAGTCTGTACTTTTTCTTGATCGCTTTCAGAGCAAACATGCAGCCAAAAAATGGTGCTGGCATTTCATGAATAAGCTTCCTCTCGGCAACAGAAAATGACAACCGCCATTCAATGTCTTTTGTGTCACTGTTGTGACGTCCAACGGAAACTACATGGCAATCTAGACGCCGTATCTCTTTTAATATAGCTTGCGATGGCCAGTTACTCTGCTTCTGTCTAGTAAAATAATCGTCAGTACTAGATGGCCATGAGTCACATGAAAAGCACAATACTTTATCACGCATTTCTGTTTCAGACATCTCAAATGTATGTGTCTGTGTTACAGATGGACCATTTATTTCACATTCAGATTCAGTAAAAAACTGAGTCGCCACCAAAGCCCATTTCATAAAACTACTGCTCTTGAAATAACTATGTTCATCAAAGAACCTTTCTTCTTGGAATATCCCATCAGCTAATTTAAGTTTCAAATATGCTGGTTCATCTGGATATATTTCAGCAACAAATGGTGCTGTGCATGTTTTATTTTCATTCGAAGCCTGCCAAACCACATTACCAAAGGATAACACGTACATTTCGTCCACATCACTGCGAATGTAGTCAGGCATTCCTTCAGAATAACTGCCAGTACAAAATGTGTGTTTAAATAATGTTTTATCTGTGTTAAGTGCCTTTTCCATAATCGCTAAATGAGATATTTGAGCCAATCTTGCATTTGTTTTACATACAATTAACTCATTGGCAACCTCATCCATCATTTGTTTGATACTCATACTGTCTGCCATCACATGAATTGTATCATATAACTTGACTTTAACATATGCACCTGAAAAACAATGATTAAAACTGTATCAAAAGAGATAACTGCTTGGCCCAGTGACACAACAATATGCAAATTGTGTGGCCTTAATTTAGATTCACATTATTGTTGTGAACAGGCGCAGAAGACATGAACTACCATGTTTTTCTTCCCATTCATTCGTTAATATTTATTCTACATTAAAAACCATACATTATGAGAATACTCATAATTTCAAAATGTACTAATAATTATCGATCTAATAATGATATAGTTCTTCATTCATCCATTAGGGTAACACTGGCTCTTATCCATGGGGATTTTGTTTTGTGTTTCCTGCCACGTATACTACTTACTTTGTGGTTGTGTTTATGATGTGTTGCATTAAGCATAAGAATGAGTGTTAATGTTGTGTTATTTAATTCAAAATGATTTCAAAATTTAAACATAACTTTGATCTGATCTGCAAATCTGAGGCGGGATCATCAAGCTCCTCATACAAATACAATTCGTAAATTTCAAACAACTAGGTAACAATCTAACTACTATATAAAAAAATAAAATAACAGGAACACTAACAGTTGTTTAAAAGGAAATTGTGTTACTTACGTATATTAAGAAATTGTCATCTGCGACCAAACATTATGAAAGCGAAAGAAGAAATGGCGAAAACCGGAATTTCCAACCAAATCAATAAAATATGATAATGGGAGGAGATTATTGTGTTTTCACAACTCAGATAGCAACAGCTGCAGAATATCACAACAGTAAACAAAAGATAAAGAACTGACGAATCAGATAAGCACATGTGTGTGATTGTGAATACAGAATAATGTTAACGAATACATAAATGTATACACTGTATGTATTAAACAGCGTTAGTGGTGCGTGTTGTGAATTGGATGTTGGATAATCATAATCAAAGTGGAGCTTATAAAAATTGTAAAATAAAATGTATAATTTAGGCCTAGATAAAAAATAGATAAAAGATATTCTTAACTAACAGTAGCTGTGCCTTTTTAAAATAATGTTCTGTTCTTCTTTTTGTATCTTATCATGTTTAACATTATACATTTATCGATATTTTCCAAAGAATGTAAGAGCGGTTTTAAAAACGGACTTTCTGTGATAAAATAGCAAACAGAAATGGCGTCCGTTTATTCTACGCTGTCATAGATATCGAATAAACGTGAGATATCTTTTTGACCATTGGGCTAGTGACTTTTGTATAGATGTCATACATTTAATATAATTTAGTTCTGGCATTTGAGTGTAGTCAACACAATACATGATGCCAAGAAGATTCAAATGTCCATCATCTGGCCAATAGGAATGTTTTTCTTTACAAATTCTTTCTTTACAATGCGTTTTGCTCCCAATCCACATAGCGCATGTTTTTTGGTAGTTAACCTTTAAACCAGATATGTTGTCAAAACTATCTAACTCTTTAAATGCTTCTAGCATACTATTTTCTGAACCATCAGTGTATATAGTGGCATTGTCAGCGAGTGACAGTGACATCGGTGCCTTCTACATTAATACCTTTCATGTACTCATTTGTTCTGATATTTTGTGCTAACACCTCAATACATAAAATAAATAAATATGGTGAAAGAGGGTAGCATTGACGACATCCTATTTGTACATATATTAAAAAAAGGTGTTGGATAACCATTTACAAGAACACTTGATTTACATTCGTTATAAAAAATGTCAATCCACCTTAAAATATCATCACCAAAATTATAGTTTAAAAGGACTTTTTTCATAAAAGTGTGGGAAACCGTGTCAAAACCTTTTCAAAATCAATCATTAACACAAGACCAGGAATATTACGTAATTTAGTGTAAACTAGGATGTCGTACATTTTTCTAGTAGTACACTCACCTATATATCTACCCTTCATGAAACCTCATTAATCAGAAGATTTAAAACAAATTTTATTCTTTCGGCTATATACATGATGAGGCAATCTTATATACAACATTTAAAAGTGAATAAAGAGGTCTCCAGTTTTGAATCAATTCACGTGGTTTATCAGATTTAGGTAATAGTGTTATTAAGCCCTGTGTTTGACTTATTGAGAGATGACCTGTATCGAATGCATAATTTAATGAGTTAACAACAAATTGTCCCAGACTTTTCCAAAAAACTTTAAAAAACTCTACTGAA
This sequence comes from Antedon mediterranea, assembly GCF_964355755.1. Lineage (NCBI taxonomy): Eukaryota > Metazoa > Echinodermata > Crinoidea > Comatulida > Antedonidae > Antedon > Antedon mediterranea. Next base: position 20,113,185 of record NC_092674.1, on the reverse strand, counting down.
AAACCATCTGTGTTTGTTTTGTTATGTTTCATTTGTTTGAGGACTTTACTAACTTCTTCAAATGTGAGTTTCCCTTCTATTTTTAATTTATCACTTTCAGCTAAAGTTGTTAGTTTAGCACCCTCTTAAAACCTCCTCAGCCTTGGCTGTATCAATAGGGTGTTCACTGTATAAATGTTTGTAGAAAGTATATATGCTTTCTTTGATTTCTATTTGGCTATTAACTAAAGTAGAATCGTTTTCTTTTATGCAGGTAATTATATATTGATTGGCGTTTCTTTTTTCAAGATTAAGAAATTATTTGCTAGATTTTTCGCCGTCTTCACACCACTGTGCCCTTGGTCTAATTATAATCTCTGCTATCCTGATCAACGTATTTTCTCTAACTCTTCTTTTTTAACCGTCAAATCTTCTAATACAGATTTTTTTTTTGGGTTTAAATTAAAAATATTTTCCAGAATTTCAATTTCATTTACTAGTTTCTTTTCGATTGAATTATTTTTTATATTTTTTTGGCTAAAGTATTTTAGTGTTAACCTTTTAATTTCCATCAAAATTACATCTAAAAAAAGTTGATTATTTATACTAAACTCTCGGACATCCTCGTGATTTTCTTTCTTTGAATATTGATCGATAATTTGTTTTATTTTTTCTTCTACAATAGTGCAATAATCTATATCCTTAAGTAATGAGTTGTTAAACTTCCAAAACCCAGTACCTTTTTTAATATCGTTAAATTGTATTGAAAGTAGAACCATTGAATGGTCGGTCCTATACCCCGGCTTAATGATACAATTTGTAACTTAATGCGTACGTAAGGTCTCTAGAGATTAAAAAGGCTCTGGTAGATGTGTTAGATTACTGATAGAATTATAAGTCAATTTAGAAAAAATCACACGCAATAGGTATTTTTTTGATCTATCAAAAAACTTTGATACGTTAAACCAAACATTTTATTATTTATTATTATGCATTCTGTGTTGCAATGGTTTAAAGATATATTGTCCCCATGAAAAGTGAATGTCACATAATAGGATCGACAAAAAATGGATCGAAAAAAAATGTATTTACTTGAAAAAAAACTGTAATTTAACGGGGAAAAAATAGTCAAATTGGCTGCCAGCCAAATTCTGTATTTTTTTTTGTTAAATTTTACTATTTATTTTTTTATTTTATAGGCCTATGTAAAAACATTATTTTCTCGGGGTTTTTTATCCACGGAAGTGATACATTTTCTTGAAAATCGATCCCGTTTACAAAATATGAATCTTTGTCGGATCTCAGAAATATGTGGAGTAACAAGACTCACTGCTCGGACCATTATTATTTATTTTATATTATGTAATGACATCGCATATTTTTTCCTTTATGCCGATGATACAAATATATTTTACAGTAATAATGACCTCTGAATTACTGTTAACGATACCAACTACATTATATTTGTGAATGCTTTAAGGCTTTAAAAATTAATTCAAAGAAATGTAATATTATTTCAATAACCAGAAAAAGGCTGATGATGTAAATAATTAAACATTTTGCTTAACAATGAGTAGAACGAAAAAAATGTCGGTGTTTTCTTTGATGAGCACTTAACTTGCAACATGTAGGCCTATCAATGAATTGGTTACTATCTGAAAGTATAGGAGTAATCAACAGGACTAAAAGTTTGGTTTCTGTAAATATCCTCCGTACCTTATATCTTGTTTTCCTTATTTTTTATATTGTATGTAGTCTAGGGCTAGGGAAATACCTTTCAATCAAATCTTATTAAATTAAACATTGCTTTAAAAGAGAGTCATATGACGTATAGTTTCAAAATCTTCTTTCACACCTAAGGCCTACGGGAACTAAGGAACTTAATCTAGGCTAATGGAAAGAGATATACATATTTAAATATTTTTTTGTCTTGTGTGAGTTCTTCTCACGTTTATTTAAATTCTCATTGATGAATATATTATATACATATAAGTACATTTGTGACAATTAAAAGTAAGTGTTTAGAGTAGTTAAAATACCGGTATATTTACATAATAAGATGCCAGAATTCATTATATTAACCATATATTTTCTCATTTAAAATTTTAGATACGATGTTAATTAAAATGTAGAAATGAAAAATGGCGGTAAAATACATGATTAAAATTGTCTTGTTAAACTATCTTATTTGTGATCTTATTTGTGTTCGAGTTTGTGTTCGAGTAGAGAGGCTATAAACTCAGGGGAGGAAAATGTAGTATCCTCCCTTTTCACCAAGATAAGATGGATGGTATGAAAAAAAGAGGAATGCAGTAGGTTGAAAGTTAGTTATTTAGAATGATAGCATGAAATGGTATATTTAATGGAAACCGTAAGGTTAGAGTCCATACACGGTGCAAGTCCAAGATGCAATTTTGGCTCTGTGTGTATGTGAGACGCTTCATACCCGATGTCATCTTAGTACAACTACTACTTACAATTTGTATTTACGGTATAACATATTATAGTAGTATAGAAGTATATATATTGAACAAATACACATACCTATAGATTAAATTGACACGTATACGATATAAAATAATGCAAATATAGAAAGATATATATGTTAAACAAATACCAATACATACAGATTATATTGACATGCTTCATGTATTTGAACTATTGTCATCTTAAAAAGGTATACTGTATGTGATGCTTATAAACAGATTTTACGTTGATATGCAGGATTTGTGTCCATTATGATAAGGTAAGAAAGAAAAAGGAATCGATAAAATAATTAAATTATTAACATCAAGTCTTTAGATAGTTTTAATAATTTATCTTTTAGGTTATTCGTCCATTTCTTCTGAGCCTTATGTAAATTATTCATAAATTCATTTGTTAATAAATGCTTTAATTCATAGTAAAATAATCTCCAAATTATTTTTGATTCCTGATTTTGTTTCTTTTCTTTTCTTATTACTAAACACGATTTATAGATGCAAAAAGTAAATATTGAAATAAGTTCATTTACAGTTTTCGTTTCCGATCCTTTAACAATATTACGCCAGGTTATATCAATCTTTTGTACAAAACAGTTTGAGATCAAAAACTTAAATACAATCCATATGGGTTTAATCTTATTACATGAAAATAACAAATGTTTTTCATTTTCAATTTCACTATTACATCTTTCACATATGTCATTTATTGAAAGTTTCCAAATTTTTAACTTACTTTTACACGCAAGAATACGATGTAGTAGTTTGAAATTGAATTGCGCGACTTTTGTGATATGTGTCATAGAAAACACCTTGTTATACCATACGGTATCCCATGCAAAAGTGTAATTTTGAAATTCTATCTCCCATTTTTCTTGTGCTATAGGAGTTGATATTATATATCGTCTGCAAGCTGAGCTATCTTAACAGTACATTCTTCATCATTTATTTTTGGCAATTCAATTCCTTTACATAGGGGATTGTTCCATATGTTACAGGCCATCAATTCAACTACCAATATAAATAACAAGGCCGATAAAGGACACCCTTGTCTTATTCCACGTTCCATATTAATGCTTTCCGACATCCAACCATTATTTACCATTATACGTTCTGTATCAGTATATATTACTTTAATCTATTTAATAAAAGAAGGACCAAATCCAAATTTTGTTAGCGTTTTTAACATTAAATTTCTGTTAACCGAATCAAACGCTTTTGCAAAATCGAGGAAAATTAAGGCGCCGGGTTTGTTTTTGATATTAGTAAAATAAAGTATATCTTCTACAAGTCTTATGTTTTCACCACCAAATCTTCCAGTAATGTAACCTTTTTGATCAGAATGTATAATAGTTGATATTACTTTTTGTAATCTGATTGATAGAACATGAGCTAATATCTTATAATCTACATTAATGAGTGTGATAGGTCGCCAGTTTTCTAACTTCTCTCTTTGTCCACTTTTGAAAAGTAATTGAATTATACCTCTCCTTTGTGAATTTGAAAGTATGTTGTTGTGATAATTATAGTTCAGAGCTGTACACAGCATTTCTTTTATATGGTCCCAAAACTTTCTGTAAAATTCAACACTCAAGCCATCAGATCCTGGGCTTTTATTAAGGTGCATTTTTAAAACAGCATTTGTGCATTCATCAACTGATAATAATCCCTCACATTTAGTATAGTCATCAATTGAAAGTTTGCTTACATTTGATCTGTGTAAGTACTCATTAATTTTATGATCAGGGATATTTTTTTTGCATATAGCTGTCTGAAGAAACTTACTTCTTCCTTTATAATTTCAGATGTGTCTGATGTGTATTTTCCATTACTTTTTAATACTGAAGTAATGTGTTTTCTTTTTGCGTTGGATTTTTCTAATCCTAAAAAGAATTTAGTGTTTTTTTCTCCCTTTTCAAACCAGTCCAATCGGGATCTAATTTGGGCACCGTGTGCTTCAATTGAATATATATCATTAAGCTCTTTCTGGATGTTGCTTAATTGGATGTTTGTTTCATCATCATGCAATATCAAGTTTATTTGTTAATTCTTTGACTTTTTTGAACAATTCTTCTTTATTAACTTGTCTTTTTTGTTTCTTTTGTTTACAATATGTGCTAGAAAATGTTTTGATCTTAACTTTTAGGTATTCCCAGAGGAGGTCCGGGCTAAGATTATTTTCATTATTTTTTACATTTCTAATTATTCTGATTATGTTTACATTGTAATCATTATCATTTAAAATGCTGTTATTAATTTTCCAAAGTCCAGGACCTTTTTCTGCTTGGTGGTTTACAATTTTAAGAGAGATTGCTTGATGATCAGAACAGATAGATGGTCTAATGTCGCAAGACACAATTTCACCGTTTTTATAGAGGGCGTTCGAAACACACCAAAAATCTAACCTTCTGTATGTTTCTTTTCGTCTCCACGTATACTGAGTTTTGTTTTTGTGGCATTGTCTCCATTATTATGTCAATTAGTTTATGATTACGCATACAATTTTTTAATATTTGTGGCGAGTTATCATAAGTATTTACACTGTTCTTTTGATCAAGATTACGTTGTAATATACAGTTCATATCACCGCCAATTATGATATGCTCATCAACACTACAAAGAGAATCGATCTTCTTTTCAAGTTTCTTAAAGAATAACGATCTTTCTTTGTAATTATTTGGCGCATACACATTTATTAAAGTAAAAATTTGTCCGTTATATTCTAAACTTAAAATAAGTAGTCTACCTTCCTCATCTAAGTACTAACTGTATTAATCATAACTATCCCCATATAGTTTACGACATGTTTGAACTTAATGTCAATTTCTATACTACAACACTAGGTCATCCTCTTATATTCATCTTCCAAAACGCAAGACCACTATTTCACCAAAGTTAGCGATAATCTGGTGCAAAACTTTGGAATATTTTGCTTGTTTCGTTCATGCATAGGTCCTATGCTATTCTTAAATTTTGAATTTTAGAAACAATGTTGATGCATTTGTGTGTTTTGCTAGCTGCTGTCAGGTAGGTGACGTGCGCGTATAGAACAGATGATATTTTGGGCTTTGTTTGAAAATTGTTTTGTAACTAACAATTAATCATGACATTTTTTACTCTATCATACTACCTTTTCAAGTATTTGTTCTGGAATTTCTTGTTATTTCAAATCGTGTTTCTTGATTTCGGCAGTAGGCTAATCATGTTATCAATACTTTCCATGCCAGAGAATTTAAGAGCGTTTTTTAATGTGTTTTCTGTTCGAAATATCAAACAGAAATGGCGTCTGTTTATTCTTCGCTACCATAGATATAGAATAAACGTCACAATATTTTATTTACGTGAGCGTTTTTATTGCTATGGTGGTAACTATATAAATTAAGCGCTCCTATTTCTCATACACATTTATATACCTTTAAAATACACTTTAACAAAACATTGACTATACATTTACATAATATTCGTGTTCTTTATCATTTTTATATTGACGTAAACAATACATGTAATAAAAAAAATCATTACAATTTATTTTACATCTGATTCGAAAAGAAAACACATGTTTTATTTATATTTCGAAGGCAGGAGGAGAAGTGTAAAATTATGTAGTGGGTTGAACTACATCTCCTGTTCCATTAACATTATTTTAAAGATGTATTGTCCCCCAAAATCATGAAAAATAAAGATTTTTTAAATCGGACTTTGAATAGGCCATTTTGCAGTTTTAATGAAGTTGTTCACTTCCATAAGAAAAAAAAACGGGGAAAAAAAAAATTATTTCACCTATAAAAAGACAAAATAAACAGTTAAATTACCCAAAAACTTCCAGACAATTTGACCATTTTTTGCTTTAAATTACATTTTTCTCAGGTAAATAAATTTTTTTCAGACCCAATTTTTTGTGAGAGTGAATAACTATTATGTGACATTAAAATAACATATTCAACAAAAAAATGTAAAAAAATATTTTTTTAGGGGACAATATATCTTTAAAAGATGTCTCTTTTCCTCAATTAATGCACTTGATAAATACAATACGATACATGTATTTACGTCCGTCTTGGCGTTCCATATCATATACCGGATTTTTATACTCCGAGACGTGACAACGACGACGATCGAGTAAACTCGTGTCACGTACGTACGTCGGTCACACACAGTACGTCATACTCACATCCTCCTCTCTCGACTCTCTCTCTGCTGATCCCATCCCCACCACCACCAGCCAGCCAGATCTTTCGATCTTTCAGTCTCAACACGAAGAGGCCTAGCTAGGCGATTATTAACCTCAGTCTAGTTACTGTAGTCTATTGTAAGATTTCACTTGAATATCATTGATAATAGAGCGATAGTTAATACAGGCCTAGCCTACCTATCCTAGTCTAGGTAGGCCTAGCCGGCGCTAGTTCCGTTTCGCACCTGCCGTTTATTTTGACTCAAAATTGGTTAAGTAACTTTATCGCGAGTACCACACCTTAGAATTAGGCCTCAAAAATATTTTTACGAAGGAGATCACACAAAAAGTAAAAAATTAATCCTTTAAATTGATGAATTTACAGGTGTGTTTCTCTCGCACATCGGTTCGTGAATTTCGCATACTCCATGTTCAATGTTGTTGTTTCTATGGAGCGCCAAAAGAGCAATCATAATAGAGGGCTAAAAACTCAATAAATTGCGTATATTTAATGCATTTATTGGTGAAAATTACGTTCAATTTTATCATATTTTGTCAATGTCAATGCAACAAAAATATTACTGTTGATACTGTACATGGTTTTTGCAGGAACTTTTAGGAATGAAAATCGACAAATTCATCATCATATTACATGTACTGTAGGGGTATACCTTAATCTAAATAATATGCCTCTTAGTCTTACTCTTAGGTCTAGGGTTGGTTGCTATTTGAAAACAGCAAATTATTAGCAGTAAAATGTTACAGCATTTTTATTGACAAAATATATTAAAATTAAACGTGTATTTCAATAATAAATGCATTAAAAGAAGACGCATTCCACTGAGTTTTTAACCATCTATTGTTGTTGCTCTTTTGGCGCTCCATAGAAACGAAAATATTGAACTTGGAGTATGCTAAATTCGCGAACGGTATGCGAGAAACATGTCTGTGAAATCATCAATTTAAGGATTTATTAGTTACTTTTTATGTGATTCTTCTTCATAAAAGTACTTATCAGGCCCAATTTTAAGGTGTGGTATTCACAATAAGTTGCTTAATAATTTGGAGTCAAAAGGAAGTCGAAATAAAAACAGGTGCGAAACGGAACTAGCGCCGCCTAGCCTACCTTCTAATAATACTATGACTACTAGCTAGGGCCTAGGCCTATAGGCCTAGAGGTAGGCCTACTGGAACTGTATATTGACTAGCAGAGGGCCTAGGCTAGGCCTAAAGGAGAGGCCTAGCTAGTAGGCTGGGCCTATTCAGAACCGCCTACCTAGTAGGGTAGGCCTAGATAATAATAATAAGCCTATTTACTAGCCTAGGGCCAGGCCTAGTTAGAATAAAATTGATCAACTTGATTCAAAAGTCTTGATTTAGGTCTAGTAGGCCTAGGTTAGGCCTAGGATAATTTTAGTCTAGGCCCTAGTCGACGATCGGGCCTATTCCAAGACATTCGGGCCAAACTGTGTGGATGTTCGGCCAAACATAATTAGACGATCGGGCCCATTCTAACAATAAATAAAAGACGATCGGATTCACGAAAATGAATTTGGTTGGATTTATAATTGTTCACCATAATAAAATAAATTAAAGATGTTTCCACTAGGCCTAGAGAAGGTATATTTTTGGTAGCAAAAAAGAACATCAGAATAAAATAAAAGCACATCAATCAAGCCCACAACTGCTGCTATAGTATACATGCTCGATCAATAATTTGGTTACTGTAACAACACATTATTTCACTTCATTCACTCGGTATGTATGTGTGACAATATGCCTAGAACTCAATTATAAACTATAATGGAACGAATAATACAAACGGTACATTTGGCTATTAAGACTATCGGGACCAACGCATAAGACGATCGGGCCCAATCCCCTAGACCTAATCTAGCCAGCAGGGGCCTGGGCCTACCTAGCTAATAGAGTACAGTACTACCTCCTAGGGGCTAGGCATATTTTAGGGCCTTTGTCTTGCTGCTAGTGCTAGAGGGTCGTACCTCTAGTGTAGGCGGCGCAGCGCTAAATGAATGTGTGTGGAATCCTAGATGGAGTGTGGGTTAAAGATTTTGGGCCCATTATAGAGTACGGATACGATCAAGTCCACTTTTTTATGATGGGCCTGATAATCTTAACATTGGGCCTGACCGATCTATGTACAGTATATGTGTTTGTAATCCATATACACCACACCAAATGGATGAAGTGAAATACTAACAGTATTGATTGTACGTGGGATCCACTTGTGTCTCACTGGAAGCAGCAGTCATCATGGGCTTGAATTGATATGCTTTTATTTTATACTTAGACTTTTTGGTCTGCCAAAAATATAGTGTATATTTCCAGCAGAAAACAGACCTTTAATATGAATGACACTGTATTATATGTGTAAATCTTATCTGAACCTTATAGATCTGTATATTGTATACACTACAACGTTTTTTATTTATATGCTATTTCAGAAGTGAAGTCATAATAATAATAGTAATACTGAGAACTTTTGGAAGTCTTCACTCTCATCTCTTATTTGTGCAGTATTTGCTTATTTTACTGTACAATACTTGGTACTGTGTAAACTTGTGTAGACGTCATTAAAAAAGATTAAAATGTCTTTTACACCACAATTGATATCGCCAAGGACAATTACAGATGTACAAACAATTGTCATGGATAGAGGTGAGTGATTAATAATAAGATGTAGAATATGTTTTTTAAGATACTGGATTACTTTTCAGTAGTCCTTTTTAGTGCAGTATATCTATAGTGGAAAACTGCTCTTACAGCTCGTGGCCTATTCAGCCCATACAGGAGTAAAGCCTTGTAATTTCAACATAGCAGCAAAGTTTAATTGATAAATTATAATATAAATGTAAATCATAATATTTGTCAAAATTGTTGCCAACTACACAATGTCCAAAATAATATTGTATAATTTGTTTAGCAATTTATTAATATTATTAAATGTTTAAGTTGTTTTCTATTTGTAAATAAACTGGAATAAGTCTCAATTTGGAAGACCAAAAAGTTGAAAGTGACAAACTACACAGACAAAACTTTTGGAGTATTCATAAACAATACATGTTTTATGTTATTTTTAGGATTAAAACCAAATATTGCAACCATGCGATCTGAAGCAGATGGCATGGAAAATACGCATTCAGAGACTAGTACCATCAGAGGTACACCCACAAGGCATCAGTTTATGAACACACAACTCAGGAATTCTACCGAAGAAGCCTACAAGGAAAGACTTCTACAAAAAGCTTTTGAAGCATCACCAAGTCATAGAAGCTTTCAGAAAGGAAAGAACAGCCCATTTATAAGAACTCATGATAGTGCTGTAGTCGATATGAGTTTTGTTGATGCCTCTGATCACAAGGTAGATGAGCTGGAGAATCAGGTGGAAGAACTTGAACAATTGTTGCAGAAAGAGAGGACAGCTGCAGAGAAAGAAAAGGAACGATTTGAAGCTGAATTAGCAGCCCAATGTCAGGTTAGATGCTTTTTTAATAGATAATAACAGCCATAATATCAGTCAATGGAAGGCACTCCTTGACCATGGTTCTGGTGGTAAAAAGCTTTCAGATTTAAAACAAGAGGTCTAGTGTATTGTACACACATCTGGCTTGGATGCACTTAAGAGAACCCCAGTGAATCTTTATTCTGGAGTTTTCTTTCATTTCAGCCCTGGTCTAGTTCAATCACCTGGTTATGGAAACCACAATAATGGACTGGCCCTATATCCCAATTGAACAAAAAAGGAACTAACCTGATAATTATAATGGTTAACAACAGTTAGCTGTTCGCATACTTGCCACTGTAAATTAATTGGGTTAACTTACTACAATACATTGCAATTAATTATTATACATTTTATAGGTAAACAAGGAGCTCAAGAAGTTATTAGTTGCATCTGTTGGCTCAGACATCCAACACCAGTTAGAGACCCAGACAAGAGATAAGACCCAGTTAGCACAAGACCTGGAAAGCACAATTGGATGTCTGGCAAAGGAGCGTGAAAATTTTGAAAGGGTCAACATACAGTGCGATGTTTGGCGGAGTAAATTTTTAGGCAGCAGGTAAATATAGAACTCAATACACACACAAACAAATTTATGTAGGAATTGGTTAGTGACTTTCTTTAAATTTATCACACTTGCAGAATAATCCGTGCAACTGCATTAATTTGATAAAAATCCAGAAATAGACTTGCCTTTTGTTTTTAATGATTGTCTGCCTTGTTTCTCCTCCAACTTGTAGTTCGAAAAAGTCACATTTAATAAATTACTAATTATTATAACTGTACAATAATTAATTATAAAAATGGGATTTAGTTCGTTGAGTTCGATCGTTGTCTGGTCGAAAGTCAAATAGATACTGCAATTTTAAAATAATAAAAATACTTTCTATGAACTAGTTCTGAAGTAAACAGTTAATATAGACCTTGTAAATGAAGATTAAATAAAAGCCATGTGCAATCTAATAAAATGTTTCTTATAATATTGATTTTTTATTTTAGGGTACAAGTAGACGAATTAGTCTCATTACGAAATAGTCTAAACATGCTACTCCAAGAATCAACATATACATTACAAAAACTAATGGATGAAAGATCTGAAATGAGAAAGCACATGATGAGATCAAACAGGTAATTCCAAGAATTTATATCATTTCAATTCATTTAGTCCTTTAAGTTCAAGTGTCTTCAATACAACCAGGTATCAAACAAAATTGCTGGTTATAAGAAAAGAGAACGAGATACAAATTTAAAACATTTAAAAGGTCATAATACTCTAATTTTGTTCATGCTAAACATTCAGGTCAATTGCTAAAGTGTACATGGCATGTTTTTAATTTCTGAAAATTACTGAAAAATGACAATTCTGTGAGTATCATTTGCTGGATCTCAAGGAAATGCACATAAAATAAGAAAAAGCTAAATCAAAATGATACAGTAAAACAGCCAGAAATAAAATGTATAGCTTTCGGGCAGCATCAGCCTTTCCTCCGTTCAAGAAAATAAAATATATACTTAACATAAAAATACTATAAAAATATTCTATAACCAAATTTAAGATCTCAAACATAAAAACATGATTGTTTATTTGCAGACTTCTTCAGTACCTTTCTCTAGCTCTACAGAGATCACAGACACTCTCTCAATCAAACATTGTACCATCCAGCAACGTAATAACACTAGCTCTTCATAATGAACAACTTTCAAATGCAATATCCACTCATTTGCTGGGCAACATAGCCATAGACAGTGGAACATCTAAGAAAGACAATATCTTTGTTGAATGGACACATGCTGAAATGCTTGCCAAGGATGTAAGTTTAATTGTCTACCTTGCCATTTTAACTCAACATGCTTCTATTAAACATTTGATCCCGCTGGCAGGAATAGCACATCCATCACCTGATAATTCCATTATGCGAGAGGTTTTAAACAATCTTATTTAGCATATTATTATTGTTGTAGAACCTATATTTTAGAGGACACTTTTGGAACCCAACAAAGTGTCCCATGAACAGAGGTTGGCTGTAGTAGAAAACATATTTATATACTGCTCCTTATTTGTTTCACAGAAAAGTGTCCCGTTGAGAGGGATACTGTATTTAGAATTTAGTGTTTTGATTAGTTTTGTGTATAGAAGATTTTGGGTTAATCATACATACAGTAATAGATGTTTTGCCTTTCGTTCTCTCCAACACAAAACTGACTGCATGAATTATTCACTTAATGGTGAGCAAATGTGCTAATTCCTGCCAGATCGGCATACATTTCCATATACATGGCGTATACAGTAGTACTGTACTTGAACAAAAATCCCGCTGCTGATCATTGAATTCTAGTTAAAACTAAAGTACAGAATTTGTAAAATCAATTTTAATCTACATTTAGAATTGTTTAATTTTCAGATATTGTTAAACAAAACCAACTCGGTAAAAAAATCTACGATGCAAGTAATCTCAAGTCCAGAGAGTCCAACACCTATGCATAAAACTTCAAGTAATAATCATACGGGGAGCACAACTCCTATGCAAAAAATGATAGACAGGTATCATCCACTAACCAAATATGACAATTTGACACTTAACTGTTGTGTAAATTGTACAGGAGAAATTAAAGTTTTATAATGTTTTTTTTAATTTAACAATATTTAAGTTTTTTTATTTGTTTTTATTGTTTATTAAAAAAGTGGAATTTTAACCAATAGGAATTTTGTTATTGTCATATTAGAGACTGTTTTGAACAATGTGCATATTTTGTATTCAAAATTAACTTCTATATATAAATTATTTAACCCAGTGACTGTGCATGCAATAGTTAATGATACTATAGTAAATTTTATTTAAATAAGTGATTTATATACATCTTTTAGCCAATGATTTCACCACCAGCCTCTGAAATGTAAAAGTTTCCGATAGCAAAAATCATATTTTAATCATGTTTGCACAATCCTATACCTTATTAGCTTATGTCGACAAAGAACTGTGGTGACATACACGCTTTGAGCAACTGGACTCAAATCAACTGACTTACCTTGACCAAAATTAATGCAAACTGAAACAACTGAATACGTTACATTTCATCACGTGTCCAGTATAAGTAATCGCGACCAGTACCAACTGGTTCAACATTACCATATAATCTTACTGGTTCCTATCTAACCATAAATCACGATCTGCACAGTAAGGTAACAACAATTAAAAACCGGTTTCTACATAAGCACTCGCACACTGGTTGCGTTCAGTGCCATTCAGTTCTGTGTCGACATAAGCTCTCTTGCAGTTGAATTGGGTTCAGTACTGTGTCAACATACAGTAAGCTCTCTTGCAGTTGAATTGCATTCAGTTCTGTGTCGACATAAGCTCTCTTGCAGTTGAATTGCGTTCAGTTCTGTGTCAACATAAGCTCTCTTTCAGTTGAATTGCGTTCAGTTCTGTGTCAACATAAGCTCTCTTTCAGTTGAATTGCGTTCAGTTCTGTGTCAACATAAGCTCTCTTGTAGTTGAATTGCGTTCAGTTCTGTGTCAACATAAGCTCTCTTGCAGTTGAATTGCGTTCAGTTCTGTGTCAACATAAGCTCCCTTGCAGTTGAATTGCGTTCAGTTCTGTGTCAGCATAAGCTCTCTTGCAGTTGAATTGCGTTCAGTTCTGTGTCGACATAAGCTCTCATGCAGTTGAATTGCATTCAGTTCTGTGTCGACATAAGCTCTCTTGCAGTTGAATTGCGTTCAGTTCTGTGTCGGCATAAGCTCTCTTGCAGTTGAATTGCGTTCAGTTCTGTGTCAACATAAGCTCTCTTGCAGTTGAATTGCGTTCAGTTCTGTGTCAACATAAGCTCTCATGCAGTTGAATTGCGTTCAGTTGTGTGTCGCCATAAGCTCTCTTGCAGTTGAATTGCGTTCAGTTCTGTGTCAACATAAGCTCTCTTGCAGTTGAATTGCGTTCAGTTGTGTGTTGACATAAGCTCTTATGCAGTTGAATTGCTTTCAGTTCTGTGTCAACATAAGCTCTTATGCAGTTGAATTGCGTTCAGCTCTGTGTCGACATAAGCTCTCTTGCAGTTGAATTGCGTTCAGTTCTGTGTCAACATACATAAGCTCTTATGCAGTTGAATTGCGTTCAGTTCTGTGTCAACATAAGCTTTTATGCAGTTGAATTGCGTTCAGTTCTGTGTCAACATAAGCTTCCCAATAGACATGACCTTATTTCTGTATAATCTACCACAAAAAGTAATTTTACAAAACCCTTTTTTGAATAGGTCATTTTGATTTTGATGTTATTCACTCCAACCAAAAATTGGACCTTAAAAAATTGTTTACCATAATTTAAAGGAAAATGAAATTGTCAAACATAAGCGGATCAGTATTTGGTGAAATATGCTTATTTTATCTTTTAAGCAAAATCATTTTTTTTGGCCAAAAGTAAATGACTATTAAAATTACAAAATGGCGTATTCAAAGTTTAATATTACTTAACTTATTCATGTTTAGGGTGGGAAAGCACATTTTTAATGTTTTCAATGATTTGTGAAACATTTGATTATTATTTTGACTAAATAAGTGAAATGTTTTTTAGCTGTTGTACAAAGTATTGTATATTTCTGAATTAGGTGCTAGCAATGAAAATACGACAAAAAGTGAATCTATAATAAACATTAAAACATTGAAATTATGTTTTGTCTTTGACTTGACTAAATATCATACAAATAATGAATGTTTATGAGTGGAATGGTACAAATATTCCATGAAAAATGCCCTTCACATGCTTACATTATATACTGTACACAATATTGTATTACAACAAATTTCTGTTCTGTAGTAGTATTCATTGATTGACATGCTCTACAATTTTCATGTTTTTATTGCCATTGTTCGTTTTATATGTATAAGGGTAGCCATAAAAACGAGTATTGCTCTTTTGGTTTTATCCCTCCATTTATATTGCATTATTTTATATCTATTTATCTCATCTTATAGTCAATGCAATTAAACATCACATTTTTTTTTATAAATAAACATCTGTGCCGGTGATGTTTATATATAAACAAAGGATCTCTTCGGAGATTCTGCTTCGTGAATAAATACTGAAAGACGACGTATTAATTTGATCTCTGGTGCGCGTGCCTACATTTGAAGGACTAGTGCTGTTTCATCATACCACGCCGAGAATGTTAAAGAGTTGCTATCCAATCCGAGTTTGAACAATACCATCAATAACCAGAACCAGTTGCGACAATCAGTTTGGTGTTGATATCAGCACAGTTTGCACACTATATTTCTGTTAAGTTAAGTTGCTCGAAAGTGGACAGCTCTAGAACAACGACTGTAGTTATACTTTCAGTTGAATTGAGTTCATGCAGTTCCAGTCATCAAAGCCCCATTGGTCCAATGGTTAGGACATCTGCATATCAAGCAGAAGTTTCCGGGTTCGAATTTAAACTTTTTCCTCATTCTCACAGATTTCCTCATCTTTATCGTTTCAAAATTTTATTTTTTTATTTATTCAATTTCTGCCATATACATTACAAAGAAGACAAAACAATTATAAAAGGGGGCAAGGAAAGACCAAACAGGTGCTAAACACCTATCCATTCGAGATATAATCTATATTCCATTGACAGTTTCTGCTCAACTGTAAAAGGTAAACAAACTTTTACCTATAATATTATGTTAAGCTTCAAAAAGATTAATTTTGATTGGCTAGTGTGAATTGACAGTGAGTCAGCATATTATTGCATCACTGTTTATTTTTAGATAGCTACACAGTAATCACATGTGAAGTGTACAAATCCTCAGGTCTCTTATCTATTTTATTTGTACAGTACAATTTATTTACTCCATAGCAGAGGTAAGTACTGTACAGTATGTGCATTTTTGTTATTCTGTGACACAGAAACACAGTTAGGCTAGTAATGTGTTACTGTGCATTGCATCTAAAGCTATAACTCTGGGAAACGCATATAATTATTTATCACCTCTGCTACCAAGGTTTAAAGACCCCTTCCCTGCAATTTTGGACGTTTTTTGGAAAATAATACATATATATCACTTTAAAAACATTAAACCATGTCATTCCTTGTCTTAAATGTACGTTTTATGGTAAATTATGATAAAAAGTGAGAAACAATGCACTACCTAAGTAGCTCGCGGCGATCGACCTCTCGTGGACGGTCTTAGGCCTAGCCTAGCTAGGCTTAGTTTTGTAGGCCTAGCTGGTAAACATCGATAACGTACGAACATCGTACGCTAGCTATATACCTAGCCTGACGTTGTATAGTTGCTGCATTAATTGTCTTTCTATTTTTGCCAGACTCCGTTGATACAAATTGGGGAAAACCCGGTATTTTCGCTGAAAAGTTAGGAGTCTTCCATTTGTTTTGGCTTCACGATCGATCGAAAAGTGGCCGAATTACAGGTGAAAAACAAAAATATCAATCCGCGCGCAATGCATTTTGGGATTTATAGCGGGCCGCTATAATTATTAGAATCGATTTATTTTTCACATTTTTAACCGTTTAAAGACGAAAAAAGTTATCGCAATAGGACCATGTAGGCTAGTATTATTTTTACATTAAATATAGTTTGTGATCTTAAATTAGATCTCAAAAACGTAGGGAAGACATCAATTAAGTGAAATTACATCAATTTGTGTGAGATAAGGAGCAATGATCTATTTTTTTCGCAGCCTTCTTGCTATATGCTCAAATATAATGTCTTTAAAACCATATGTCAAATTGAGGCAGGAAACCTATATATTATTTTTTTTTTTGGTATATAAATAGTAAAATAATCTAAATGAAAAAAATCATTACTGTAGTGTCAATGTGTTTTGTTTATTCCAAACAATGTTCCATGGGGAGCATTTATTTGAGATGTGTGGGGTGGGGAAGTGGTTTGTGGGGGTGTAGGGAGTGGTTTGTGGGGGTGTAGGGAGTGGTTGGTTGGTTGGTTGGGGTGTAGGGAGTGGTTGGTGGGTGTGTAGGGAGTGGTTGGTGGGGGTGTAGGGAGTGGTTGGTTGGGGTGTAGGGAGTGGTTGGTTGGGGTGTAGGAAGTGGTTGGTTGGTTGGGGTGTGGATGTTTATTCAACCACGAAAAACAATAAGCCATTTTATCACCTATTAAAAGGGCACTCCTGAATTTGCATTGTTGATGAAGATTGTTGAAACCATCTTGCTATTAAATTAAAGTAAATTCTTCTTGACCTGTGGGGATTATGATCTCAGAGAATAATAATCCACTAAAATAAAGAACAGTTGATGTCAATATCCTGCTTCAGTATTTAAAAATTCTTTATGCAATTGTTGAAGAACTAAATAACAGATTAGTGTGTTGTCCATACTAACATTTTGCAATGACTTGAAATCATTTGACTGGACAGTAATCAGAGTATAGAGCCTATGATTTAGTAATTGAAAACAAAGTCTATTTGAACATTCATGTTTTTTATTTAAATACAAATAACAACAAAAAAGATGATGTTGGAGCATTGTATGTGTAGGTCTACTTACTAGAATCATAAATTTGCTTACCAATCCTAACAATTTACGGTACATGATATTCATTCAATATCAATGTCAAAAGTTTTTGTAAATATAAATAATTGTTTACCATCAAACACAATCATAATAATAGCCTACAAGGTGTTAATTTTCAAATGTTATTGTCTAAGCAGATTTATGAATATAGAATCATGGGTGCATCAAATTCAATGTCTGAAAAGCGAGTGGTAATTATTGGAGGAGGATATGGTGGGTTGCAGACAGCAAGCAGTTTGAAAGGGAAATGCCAAGTTACTTTAATTGATCCGAAAGATGGCATGCATGCAAATACAGCATCACCTAGAGCGTGTGTAGAAACAGGTATTATAGTAGAGCAGTTAAGGCCATAAAAATAACCAAGTTGTGCACTTTATTACCAAAGCATGAAACTTGCCACAAAGTTTCTTTGATGTATATAGATTCAAAATATCGGGGGGTGCCAAGTGTCCAACGTCCGGTATGGCGGCCATCTTGATTTCAAAATGGCCACCATAAAAACAAAAAGTGTTCATATCTTGGCAACTATAAACAGTAGAGACTTGATTCTGGTGTTAAATTGTTCACAAACCACATATTTCTATTTGCTCTAATGAAAAGTTTCGTCAAAAAATGACCGGAAATGACGTTTCTTCGAGTTTGACCTTTGACCTCTTATCTGTATATCTCAGTAACTACTGATCATTTTCAATCGATTTTGGTGTCATTTTGTTCAGAATAGAGACATTTATATTTGTAGTAATGAAACATTTTCACATAAAATGACTGGAAATACAATTTATAACCTTTGACATATATAATTATGTGAACATACTGTATGTGGTTTACATTGGTATAAATGCACCTAATTTGTTTTACCGAAATAAATGACACTTAATGCAAAAATGACCAGGAATTTATTATTATGAATTTTTGACTTTTGATGTGATAGGATAGGCGTAAAGTATGACAGATCACTGAGAAACAGCAATCACTGAGCTCATCTATGCCGACTTGTTTGCTAAACTGTGAAGTGTCAATCGTTATATAAAAGTTGGTTGGTCCTCTCTCCTTCATCTTTTCTTTTTTTTTTTTGATGTATTATACCATATGGAAAATTGTCTGAAATAAAAGTTGAATTGAATTGTTAGATGCCATTTGGAAATATTTTTGATGTAAAGTAGCATTCTTTCGTTGGCCTCTTTGATGTTGCATATGAGACAAGTTCGGAAAGTTCTCATTTTCATGAGTTAAGAGAACATCGTCTTTCAAAGTACTTACTACAGTAGACCTACTTTCATTAGTCAGAAACTCAGATAATTCTTGGTCATTTTCGTTGCATCTAAACAAATGTACTCAATTTGTATGGTAATGAGCCTTTGCTGTAAACCATCTGAATCCTTTTCCTCGATTTTCTCTAGTCATTGATTTTTTAGCAAAATCCGAACCAAATAAATTCGTAAAAGACATCTCAATATAATTATTCAAGTAATCCTCAAATTAGTGACATTTGGACCTACAATATACTGTTCTGTACAAGACCTTTTTAGGCATCCACCTGTGGACTTTCACTTTGAAGGTCTCCTAATCATACAAGAAACAATGTCTGATTTAATCAATCAAAGTAGTGGGTCCAGACCATCCACAGACAAAGAAGGGGGTATAAGACCATCCACAGACAAAGAAGGGGTATAAGACCATCCACAGGCAAAGAAGGGGGTATAAGACCATCCACAGACAAAGAAGGGGGTATAAGACCATCAACAGACAAAGAAGGGGTATAAGACCATCCACAGACAAAGAAAGGGGTGTAAGGCCATCTACAGACAAAGAATGGGGTGTAGGACCATCCACAGACAAAGAAGGGGGTGTAAGACCATCCACAGACAAAGAAGGGGGTGTAAGACCATCCACAGACAAAGAAGGGGGCATAGGACCCTCCACAGACAAAGAAGGGGGTGTAAGACCATCCACTGACAAAGAAGGGGGTATAGGACCCCTTACAGACAAAGAAGGGGTATAAGACCATCCACAGACAAAGAAGGGGGTGTAGGACCATCCACAGACAAAGAAGAGGGTGTAGGACCATCCACAGACAAAAAAGGGGATGTAGGACCATCCAAAGACAAAGAAGGGGGTATAAGACCATCCACAGACAAAGAAGGGGTATAAGACCATCGACAGAGAAAGAAGTGGGTGTAAGACCATCCACAGACAAAGAAGGGGTGTAAGACCATTCACACAAAAAGAAAAAGGTGTAAGACCATCCACACACAAAAAAGGGGTGTAATACCATCCACACACAAAAAAAGGGGTGTAATACCATCCACACACAAAAAAAGGGGTGTAATACCATCCACAGACAAAGAAAAGGGTGCAATACCATCAACAGACAAAGAAAAGGGTGTAATACCATCAACAGACAAAGCAAAGGGTGTAATACCATCAACAGGCACAGAAGGGGGTATAATACCGTCCACAGACAAATAAAGGGGTGTAAGACCATCCACAGACAAAGAAGGGGGTGTAGGACCGTCCACAGACAAAGAAGGGGTATAAGACCATCCACAGGCAAAGAAGGGGGTATAAGACCATCCACAGACAAAGAAGGGGGTATAAGACCATCAACAGACAAAGAAGGGGTATAAGACCATCCACAGACAAAGAAAGGGGTGTAAGGCCATCTACAGACAAAGAATGGGGTGTAGGACCATCCACAGACAAAGAAGGGGGTGTAAGACCATCCACAGACAAAGAAGGGGGTGTAAGACCATCCACAGACAAAGAAGGGGGCATAGGACCCTCCACAGACAAAGAAGGGGGTGTAAGACCATCCACTGACAAAGAAGGGGGTATAGGACCCCTTACAGACAAAGAAGGGGTATAAGACCATCCACAGACAAAGAAGGGGGTGTAGGACCATCCACAGACAAAGAAGAGGGTGTAGGACCATCCACAGACAAAAAAGGGGATGTAGGACCATCCAAAGACAAAGAAGGGGGTATAAGACCATCCACAGACAAAGAAGGGGTATAAGACCATCGACAGAGAAAGAAGTGGGTGTAAGACCATCCACAGACAAAGAAGGGGTGTAAGACCATTCACACAAAAAGAAAAAGGTGTAAGACCATCCACACACAAAAAAGGGGTGTAATACCATCCACACACAAAAAAAGGGGTGTAATACCATCCACACACAAAAAAAGGGGTGTAATACCATCCACAGACAAAGAAAAGGGTGCAATACCATCAACAGACAAAGCAAAGGGTGTAATACCATCAACAGACAAAGCAAAGGGTGTAATACCATCAACAGGCACAGAAGGGGGTATAATACCGTCCACAGACAAATAAAGGGGTGTAAGACCATCCACAGACAAAGAAGGGGGTGTAGGACCGTCCACAGACAAAGAAGGGGGTGTAAGACCATCCAATGACAAAGAAAGGGTATAGGACCACTTACAGACAAAGAAGGGGGTATAAGACCATCCACAAAAAGAGAAAGAGGTGTAGGACCATCCACAGACAAAGAAGGAAGTGTAGGACCATCCACAGACAAAGAAGGGGTGGAAGACCATCTACATACAAAGAAAGGGGTGTAAGACCATCCACATACAAAGAAAGGGGTGTAATACCATAAACGCGCACAGAAGGGGGTGTAAGACCATCCACAGACAAAGAAGGGGATATAAGACCATCCACAGACAAAGAATGGGGTATAAGACCATCCACAGACAAATAATGGGGTATAAGACCATCTACAGACAAAGAAGGAGGGCTGGGACCACATTAACCGAG
The DNA here is from genome assembly GCF_964355755.1 of Antedon mediterranea. Classification (NCBI taxonomy): domain Eukaryota; kingdom Metazoa; phylum Echinodermata; class Crinoidea; order Comatulida; family Antedonidae; genus Antedon; species Antedon mediterranea. The sequence continues at coordinate 20,091,727 of NC_092674.1, read as the reverse complement.
GAAGCATACAAAAAGAAGATACAATCAAAATACCACTTGGAAAACAATAAATTGTAGAATAACTGAGGCTTGATTGTTGAAATATAAAGGGTTCTTTGTAAGGTCATTAATAATATATTGATATAAACACGATCATCATACTTTTCATTTGACATTCAAATACAGTCTATCTCGAAAAGAAGCTCATACTATCACCTTTTCGAGGTTTTACGGTATTCCATAACATGTATGTTATTTCCTCTGTCAAACTATTAAAACTTTTAGTGAATCAGAAGGTGCCAACATCATTGAACTAATGGTACCACCAAGCACAATGTTTACCAATTTTATGTACTATATACAATTTAAGTCCATTAATCATTTAATATAATTACGCCTATCAGGTCAAAGTTCAAAGACCAACAAAAACCACATACAGTATATTCACCTAATTAAAAATCAATAAATAAATGTCAAAGGTCATAAATTGTATTTCCGGTCATTTTATGTGAAAATGTTTCATTACTACAAATATAAATGTATTTATTCTGAACAAAATGACACCAAAATCGATTGAAAATGACCAGTAGTTACAGAGATATACAAATACAAGGTCAAAGGTCAAACTGAAAGAAGCGTCATTTCCGGTCATTTTTGGACGAAAATTTTCATTAGAGCAAATAGAAATATATAGTTTGTGAACAATTTGAGACCATAATTAAGTCTCTAATGTGTATAGTTGCCAAGATATGAACATTTTTTGTTTTTATGGTGGCCATTTTGAAATCAAGATGGCCGCCATACCGGACGTTGGACACTTGGCACCCCCCGATATTTTGAATCTATATTCATTAAAGAAACTTTGTGCCAAGTTTCATGCTTTGGTAATAAAATGCACAGCTCATGTCATTAACTGCTCTACTATTATTCATAATATAGATTCTCTAATCATAAAAAATACTTATGAAATAATTTTTTTTTTTTTCACGTGACAATCTATAAACTAAACATTTCTGAATCATATCACAATTAAATACTGTATTGGTATAACCAGAACCAGTTGCGACAATCAGTTTGGTGTTGATATCAGCATAGTTTGCACACTATATTTCTGTTTAAGTTAAGTTTCTCAAAAGTGGACAGCTCTAGGACAATACTTACTGTAGTTACAGTACTTTTAGTTGAATTGAGTTCATGCAGATAGCCATTCTCACACCCTATTTTATACAAAAGGCATACCACAATAGTCGGAACAGTACCATACTGGAATAAAATATCAACCAAAAAACTTGTCAAATGAGATGTGAAATATAGGCGTACACGATTTAAATGTATACTTTCAGTTTCTTTTAAATTTTCTCTTCGATTTCAAAATTACCCAGAATATTGTGTAAAATTGCTGGTGGGTTTTACTGTTCCATTCTAATTGTAATAAATTGTATTGTATATTTTTTTAGGAGTGGACTTTCTCATTAAATTATTGAATATTAATGATTTCTTTATTGTTAATTTTATCAGGTTTTGCCCGAAAAACATTCATTCCATATGCCCCTGTACTAGGCGACAGCTTTAAGAAGGGATGGGTGAAGGATATTAAACCAGACAAGAAAATTGTAATTCTGGAAGAAACGCTTGAGGAAATTCCTTATGATTACCTAGTAATTGCAACAGGAACAACTGGACAGTTTCCGACAAAAATTAAACGAGATACCAACATACCAGATGCCATTAAAGAATACGAGAAGCTCATTGAGCAGGTAGGTATTATTTAAAAAAAAAAATTGAACTGAATATTAGAGCTATTTCCTGTTCATCTTTATTAATTATTGCTTAAGGTGGGCTGATACGAACTCAACTCATTTGTGTCGCCATAAGCGGTCCGAGCAACTGCGCAAACTTCAACTCAAAGTAGCGCAAAATATGTTAATGTACACGTACTGTAGTTGCATTAAGTTTCTCCGGAACTGAAAATTTGGAATTATATCATGTGTGTGGTATGGGTAACCACGACCAGTAGCAATCAGTTTGATATTTAGCGCTCGCACATACTGGCTCCTGAAGTTGGTTACTGGTTTACTAAAAGTTGACGTAACCTCCCAAAGGTCATCAGTAAATTTGACCGTTTTCACACTCGGATAATTTCACTTGGTTAGTTTTACCATGATATTACCAAAATGTAACTGTGATTAAAGTGCATTGTGAAGGCCATTAACTGGAGCTTATCTTATTTCCACATTTTGATTTGGACTTTTTAGCCACAATGGTTTGTTTTACTGAGGCCATAGAAAGATCGGTTAATTTAACTGTTGGCCTTGGATAATTTAACCAGTGTTGTTCAGATTGCACTTTTGTTAGTCAATTTAGCCAGTGATTCGGTAATTTTTAATCATTAGTTTTCAATTTACAGTATACCTATAGTCGACTTTGAGTCAGTGGTATATGTTGTTTTCATTCTTTCAGATCAAACATGTTAACAAAATTACCGTGATCGGAGGAGGTGCAGCAGGGACAGAGATCGTTGGGGAAATTAAAGTGGATTACCCAGAGAAAGAGGTTACATTGATTCATTCTAGCGATGTGCTCATTGGACCAATGATGAAAGAAAAATTCAGAAATAGCTTACGTAAACAGTTGGAAGCTCTAGGAGTAAAGTTGATTTTGGGTAAACACACTATCCCATAATTTTTCTATAAAACATTTTATAATAAATGGTATTCTCTTCCTAGTTACACGTCAGCAGTTGGATCTACAAGTAAATTTCTTAATAAGCAGTACTTGTATTTGTTTATTTAATTTTTCAATACTTCATGTTTTGTTGTAAAAAAACCCCACTGATGACCATATTATTGATGCTACAGTAGAAGAGGCCAAAGGTAGTGTTTTTGATACCTGGAATAAAGGGCTTCCAAGAATATTTTCGGAACCCCAAGACCCTTTCCTAATATCTTAAAAATCTACCCACAAAAATTATTTATAATATTACTCAAATATAGATTTATTTTAAATCTAGGTGAAAAGGTTACAAATCTTGATGAACTGCCTCTTGATGGATCTGAAAAGTGCATAGTGAAAACAGACAAAGGGTCAGAGGTCGAAGCAGACTTGGTGTTTGTTTGTATTGGGTTGAAGATAAACATAGCCGCTTACTCAAGTGCATTAAGTAAGCTTTTCCAGTCCGTCACCCTGCCCCCCTTCCCCCAAAAAAAACCTATCCAAAAACCCCCACTTGAATCTGGTTGTGACCGAAAAATTGTTTGCCACTGAATAATGGTCTTAATTTGACCTTGCTTCAAATAAACCATGCAGACATCTCGCTCTGTAGATAAAAGATGTCATTAAATGATCACAAATGAGAAACCAGCTTGTAACAACATCTTTCTTTACCTATAAATAAACTACTACAAATGTCTTTGGAGTTTTTCCGTACAAACATTTAATAAGGCTAAATAATTTAAAAGTTATGTGTTAATATATATCCATGAAACAAATATAATCCATCAACTTGGCAAAATACCAACCAATGGAATATGCAGGTACACTATTTTAACAAATAAAATAATGCACGTACATTTGCTTTGATGGCATTGATTCTGCTGTAAATCTGATTCAGATAAAACTAGTGTAAAACCAGAAATTAAAAATGATTTTACCAATATGTAGATTGAAACTAAATGAAAAAGTTAACATCATAATTAAATTATTTTTCAAACAAGTATATCAAATTTGTGTGTACGTCATTAAACTTAAATGTTATCTTTTTGTAGGTAACAGTATGGATGAACATGGTTGCCTTAAAGTTCGTCCAACATTACAGGTCGAAGGTCATGACAACATTTTTGCTATAGGTGACTGTTCAAACATAAACAAAGTTAAGATGGCATATTATGCTGGTTTACACAGTAATGTAGTCGTTAAAAATATTGAGGTATTGGCAACAACTTGTGGGAGTCTTAAAATCCACAAAGAAGGTAATTTATTTTTTGTATTTAGTTCTGACAAACATAATAGAGAGCTTTCGGTATCTCAATCGAGAAATGGTACACCAAGAAATGTCTGTTCTGTGTACATGGTTCTCAATGTTAGAACCAAAATACTATAAGTGGAAGAAGATTGTGTCACCCATACCTAGACTATTGTAGACCATAGGCTATTGTAATTATTGGCCTACACTTTGAAATAATGTAACAAATCCCAAAAAATACAATACTAATGTTTTTTGCTTGAGAACAGAACCCCTAAACTGGTTATATCATACTCATTAAGTTTTTTTCTCAACATGCCATTTCCAAATCGAGATATAGCGAAAGCATATGTAGCCAATTATAGATTTCAATACAACAAATTAATAACTGAAAATGCTCATCATTTTCAACATAATGTGTACTCTCATGTGGAATGTTACAGTGATCTCTACAGGTTCCTAACCTGCTATCTACATTATAAAATTTGCTACAATAGGCTACTTTATTTGTAGATTCTCTTTCCAATTTCGATGGTACATATTTATATATTTGTTATTATTTCCAGGCTCACCAATGATGGTTGTCACTTTAGGCCGTACTGGTGGGGCTTTACAAGCTGGGCCTGCAGTCTTTGGTAGCTTTGTTGCTAGAAAGCTCAAAGAAGACATGATGATAAAGAGGATATGGTCAACAGTAGGCCTCAAATATAATGAATCACATTTGTTTAACTGAAATGATTGACTAGTATTTGGTACAAATACTACACCAGTATATGCTGTAGGCCTGCAATACTCTAGCGAAATGAATCCTCATTTTCCTAAAGAAAAATAAGAAACCTAATACCTCAAACATACTGAAATAATGCTTCAAAACTTAAAATAACTGAACAGTACTCACTGATAATTGCATCAAGTGAGAGTAGTCAATATGTGAAGGTCACATAAGAAGCATTTTAGATTTTCAGTCTTCTTCTGTTTAGCGATATAAACAAATAATTGCAAAGATAAACGATACTTGCTTTTGATATTTAGCACATGAATATGGTGGTGTGGATGATAAAGAGTGGTCGTCGTTTACACAAACAAATACAACATACGTACAGTATATTCATTTGATTTTGTATTGGTTTATGTATGAATAAAATTATGATGGATATTTAATGTTATATTAAGTGGTGATGGTAAAAATAAATGCACTATGTAATTTAATGTTTTAAAAAAATATGTTGAACTGGGTCTGTGGGTGAATTTTTTGCGCAGTAATATAATACAACTGTAGGCCTACTGTAGTTTTTTATGGGAAGGATATTTTTATATCGTATTAGTGATAGGACAAATAAATAAATGCACTGTTGTGTAGTAATTATTTATAAAATGTCATGTCACACATCCTCTGCTTTTTTTTCTTCAAAATGTCAAAATTTGTGTGGAAAAAACCAAGCAGTAACTTCCTATAATTTGTGTCTCATAATGTTGAAAACATTGTTAGAACCAAAGGATGACTAAATGTATTGATATGTTTCGGTTTCTCACATTGTTCCCCATTCAAAATGTTGGAGTGTCTAAGATTAAGGTAATACTAAGTATAATATGAACTTAGTTAGGGCTGTGGCTGAGCTCTCATGTTGTGCACACTACTGCTTACTGTATATGACGGATCAGAACCTAAATGGCCAAGGGCCAGGGCTGCTCAGCTTAAAGGGGGATTCTGGGTTTAAAATTGCTTTTAAATATCGTTTATTTATTAAATAAAAAATATTATAACAATATAGACATGTCAGAATGAAGAAGTAATAACGAGAAATAAACAAGAAATATTTCTTACAAAAAAAGCCGCGTAACTTTTTGACTGGACAGTTGTAAGAACAGTCTTCATTAATCTAATATAATAGGTCGGCCAATCAAAACGCAAGTGAACAATTGGGACTTTACTTGTGATTTATGTCATTGGCCTGTCAGCACAGTCGTTTCTTTCTAGAATTAAACGCACAAACTTGTATTGGGAATAATGTATGTTTGTGTGGTTATTACTATCGCATTTAGGTATTGATAATACAGTAATAATAATATGGCTTTTGAATATATAATTACTGTCTGTAGAATAACATTTATACATTCGGTTCGCGATGAAAAGTTATATGAATGGATTTGTAATAGGTATTTATAATAATAGTATATGGGTTGTATTATTGCTAAGCTATCACCAAATCGCGTTATAACATTATTTCTCAGGGTTTTTTGCACCATTGATCAATACCAAACGCGTATCGGTATTATAGTTTTTAATGAATCATTACATTAATAAAAATACCCAATTAAATCAATCGCGTCAGTCCAATTCCGACTTATGTTTCGATCACATAGTTCTGTGTCTACACTGTCCCAACTAGTTTAACAAAAAAAAGTGTGATGTGCCCAAATATGGTAGTGATATGCCCGAATATCGTAATGATATGACATCGTCATGTCTATTTAATATGGGCACATCATATTTAGTTTGATAGTATAGACAGAGCATAAGGATTATATTTAAAAAATGTTTTCTTACATTTTGAAAAAAAGTATTTATTTGTTTATAAGCCAAATTTTCCAGTCTTAATTTTACATTTTGAAAAAAAAAGGATTTTATTTGTTGATAAGCCCAATTGTACAGTCTTATTTTACATTTTGAACGAAAGTATTTATTTGTTGATAAGCCCAATTTTGCAGTCTTATTTTACATTTTAAACGAAAGTATTTATTTGTTGATAAGCCGAATTTTCCAGTTTAATAATAATGACCCCTTCCACAGTGCTTATACCATATACATTTTACATGATATTGACCGTGGGTTCTTTACGCCTCTGATGCATTTGTTTTTATTGTACCTTTTTAATAAATTATTATATGTTTAGGCCTAATCACACCCAATTTAATGAAACGGTCAGATTCCGATTTCAATTGAACGAAAGTAGTACTGTATTTATTATTCATTGATAAGCCAAGGGTCCCATGGCGTTAGCCGATATCTTGAGCATTTGACTCATGTGAACACAAATCATTCTTCAAAATCTAAAGAAAGAACCTCACACGTCTTTTTTGTGAGTGATACACTATGGATATGCCCACGGAAATAATATGTGGACATTGCAAACAATCATAGGCCTACAGTAACAAACCTAACATGGCTAATAAGCATAACATTCAGACTTGCTTGTTTTTTAGTGGATTTTTATTTACTTTAGCATGTAGAATAAAACTAGTAACAGTGGCTATATTAATAATTATACTGATTATCCTTGATGTTATCGCGTCTAATAATAAAATATTTTGTTGTTGATAAGCCCAATTTTTCAGCCTTGATTTTACATTTTGAACGAAAGTATTTATTTGTTGATAAGCCCAATTTTGCAGTCTTAATAATGACCCTTCCACAGTGGTTTTTACGCCTCTATAGCCACTGATCAATACCATAATTAAAAAAAACGGTCCGTTTTCGAGTTCAATCTTTTGATTAGAGAGGTTGGAGTTTCATTTTGAACGAAAGTATTTATTTGATTGATAAGCCAAATTTCTAGTCCTAATGATTTGAGATTCAACGGGTTTTGCTTTCAATTGTATAATAATATAATTATATATACAGTATATATATATATATTAATATATATAAATATAATATTAAGTATAATTATGAATTCACCAACACTTTCAGGTCCAATAACAATGATCCCGGGCCCGAGTTTTTGTAGACCGGACTTCCATGCACAGCCACATGTTAAGGAATATGAATCTCTTTATGATTTTAATATGGTTCGAAATGATATTACACAACAACGATTAGACAGCAACTGTGCAATAGTCCAACTAATAAAATCGGAATGATCAATTAATTGAACATTTACAGCATAAGGCCCATACACTACGACGATAACGATCGACGATAAATAGACAAATGTGCATTTTTAATACATAAACCAAAAGAAATATAAACAATTCCCTTGATGAAAATTATATTTTCACACGTCCAATCAAATGACGTCATGATTAGTAAGACCAATAATATCGTGACAATACAGCGATTTTATTGTTTTTATTTATCATGACGTCATTTGATTGGAATTTGAAAAACATTATTTTTATCAAAGACAGCATAAATGATTATCCTATAGGTATAGAACGAAAACCTTTCTAATTTCTTTTGGTTTATGTAAAAAAAATGCATGCTATATATTTATCGTCCGTCGTTATCGTCATAGTGTAGGGCCTTTATACAAAAAAAATAAATTGATTACGAAGTTACATGTCATTTTCACCTATCACCAAAAAACTAACCTTTTCAACACTAATTGTTACGAAGCCAATTTATATTATATATTTCATTAAAACTGAACTTTACGGTAAATGAAGAGTAAGTATCAGTTAATATGAATAATATAACTAGTAGGTCTATGAACTTGCGTCTAGACACAGAACTGTGACATTACTATCATAAATGTTGAAACCACTTTTTTTAAAGAAAATATAATTGTGTTAGGAGAAGGCTAATAAACAAATAGATAATGTACAAACCTTTTTCTGGATTAATTAATGGAGCAGGCGTTCCTAATAATCTGCTGCTGCTACCTAGACTGATTGTTCACCTTCTGACGATAATTTATTGAACCCCCCACTTCATCTGATAACCAAAAAAAATTTACCAGGACTGTTTCAATGATTTAATATCTGACGGCGTATTATTATAACATTGGCCTAGCTTGACAGTCAAAAGAAAGTCATTGTAAATACCTCCCTTTATGTTGACAGAGCCAAAATAAAGTTTTGACCATTATCGAATGATTATTTGACAGTGACTTATTTTAATACCGGCCTGGTTGACAGCAAAAACGAAGTTATTATTTATTGAACAAGATTTTACAGATTTCCGTCTACATCTCAATAATACTGTATTACCAGCAAAGGCTTTCATATAGACTCTCTTCTCCCAGACGTTTTTTGGGTCCAGCAGCTCCCTATAAATTATAGTCGAGTTTCCAAATTCACAAAACTGTCAGCCTTAGATACTAAAGCTACCGCTATGAAACAGCTTATTAATGAATGTGTCCTCCTGGGACATAGCTGGCTAGAGCCGCGGCGCGAAAAAATTAAATTTCATATACATTTTAGGGTAAATTCATGGAAAGTCTGTTTTTCAGCAGCTTAGGGAAGCTCATTAATATTCATGAGATATTCACAAAATCACGTCATCAGTGGATTCCAAACTCGCGACGTCAAGCTTGTACGTTGTGTTCTCTCTCCTCTCTGTCAAACGACGACCTCGACCACCCGATCATTGTGAAATACATTTTTTGTAGATTTGCTAAGCTAGGCCTAAAGTGTAATAATAACAGTAGTAGCATATACTTATTTGACATTTAATGAAATACAAAATTTAGTACAGATTACGGAGTCATAAATTATACTATTTTTATACCTCGAATTAATAGTACAGATCGTATATCGGCTTCACGTACTAGGCTAGGCCTAGCCTAAATCATTTTATTCATGCCTGGGTGAGAGCCATTTCTGACTAGGGATTCCATGCCACGATGGCTACGTTAAAACATTGGGGCCATCATTCATGGGCCTAGCTAGCCTATTACTAAACGATTGGCCCATCAATAACAAAACTCAGTGGATTCCAAACCCATCCTATCAACCAAACTCCTAAACAATCTAAACCTAAAACGTTCTACAAAAATCGGCTGTAAATATTGAGGCAAAACAAGGTCCGATCGCCGTCCGCACGTATGGTGTCCCGATCGTCTATAATAAGTAGGCCTATAGACCGGCAGCCCAGAGACATTTGGTTAGATGAGCTAGGTACCAATATCTGACTATTTGAGTGTGTTGGGGGTCACTTGAAGTGAATGAAAATGGGAGTCTGCCGGGTACCCCCTGCTGCGTCTAGACCGGGGGGACCCCGAAACGTGCTAAAAAATCGGCACAGGTTAGATGAGAGAGATACCACCTAATTTTACCACCATGGGATGCCCATTGGCATCCTTATAACAGTATCACAAACGACAGACTTTTTCTCTGCTGCAAAAGGCCCGCCAGATCCCCCGAGGGAGGGCTTAAAATGGGGTTAGCATAGATGAGTGAGGTACCACTCAAAATCAATTCCAAACGAACAAGTTGTGTTCATACAATACTAAATGGATAACAACAGACTAATTGTCTGCTGCACCGCAAGTGCCAGACACCCTAAAGTTAGACTAGAGGCCCCCTTCCCCCAACTAACCCAGCTTAGATATTGTAGATACCACCAGCAACCAATGTTATATGATTTAGCACATGTAGGCAATACCAAATGACCTATAATTACAGACTATCTGAACACTGCCCTGGCCCTGGCAGACCCCTCTAAAGTTCGACTAGAGACTCCATTCCCCCAACTGGCCTAGCTTAGATATTGTAGATACCACCAGCAACCAATGTTATAATTATGATTTAGCACATTGTAAGCAATACCAAATGACCTATAACAGACTATCTGTACACTGTCTTGGCACTGGCAGACCCCTCTAAAGTTCCCCCATTTACCCCAAGTATATAGGGATTAGGCCAAGTTGAGCCGCCGACAAGTTGAGCCGCCGCCAGAAAAACGTTATTTTCTATGGAACGCCAAATGCTAACTTTCGCCGGTGCTCGTTCAATTTATGTTAGGGATAACGATGTACATTCAAACGTTTATCATGGTTTTTAGTATATATATATTATTAAATATTATAATTAAAGAAATAATTATGAAAATCTGGCTTGTAGATTCCAAAATACAGTGATGTTTTTAGCCAAAAATGATGTAAACATGTTGCCCCTCATTCAGTCGGCAGTTGTTTGTATGAACTAGGCTAGGCCTACTCCATTTTTCGGTAAAATAATTACATAAAATCACGTTTTTTTAGTAAAATATTTTGTGTATTAACATTTTAAAATTCAATAAAATATGATATTAAAAGATTAGTAAATAAAAAACAATATGTATTTAACCTCATTCGAAAAAATATTAATACTCTATTAGTATTAATTAGTCCTGAGAGACAACGTGACTTTACGTGGTAGGCCTCCTACACGCGAGAAAAATTATGAGTGCACTGAATTCTTTCCTCGAAAGATTAAAAACAATTAAATTATTAAATATTAGTTATTACTACTTTCCTTTGCTTGCTGTGTTAATTGTAATAGGCCTATGTAATTATATATTATTTATTTTCATGACAAAATAAACCAAGACCATGAACTTGTACTCTAGGACAACATCCTAATCACTACGCGAAATGTCGTAAAAGACGCATGCACTGGGCGTTTCATAGAAATCACCGGCGGCTCAACTTGTCGGCGGCCCAACCGGTCATATCCCGTATATAGCCTACCTTAGATATTGTAGATACCACCAGCAGCAAAAAAAAACCACCTAAAACAACATATTTAATTGAATAAAGTTTAACTTTAATCGAACTAACACAAAACAATTGAAAATATATCACATCAATGACGATAAAATGACCATTACCATTTTAAAGGGAAAAATAGTTTAAGAGTTTCACTTCAAACTTATATAAGCCAAATATAAACAAGTACGGATTCGAGTAAATTTAGCATTCCTGCTAAGAATTGTGAGGATCTGGAATTCCTTGCCTTTGAATGTCAAATACCCCTTTCACACCAAAAGCAAAACTCCGGAGAAACTCCGGAGACACTCCGGAGTTTTGGTGTGAAAGGGGTAATAGATACATTCGTCTGTAACTCTTGCAACCTATTTTAAGATTCAGGATTGTAGTAACTTAATCAAAAGTGATTTGATTAATTAATAGTTGGTAATTTTAAATGCTGTATTATTATAATCTTAATCCTCTATATATATTTATATATATAAATCCAAAGGCAAATAACTGAAAAAATGACAATGCTGTGGGTATCAGTGGCTGAATCTCAATGGAGATACAAAAGAAAAGTGAAAAGCTAAATCAAAAGGATAAAGTAAAACAGCCAGAAACGTTAGCAGAGCTTTCGGGCAACACTAGCCCTTCATCATTGCAAGTGAAGGATAAGAGCTGTCAAGTGCTGCCTGGGTGGACAGGAATAAAAGAAATACAATAAAAGGAGACAGGGTGGAGTCTGAATAAGAGTAGAAAACAAAGAAGGTAGCTTGGTAGAGATACAGTATAAACAATTTTGGAATGAAACTAAACACGGCCAACAGCCATAAGTCGCGTGCTAAAACGCATAGTGATACCGGACCGACAGACAGACCGACAGACCGACCGACCGCCGACATAGTGAACTATAGAGTCGCGTCCACGCGACTAAAAACAGCTTAAATGGTGGTTAATATTGAAACTTAAATTTAGGTAGACAATGGAATAATTTTACCAACCTGGGAGTATGTTTCTAATGTTAAGTACAAAAGGTTTTTTGGTTTTAAGTTGTAATTCCCAGTGGTTTTCCTTGTCTTTGCAAGTTTTGTCGCTCCATTTGACACATGGAATATTGCAATAACTCTGAAATTTGTTATCGAGTGACCAGATGAATTAAAATGTTCGGCTACAGGTTGAACAAGCTTTAATGTGTTGATAGCTGATCTGTGTTGTGTCATTCTCATACGGAGAGTGTTTTTTGTTTCTCCGACGTACTGTTTGCCACAAATAATTCAGTATATGAGATAAATGACGTTTTTGGTTAGACAATTAATTTATTGTCTTATCCGAAAAATGCGGCCAGTTTGGTTACTCTTAAATTTTTCAGTAGAATCAACCAATGAACAAGTTTTGCAAGATTTGCCGCAAAGGTGACTGCCCAAATTTTAACTGTCATGAGAGTTAATTTCACTCTTACATTTGGATCTGACTAATATATCACGAAGGTTGGGAGGTCTACGAAATGCAATAATTGGTGGTTCCGGAAAAACAGTCCTGAGACGTTCTGTGGACTGTAGAATGGGCATATGTTTCTCAATAAATTAATAGTCCCGTAATGGAGGCAACCTAGGTTGATAGGTTTGTAATTTCTATTCCGGAGATGTCCGGTTAGTTCTTCGGTACGATTCTGAAAATCTAAATCTGAAGAACAGATACGTCTGATAGGTAATGCTTTACTGTTCGGTATGTTTTTAGTACAATGTTGGGGATGACAACTGCTAGGGAGCAGGTACATATTTTTATCAGTGGGTTTACGGAATAGGTCAGTTTTGAGAGTATCATTTTCTATGGTCACTATAGTGTCCACAAAATCAACGCTGCTAGTGGATTTGGTAACTGTAAATCTTAGGATCGATGGAGTGTTTTTTTTTACCATCACAGAAACAGATTTTGCCACCTTATCCGCAATTTCCGGGGTGTGTTCCGTTGTGAGTTTACGATATATAATGAAGCTGTCTTAAGGATTCCTCTTAATAAAATTTGATGTCCATAGCAACAGTGGCAGAACCTTTATCAGCGGGTTTAATGATGATATCATTACGCTGACGCAATTTGGCAATGGCCTGCCTCTCTTGTTTTGAGATTGTCACGTTTATCTGGACTCGGGACGTAGTTTTGTACATCCTCCTCAATAGCCTGGATAAATGTTTCTAAAGCTGGACAACGATTTTTAGGTGGATTCCAGGAACTTTTTGGTTTAAATTTGTTAACGTTGCCTTCGTTTTGCGTGGTGCTGCTGTCTGAATCAGCAAAATATTCACGTAATCGTAATCTTCTAGAAAAAGACTCTATATCCAAAGATAGTTGTTGTGCGCCGACCTGCCTTGGTTTTGGGCAGAATTTAAGTCCTCGGGAAGGAAGTTTTTTCTCTCCTTCGGAAAGTCGACAATTAATTTCAACAACTGAATCAGAGGTGTTGCTCTGATTCTTGTTATATGTCCCAACGAACCTTCTGCAGGGTTTCCTAAAGAGTGGTACCTCACTCATCTATGCTAACCCCATTTTAGGCCCTCCCTCGGGGGGTCTGGCGGGCCTTTTGCAGCAGAGAAAAAGTCTGTCGTTTGTGATACTGTTATAAGGATGCCAATGGGCATCCCATGGTGGTAAAATTAGGTGGTATCTCTCTCATCTAACCTGTGCCGATTTTTTAGCACGTTTCGGGGTCCCCCCGGTCTAGACGCAGCAGGGGGTACCCGGCAGACTCCCATTTTCATTCACTTCAAGTGACCCCCAACACACTCAAATAGTCAGATATTGGTACCTAGCTCATCTAACCAAATGTCTCTGGGCTGCCGGTCTACTAGTTTACTCTCCAAAAAAGCGGATACTGCATCAAGCAAGTAGACCGGTAGGCGTGTTTTTTTTTTCCAGGACGAACGTGGGCAGAAGTCATGAATAATTCATTACCTTAATTATTTCCTATTATAAAGAATTGAAAGATAGCTGATCTACTTCCTAAATATACTAAACCTAACCCTCTAAATAATCTCTCTCAACTATTAAAAAAAAACATGTTCATGAAAGACCTCGAACCGAGGGCTTCAGCGTAATAGGTTAAAGCCTTTACCACTAGACCAAACATTTCGGTTGGCAAACCTTGTTTACACTAATTATTTAATCTCTCTGCATTCTAATATAGCGCCCTCTATAATGTTCCCTATTATGTCATAATTAAACATGAATTATTCATGATTTCTGCCCACGTTCGTCCTGGAAAAAAAAATTACGCGACCGGTAGTAGGAAGGAGCTAACGTAGCCTAGCCTTAGCCGATCCGGCCCAGTTAAAAATTGAGCTAGCTAGTGTAGTAGACCCTATGCGAATTGATACTACCACCAGGCCTTTTACTATAGGCTACACTTGTTAAAATTAGCAATACTGTACTTATGTTTACAAATATTCCAACTCTCTCATTCGAGCTATATTATCTATACCATTCCGGTAGGTTGAGTCGACCTTCAATCAAATACTGTACATCGTTCATGTTGTGATTATAGACGGGGTATACTCGACCCGACCAGTTTGGTATTGTATACTGTATCTGCTTATCACGTGACGATGCCAGGCATGGGCAGAGAGAGCACGTGTATCGTCGTCTCGCTCTCCTCGCTCAGCAGGAATGTATACGTTACGCTTCATTGATTTTGAAGGCTTTCCCTAAGTCAGTGTGAAAATCGGCAAACGTAAAGTGCAAACTTATCTAATTTTTCACTGTTTTGATGGATTTTCATAGAAAATTGACTTTATAAATGGGAAGACCGACTAAAATTACATCAGATAAGTATAATTTTACAAAAGTAATTGATATGGTTAATGATAACGAGTCGTCGGAAGATTGACCATTTCACGAATTTCCTATTCTGTAACCACAGTGTGATTTTGCCGTAGCTGCACTTGTAATCTGGCCTCATTTCACAGCCTTTGTTCTGCTTCACTGGGCGCTTATATAAATTGAAACTTTTACCGTTCAAGAGACAAACAAATATATTTTACATTTTTTACTATTCATTTTAAACCCGGAACCCCCCTTTAAGGCAGGCGTTAACTAATAACTAGGATTAAATAACCCTCCCCCCCCCCCCCCCCTACTGTCAGAAGTAATCCGTAGCGTCCACATTTCACGCCAATACAATCTAGACTTATAACTCGTAACTATTACTTATCGATTTGTTACCATCCTCAGATGCCAGAGTTTTCTTCTCCGGTGTGGTGTGTTTGCCTGTGTGATGTTGAGGATCCATGGGTTACCTAAGCGTCACCAGTCCTCTCTCTGCCTTCCCTGCGAATTCCAAAAAAAGACCATGGAGCACTAGTAACAGTTTGATCCCGGTGGTAGGATGCTACGGGATCTGACAAATAAGTGTATACCATATTTATTCAAATAAACACCCTAAAGCATTTATTGCTTGGGAGGGTTTTTAGGGAGGTGGTCATACGAGTGAGGCTTTTTTTTTTTAATGACATGATAGACCTATAATAAAATAAATGCTTGGTACTGTAAATAGATAGAAATGAATGATGCTTATAGTGGCAGTGATGGCGCATGGAGCATAGAACTCTATGCATGGAGCATAGAACTCTATGCATGGAGGTATAAAATTATTATACCTCCATGGGTGGCGTTTATTCAAATAAATATGGTAGGTTTATGCAATGTATACGCTTTCCATATAAACTTAATATAACTTTCATATAATTTGATATTTGTATTCTTGTACATATAATATGTATTACTTTAAGGGAGATATCCATATTTTTAATTTATACTTTGTAAGGTTTTCTAAAGTGTATGAAGATAAATAAATCATGGTCTCTCTCGTATGTTTATGTTTTGTTACTTTTCTCATCAATAATGAACATAAAAGTGTTATTTGTCTATGTTTTTTTTTTGCTTTAAATGTGACCTACTTTCTTGACCTTTTTGATCGCTTTTAAATGGGGAAAAGTGCATGTAAACAACACACTGTACGGTTCACTGCACACAATCTACTCCACTCGGTGGCTTACATGAGAGAATTTCACTTTAAGTACACATCACATAGGCTTCGGTATTCTGTTTTGATTTCCTGATCTTTTTAGTGAATAATTCTTTAGTTATTTATTGTAAAACTATGACTTCATTTCGAAGAGCAAAACGTGTTGTTCCATTGCTAGCTGCTGCTTTTATAGGAGCTAGACAGGTTAGTACACAGACTTATTAATTTGTCAAGCCTGGATGGATGGTGGGTATAGGCGGTTGAGCACATGAACAATACCTCCATGAACAGTGTTACAGTACTAGCCAGGGAGTGTGCATGGTGAAGCCTACAGTACTACTATGGAAATCCCATAAAGCACCCCTCTGTGTGTTGAGAAGTATTTTTTTGCCTGACGAATAAAAGAATTACTTATAGCGGTGTAATTTAAAATAAAATATTCCAATAAACTAATTATTTATATTGATTTAGGTCATGGTATAGAGTACGTTGATTTCTGCAATAAACAAATTTAAATTATTTTTTATTTTTTGTTAATTATTGTTTGTTTTATCTTTATACTGGGTAACCTCTTCAGTCAAAGACTGATATCCCAGAGGGCCCAGTTGGTGATCAGTGGCTGTGATGTACTAATACACCGGGGTAACCCCCTACTCATCTCGAAAGATGTACTAGGTTCTTTAAAGTGCACACGAGCAAGTTGTGTACACTGGACCTACGGTTTATAGTCCTTATCCGAGAAGACTCGTTCTACCACCAGAACCATGGAATGAGTGAGCCTCGAACCCCTGCCGATGTTATGGCTACGTGATTACGGTTCCACTGTCTTAACCGCTCGGCCACTCACTCACCCGCTCGGCCACTCACTCACTCACTCAAATTATGACAAATTTATTATCTCCAACAAATCCAAAGAAATTACAAGAGTTTTCAATCGAAGATACATAAAAATAAAGAGATATAAAAATTTAAAAACAGAGAGAAAAAGGGAAGCATAAAAAAAGAACAAACTTTTTTTGGTAGTCATTCACAAGTTTATCTGCCTTGTTTGATCTTTAGTGAATGAAGTCTCCATTTCAATTCAATTTAAAACAGATATCACCATCTTGTGTACTTTATTTGAGATAGCAAATATTGGTTTGAAGAGTTGTTTAAAAAGGTGTGTGTAATTTGATAGAGACTTCATGCCAAGTGTGTTATAATGTATGTACATTTACATACACATAGCGAGTCCAGGGGCGGTCGCAGGACTATTTGAAGGGGGTTGCCCAGGTTAGAGTTTTGTAGGACACGTAGTATTTCAGCCACAGGCTTCCCATGGTGGGGGCTGTGGCGAAGCAAATTTTGTTAAATGACACCCCTAGATGGCTGGAAATTGTATTCTCACGCGTATAATTCACGATAAACAGCAGGGAAAAGTTTCCGATGAAGGTAATGCCGTTACGGTACCGTAATGCATTCTGATAATTATATTCAATTAATGTAAATTAATTATTTAATTATAATGATTAAAATGTTTAGACAAAAAAAATATAAAGCTGCTGCTATAAATATTAGGCAAAATGTTGAATTGTATTTTTGAAATAAATGCTAAATAAGCCAGTAAATTCCCAAAATGTATTCACTATAATGTTAAAAACACTTTCCCTGCAATTATTGACGTTTTGTAAAAATGATATATATTAGGCCTACTTTATAAAAATGAAACCTGGTCATTCCTTGTCTTAAATGTACGCTCTTGGCTAATTATGATAAAAATAAAAAAATGTATTTTTTTTATTTTTTAACCATTTATTTATTTATTTATTTTATTTTGGGTAGAGAGGCTATTATAATTTATTTAAAAACAACCTTACTTTATTTAATGTACGAAATATACGGGAAATATAGATTTCCGAATTAACCTCTAATAAGAGACCAAATACTAAAGAAGCGTCACATGGCGCTACACAGTCATAAGATCCACGCGTGTTCAGACTTTAAAACACTGGTCGGCCGGGCCAAATACATGTGTGCACGGTATAATTGACAGTACAACATTACAATATTCTATGACAGCCCTGATAACGACGTTATTATACTGTAGATATGACATGAAATGGGATCTTTAATAGTTATGAAAAATATTTGGTATGAAATTGAGGGTGTTGCCCGGGCAACTGGGGAAACACTCCTGCGTCAGCCCCTGGCGAGAGAAAATTAATGTACTGTCAGTATATAGCCCACAAGAGGCCACTCGTCCTAAAAACAATACAAAATTTTACAAAATGCCTACATTAAAACATCAAATTCATACATGCCAACACTCCCATTTTGGCCGGGAGACTCCTGTATTTTAGACTTGTCTCCTGTTGATCGAAAAAACACCACCTCCCGTTTTTTTTTACATCAGATGTTGCCATGTATGCAAATTAAACATAGTTTCAAAAATTTAAAATTCATGATAAAAAAAATATATACCTTTAAATATCCAAAAAATAAATGAAAATATGAAATTTACTGTACATATATGACATTTTAGCATAATGTAAGTAAATATTGCTTAGAAATTTAATTATTGCATTGCTTTTTGCTTATCTTTGAGATATAAAGTTACTACAATATCATACAGTAAATTAAAGATGTATTGTCCCTTTGACTAATTCCAAAAAAATAAAAAATAACAGATTTCGAAAAAAGGTGGGTAATTTTGAAGTATCATAATAGTTATTAACTATCACCAAAAATTTGTCGAAAAAAAATCATTCAACTGAAATACAGACGTTTTTTTTGTTAAAAAGATAACTTTGACTTCCAGTCAAAGTTTTCGATTAAAACATATCCCATAATGAAACGCGCTTGTTTGGCTACTCTGTATGCATAATCATAAAACTTCCTCACGATCTGTGTGAAAACACCTTCTCAATCGTGACGAGTTGTAAAAAATCCTAATTAGCATCATGCATAATGCGTACTCATGGTTTGAAAGGTATGTTTACTTTCGCTCGCGACGATTTTCCAGACAAATGTAATCAAACTAATTTACCTGTTATTTACGTAAACTTGTTGCTTTTGGCTTGAATTTTCGACTTAAAGTGACTAACTTTAATATTACTTTTATATGGCCAATTTAAATTTAGAATATTTTGACCTTTATTTTTGTGTGTTTCAAGGGACAATACATCTTTAAAAAATAAAAAAAGATGTTGTTTGGTCATCATTAGGTTATAGTTTTATTGCAGTTTAAATCCAATTTACTGTTGTTTTGCAGATTTCTGTAGCCAGTGCTGGAAATGATCAGGGATTGAAATCAAAGCGTGTTGTCGTTGTTGGAGGGGGTTATGGCGGTTCAGAATTTGCTCAACGCATTAAAGATAAATGTCAATTGACTGTTATTGATCCTAAGGAAGGATTGCATCATAACATGGGAGCATTGAGAGCATGTGTGGAACCAGGTAGAACAATAATAATATTACAGTGTATTATTTAAAAAATGAGAAGGCTGTCAACTGTAGGTAACTGTGGCTGGATCTCAAAGTTAGATACAAATAAAACAAGAAAAAAGCTACAAAACGATATAAGTAAAACAGCCTAAACAGATATAGGCTAGAAAATTATTGTCGGCTAAGCAGCATACGCCTCCTATCCTTATTCGCTCAAGTTTTGGAACATGTTCCTTTCCGAAGAGATAATTAGTTAACATTATAGTTTTAAATTATTTTTTAGGGTTTGCAAAGAAGACATTCATTCCATATGATAAGACATTTGGAGAAAGCTTTAAAAGAGGAGAAGCTAGTTCAATCAATGTACAAGATAAAAGTGTAACTATAAAATCTGGTAATCGATATGAAAGTGTCTCATATGATTACCTTGTCATAGCAACAGGGTCAGAGGGCCAATTCCCATGCAAGGTGACCAACTGTGTAGATAATCACGAAATTATTAGCAAGTATGAATCGCTAAAGGATCAGGTGAGCATAACCCTTTTTTTTTGCTTGTAAAGCCTTAATTTCATTTTCAATACTTTTGCAAAAACTTATTTAATACAAAGTTGCTTAAACCTATATTATACATGTATATATATGAGTTTGCGGTTTCCTTTTTTTTTGAGGATGATCGAAACATACTGTATTGATCGAAACATCAAGAAACTCAGCAGTTCTTTTCAGAACTACTTATGGTGTACCGCAAACTTTATACATACTGTATTGATTTTTGCCATGCAAATCTTCAAACAATATACTATTACACATTGCAATATACTGTGGGAAACAGTTTTATTGTACAAAATGGATTCTAGCACAGTTGCTTGTATTTAGTAAAATTGTTTGAGCTGTGTGTAATTGTGTGTGTTTGTTCTAGTGCAAACCAAGTTTACAAATGTACAGTGGAGATGAAAAGCAGGTGGCAGTAAAAAGCTGTCATTGAAGAGGTGTCGCCTCATGGGCAAGAGATATGTAAACATTGTCTCCACGTGAAATCCATAGTTGGCATCTGAAAAAAAACAGTCTGATGTACTTTTGTGAAGGCTACAGCCATGTCTTTGTTGCCATCTTGCCCAGAAAAATTCTCTATTACAAATGAATTTACTTCTTTTTACATGTCTTTTGCATGTGTGTGTGTTTGTATCTTGGAATGTTGTCTTTAATCTATATATCTTATTTTTAACAGATTCATGCTTCTACTAAGATTGTTATAGTAGGAGGCGGAGCTGCTGGTGTTGAGTTAGCTGGTGAGATAATGACAGATTTAAAAGGAAAAGAAGTTTACCTTATCCATCCACATGAGAAGCTTGTCAGTGCAATGTATGAAGACAGTTTCACAAACAGTGTACGTGACCAACTCAAAGCACTTGGAGTCAAACTTGTTCTTGGTGAGTTAAAGGTATTTTTCATAATAACTGAAATGGCCCCAATATACATACTTACATACATGCTACTGAGATAACTGCCGGATGAAAACTGAAATGTTGTATAAATACAACATTGCTAGTCAATTCAAAGAACATAAGTGGATCATCAGCATTACACTGTAACAATCATCTGCAACAAAGAATCATGAGGGATATGTATTTACCAACGTTAAATTGTAACATTAACACAAAGTTAAAATCTGTTAAATAAAATTCACTTTGTTTAATTACAGGAGAAAGGGTATCCAACTTGAGAGACCTACCAACATCAGCAACACCCTCAGTAGTTGAAACAGATAAAGGATCCAAAATTGACGCAGACTTAGTGGTACCATGTACAGGGCTTAAGGTGAACACGAGTGCCTATGGAATTAGTTTGTGTAAGTAGCCTTAATCACTCTACTCATGTGGGTACAGATTTTATTTTGCCTGATACAAGGAAATATTCCTGTGGTTTTCTTTTTAATTGTATGTTAGAAAGGTCTGCGAAGGTGCATCCAAACAGCATTACAAAGTACTACATTAAGTTCAGTACTTAATTAACATTTGTTAAGGCAACCCCTATTTCAAAATTCAGAAACTGGCCCTAAATGAATCAAATCTTGATCTGAAAGATGCTGTAAATTTAAATCATATATTAAATTAATTAGTAATGTATATGTATATTACATTAAAATGGGTTTTTTTTCAAAATATTTTAATAAAAAAAATTACTCTTTTCATCTCTCACTTTATTTAAACGGTAATGGTATGTGTATTTAATAATAATTGTTGTATTATTTAATAGCAAATAAAATGGACAGTAAAGGGTATTTGAAAGTTGACAATACACTGCAAGTAGAAGGCTGTGATGGTGTGTATGCTATTGGTGATTGCAATAATTCACATGAAGCTAAACTAGCACATTTAGCTCAAACTCAGGCAAAATACCTTGCTAAGACCATTGAAACAGTTGACAGTGGAAAGAGTGTCACTCCTTACAAACCAGGTAATATACAGATGTATGTGATGTAATAATCTGTGACATGCAGCCTACTGAGTTGAATTGCTCACAGGTGTGAATCACACATACAGCAACTTTCTTCTCTCCAAAGGGTCCCTTCATGCTGCCACCAAGCATCACTTATTCATCTGAATTGCGTATCGGATTTGAGTTATGCAGGCAATCGAAAAAAAAAATAAATGTTATTGTTATAACCGCAAACTTCCTACCTTAACTACATAGTATTTTAATTTAAAAGGTTCGGGAAGAATCACTTAATAAATAGATTCACATTCAAACTTTACTGTACTTGAAAAAATCAATCTCATTTTTTTGTATTCCACAACATTTATAATCAGTTTATGTATACAAAGTGTACACACATGACTGTATTTATTAATTTCTTTTTTCAGGAGGCAAGATGATGGCATTATCAATTGGTAGAGAAGGTGGTGCACTGCAAAATGGCACTTGGGTTCTAGGTGCATTCTTTGCACGATTCATAAAGAGTAAGGATGTATTTACAAAACCAACATGGTCCTCCATGAAGCAGTCTCCACCTCAAAATTAAATTTATCTAGTAAAGGGCAGGGTGTAAATGACAGGGTCAGATACTGAATTTAAAAAACAGGAAACTAAGTTTCCATATAACAATCCACAAGTTAAAAATTATTTTGCTAGGATTTATTGAACAACACTTCAAAAACAGAGTTTCCCAGTTGTACCCATCTCACCTGATCCGGCCCTGAATGGAGTGGAAATAAAATCATGTAAAAATGATAATAAAATTGATATTAAATTATAGATTCCTGTATGAGGTAGATTTTAAAAATCTTATTTTAGAATATTATGATATTTTAGTAGGTTCTTTTTGTAAGATTTTCTGTGATTATTTAGTTGTGGCAGTTAAAGTTTGCTTAGGTTGACGCTAAACTCAACTGAAAGCAACTATTTCAAGTTTTGAGCAACTGAATTGAACTAAAAATATCAAGTGTGTGAGCAATGTCAACTTGGAACAGTAACTGTTACCAATACCATGTGCTATGCAATTCAAGGTTAAATGGGAAATTTGTGTATATGAGCACTTTTGTCAACATTTACTGGATTGTTAAATCTGTTCAGGCCTATGTATATTGCTTGCTCCTGGCAAGATTGTGTTAGATAATGCCGAATAAATACTATTACTATTATTATTATTACTATTAACTACTTGTGGATGCTAATATTTCATGCATGATGCGCTATATGTGATTACGTTTAAAGGAGAACATTGAACTGGTTACAACTAGTTGTGGTTACTTATGATGCAATTTAAAGTTACGTTCAACTCAATGATGATTAAATACGCTCATTTCGAGTTTTAATCAGTTGAGGTAGGTTGCCCAGGAGAAGTGCGCATGTTCAGTTCAATTTTGGGTCCACCTAACCACACCTTTAGAGCATTGTTCGTGAGCCACAAAGGTATACGTTTTAGCAGGGAAGAGTAAAATTACTTATTAATTTTACTCTTCCCTAATTTTAGGAATACTTTTTTATTTGTACTTCAAATGTTTGTCAATTTAAAGGTTTCCCTGATTTTAGGAATATTTTTTATTTGTAAATCAAATGTTCCGGGTAAATTTAAAGGCTGATAAATACATTGATACTCCCTCCAGTCAACTGCTTTTTAAAATCTGAAAGTTCCTAGCCATTGGTGTTTTAATACTACAATATTGATATTTTAATTAATTGCAATATTATACACTATAACGAAAAGTTACACCTTTATGCTTTATTGATTCAACAGTATTAAATGAATGCTTTTATTTAATCACAATTTCAAGGGTATTTATATTATTCTGATAAAAAGAAACAATTCAAAATATATTCAAAATGTAAATCAACCAAAAAATGTGTCATGGTGTATTAATAGTACTTTATACAAATAAAATTACAATTATTTATACTATCGTGTGGTAGTAATGGTAATTAACTGAAATTTGAGTTTTGTATACTATAGTAAATTAGTGCCAAAGAAAGAATAATTATGAAAGTTTGTTTAATATTAAGGACATTTGTAATGTCATAAAAAATAATTGACCTGTATACATCGAGCGTTTGTAGTATAGAAAATAATGTGTAGAGGTTGCACAGTTGGATAGTAAACTGTAATACACTATTTTGAAAAGACTTCTTTGTTTTTTTTATATAATATATACTAGCATTGGTTATCGTCTTCAGGTGTGAGCCCCGCTGATTATCATATTTCAATCGCGACGTCTCACTTTCTATGTTTTAAATCCATTTATACACAAAGTATCTAGTGTATGCGGTCAGTAAAATTCATTGTAACAAAAAAAAAATACAAAACATTTTACACTATATTTTAAATGCAAGTTTTGGGTAGTGTCCGTAATGTGAAGTTCAACAAAGCAAGTCCACTGTTATTTACGAATTCGAAAGTATTGCTAGAACATATTGAAAAGAATTTTGAAAATGGTGGTACGTCCGTAGACATGCAAATAATTAAATATTATTATGATTATCATACAGTACAACAAATGCTTCCTTACAGTAGTAGCCGTTTATTACTGAAATACAATACACAAAACACAAAAAAAATACGAATTTTGACGCTTTTGTCTTTACTGTGTTCATGTACATGTAATTAGGAAGCTTATGAAAGAATTATAAATGACTCCATGTAATGGGTAATTAATTAAAAAGTAATTAACACTTAGTGTATTTAACCGTTGGACTTTCATTACAAAAGTTCACTTGGTTTAATCGAAAACTAACATAATATATATGGGGACAAAATGTTAAGACATGTAACGTTTTATAACAGTTACGTTACTATACTGATCAATAAACTGGAAATAAGCGGGCTCAGGTGGTCCGACGTTGACAATCCCGATGATGATGATACAATGGGACAGTCCTTCGTGTAAATGATGTACAGTGTAAAATTAAAATGCATTAACATACTTTTTGATTACAAATTAGGAAATCCAGAGTAAACAAATTATGATAGGGGCTAAAAGGTAGATGTAGGCCTAATTAAAATAATAATTTCGATTCCTATGTACCAACGAACGATAAGCTGGTAATTATTCAGCGGATTAGTAGAATAATGAAGACTACGACCATTATTATCATACTATAACGCCACATGATTGATATATTCCTCTTCACAAAAAAAATCAATCTTCTAGTCTCAAATTATTTTATTGAAGAAAGAAAGAAAATGTTCGGCAACAAGAAGTGATCCATTAGAGCATATAAGGTCGTAGAGATTATTAAGGATTTCGGAAGGACGCCATTTTTATCTCTACCATAACTAATGAGGAATATTCCCTCGCAATATGATGAGTTGATAATGTGGTTTGATGATCCTGGTCGCGCTACCATCGATGCCTGCAGCTGGGCGCTTTCTTAGTTAGTTAGTAGCTTGTAGATTTCCATTGCTCAATTTTGGAAATTTCCTATGATGCTTGGTACGCAACGTTCTAATGGTTCTAAATCCTGGTGGATCACATCTAAGAACTGCTGTGATATTGCGTTAGTTGTACCACTTGTGTCGTTGCGACCTACATCTTCAATAATGTATCTGAATTCGAGCCATTTAAATAGATTTATCAATTTATTATCTCCTTATTTTTCTGTAAATATGTATAACACACATCAAAGGAACCTAACTCAAACTCTAGGGATGTCTTTTTGCATATTTTGCTAAAATTCAGGTATATGTTTGCTTCCACATATCCCACACTTGACACCAACTTTATGGCAACCTCTCAGAGTTAGGTAGCATAAAAGACAAGGTATGCATAGGGATACTAGAGCAGTCCATTTTTTACAACATCCGTCCTGTCCTGGATCACATGAACAAACTTCCGCGTCTTCATTGTCATCACCTGAACAACAATGATATTGCAAAGTTTCTGCTACATAATAACATGTTAGTTGTCTAATACAATGTAAAGCACTATCTGGTGCATACTGACATTGACCTCGTTTGTTCTGACTTGGATCAAACACATTTGTGCAATGTACGCAGCGTTCTTGTCGCACTTTGTTTTTATTGGGCAATGGTGGAACCTGTAGTTTACTTTTAGGTTGAGTTGAAATACTGTGATGACTCGGTGACAATAAGGGTTCAACTGACTGTAGAAGAAACAAAAAAAGAAATAAACTAACAGTGGTAATTGCTTTCTTTTTACAAATTTAACAATTGCCATGACAATTTTTAAGATAAGATTCGGAGATAAACATTACAACTTGGTACTTTCAACAAGGACGGCGAATAGGCCGAATGTACATTTTCACCGACGTGGTAAAGTAGGTTTTTAGAACATGCTTCCCAAGCCTAGTGGTCTATCTTTTCAAATCTTTTCTTATAACATTGGTGTTCAGATGCAGCAACAAGTTTTGTCACTTGATTCTTCCTATAGACCAATGGTAACCTCGTATTTTTCGGAGTGCCTGGCTAAGTATCTCTACAAGCTCTTTTACATTTTAACCAAACGTTTCATCTTGTAACTATCATATCTACAATCTGACATAATAAATACCGTTATACTTACAAAAACGTCATCACTAAGTTTAGTGCCTATGACTTGATTTGTGGCAGTAGGGCTACCTGTAAAATTAATTGAATATCCATATAGTTATTTCTCTTTAACAGACTATATAACTCATTGGTTATCCGCAGGCGGATAACTCCTGTGATTGCCAATGATAATTGTTTGATGTCATCAGTGCCGCGAAGTGTAAAATTCGTGAGATTTCATGAAATTCTTAATTGAATGAATAAGACGTTCACAGTCAACAGATATTTTCATTGGAACTTGACACAAGTATATTTTACATTAATTTCATGTGGAATAAAAAAGGCGTGCGCCACAATAATATAGATTAGGAATATAAATACTCAAAATCAATCTGTTAACTCAATCTGTATAATTCTTGCCTTCTATCAAATAATTCTGTAGATATCTTTAACTGTAGCCTTCGTCAATGTATTTTGAACGATATTTTTATATAGGCTATATTTTACCGTGTAACAAATACATTTTAAAAACACACTAAAATGACTTTATTGAGGCCTATTCATGTATTACTTTTATTCGGTCAAAATAATGTTCAACTATATATTTAAGGTAAAAATAAAAATTGAATGTATATAGGCCTAATACACTAAAAAATATAAAATTGATGTGAAATGTTGAAAAGATTTGGCAATATAAGATGTTGCTACATTGCTGAATTAGGCTACTCAGGTTTATAAATTTCCTCGACCTAAACGTATGTGTAACAGCGTCAGTCGGGTTTCTGGTACTAATAGGTCTATTTTTTCATGAAAACAATATTTAATCATGGCGATATAGCTGTAGGAAATGTAATTCCAGAAGCAGTACAAACAAAATTTGTTTACAGTATACCTCTTGCCGGATATTATGCAAACAATCTTAAAAGTATTTGTATATATTTTTCAACTTCATAATCATACTCCTATCATATTTCTATTATTTAAAGTAAAATTATAGTCACTCGATTCTCAATTCCTTCAGTAAGTCATTATAAACCTCACATCTCGGTACAAAACTGTAATCTGTCGATTTTATCGTGCCATTCGGAAATGTTCAATCTTTGAATTATAAAAAACCGACCAAAGAATAATGGTTCGTTACCTGTTGCCATGTTGTCAATTCAGTATTTTTTTAATCATTTGTATTCCTGAAAACAAAAAATAGAATATTTCGGATAAATTAGTCAAATTGTTTCTGAAAAGTGTATTGCGATTTAATTTCAAATCAAACAAGTTATTATTCGTATTGCTGTAATTTTGCCTTATCTGATCTTTTTAGAGTTAACCCACATTTATTCATGTTATTTATATTATTTTGTTTGTTACTAAATGTATTGTCATAATTTTAAACATACTTATAACCAAACTAGTATATTTTCCCCGGCCCAAAACATAGTTTTGTTTATAAAAAAGAACAATCTATATATAAGATGCTAAATTATGTTGTATTCATTGTTGAAAAGAACCGGGCCTGTTTTCAGTTGATTTGATTTCTACCAAAAACCTGACACAAAAATTCGAAATACAAAATACTCCCCCCTGGAAGGTTAACAGAGAGGCTTAGTAAACACTTATTCAGAACTGATTAGACCTGTAAGAGGCTGAAATTAAGGATACATTCAATAAATGCTATGTTAAATTGCTTTTTTTTTTGCGAAAGAAACATTATAACTCACTGTTGATAAACGGCGTGTGAGTCCTTTCTTTAACAGATCAATGCTCTACTTTTAACTAGACCTAGTAAAACCCAGAGGTTTTCTCTGCTAGTAGGCCTAAACAGTGAATTTTTCTTTTCAATGATAAAATGTTCCCTTAATGAGCTCAATTGAATTTAAGAAGTCCTGAGGTAAAGTAGGCATACAGTGCATCTGACAAAATAGGGCGTTTGGCTGAATTGGCTAAGCTGAAAGGGGTGAGATAGTCTCACTATTTCCTGGGCAAAGGTTGCACAATGGTGTAATGTCTAATCATTAAATAAATAAAATGTAGCGACCTTAATGCAAAGGGTGATATTTATATTGTATTAAGTACATTCTTATTCAAAATAGCAACGTTTCGAGAGACAATTGGCATATTCATATGGTGTAATAAAATACCTTTGACCGTCACCCCTAAAACAAATCAAGTGCGTTATTCTGAATCTAGGGTCACGTTTATGAATTGTGTTTAATACATACATAAAGGATAATAATTAGGGTCAAAGGGCATTTTTATTTTATGCAAATTAAGTAATTTATAATGGGAAGATTTTGGATATAATAATAAATAATTAAGCACATTTCAGCAAAAAATTAATTTGACTCAAAGGGCTCATTTCCATCCAGCTGCATTTATGTACAGCTATTTGTGCTTAAAGTTTCGTCACGAAAAAGTTAGGCTACTCATTTGTAGCTGCAGACGTCTTCTCCATAGCCCATATAGGCCTTCTACTGTACGTCCCTTGATCAACCGTTCATTGTAAAGTTATATCAAATAATTTGCATTTATGTACAGCTATTGTTCCCGTTCTAAATAGGCCTACTTTATCGATCGATATGTTTTCCAGTATGGGTATTTAAAATGTTTTATAAATTATTCATTGTGGATATCTTTTCTCTGAGACCAAGTAAATAAGAGGAGCAATTTGGATAACAACACAAAATATTGATTATAAAGTATAAGATGATATCTAAAAACGCTTATTAATCTAGTTTACAATGTTATTGAATTTCATAAAACATTTCAGTATGTTGATTGTAGATATTATCTTAGCTTTAGGTCCAACGAGTTGTAAAAATATGTGAATAATAACAAAAATTGATTTTTGTGTAAAGTTAAAATACATTGTTTAGCCGAATTATTTCACATTATATTTTCAATGTTTGTCAGGGTCAGTTTTGTTATGAATACTGAAATGAGAATGAAGATAAAGTGTACGTTTATTATTGCTTTTATGTTAGTTACTTATCTTGGATCAAGCATCACAACCGGTGAGTAGGTCCTATGTCTGATACACTGTACTAATGGATGGTGGGTTTGGCCATTTTTTCCACATGATGCGACTATTGCAATTTATTCGCCCTAGAGAGTGTTTAGGAACGAGATTTTTCGATTTTGCGACGACCAGGACAACCTATAATACGTTATTTCTTAGTTGAAGCGAACATGCCGTTGTAAAATTACAAATAAAAAAACAAAAGATCATGTTTAGTTCAGTAATTGTTTGCGTACCTTCATATCGTAACAACCGGAGAAATAATAATCTTCTTGTAAAACGGTGGTACACTCCCCATTGCTACTATATTAATCATTAATAAGATACTTGAATACCTATGTAGCTTTACCATTAATGTTGTTTTAATCATTAATAAGATACTTGAATATCTATGTAGCTTTAGCATTAATGTTGTTTTAATCATTAATAAGATACTTGAATATCTATGTAGCTTTAGCATTAATGTTGTTTTAATCATTAATAAGATACTTGAATATCTATGTAGCTTTAGCATTAATGTTGTTTTAATTATTAATAAGATACTTGAATACCTATGTAGCTTTAGCATTAATGTTGTTTTTACCAATCTTGATGTATTTTTAGAATTTAACTTTTAAACTTTTTTGTATAGTCTTGTTGACTGTTTTGGCTGCCTTCTATGCACATTGGCTGTTTTTTCAATTTACATTAAGTGCCTCATATAAACAATTTATAAGATTGCATTCAAGGCTTTGCAAATTCGGATATAGAGAGGACTCTTGATGATGTCACGGATGTGTTGCCGGATACTTTACATATGTTATAGATTGAGCTAAAAAAAAAGTACGGTGTATCTTGATTCAGACGACTTTGATTGGAAAAGAAGAGAGAAAAAATTTGCAAAATGTTTAACCAATTCCTAATAGGCCTAAATAATAATATGTAACACCACCGTAGCAAGCAGCAAAGCAATGTTGTTAACCTTTGGGAAGCAGCAAATGGAGATCTTGCTTCGTGAATAACAAATTTGAGTTAGTGTTTACCAATCGACCAACCGACCGACCGACATTGTGAGCTTTAGAGTCGCGTATGCACGTGACTAAAAATACTGAACAAAATGAAGGCGTATCAATTTGATCTCTTGTGTGCATGCGTACAATAGAGTCGCTATCCAATCGAGTTTGAACAATAACATGATAGCCCCTGTGGACTAATGGTTAGGGCATCTGCATATCAAACAGAAGGTTCCCGGTTCGAATCTCGGTTGAGGAGGCTCCTCATTCTCACAGATTTCATCATCTTTTTCGTTTCAAATTAATTAATTAATTTCAGAATATCACTCGTAGGTTTAGAATTCATATACCTTTTAATATATGTATATATAAATAAAGTTGGCTGTATGTATACTGTATTAAACATCAAAATGTTCATGAAACCACAGATTCTGGTTGTCAAAATCAGTGGTATCCTTTTGGCAGCAGATGCTACAGATTGTCTGAGGATCGTCTCAACTGGGTTGATTCTCTTGAAGCATGCAACGACAAGCAGGCAAGTTTAGTGACTGTGGATGCAGAAGAAAAAAATATGTTTATGGAGGACATGTGCAACGGTACCAAAGTGTGGATTGGATTTAACGATATAGACGTCGAAGGTGTTTGGAAGTGGACGACTGGTGATGACGTGGTTAACAATTTTACTAGTACGGTATTTTTAGTTCGTTGCGGTCTGTTATTGCTATAATTTCCAAACATATTAAGGGCAATAATAAGATGTTTTGTAATTAAACTTAATTAATAATAATAGTAAATTATCGGTTGAATTGTGTGAATTTAAAATATAAAAGAATGCAATTAACGTATAGACTTATTTATAGACTGGAAGCCTAGTCAGCCAAACAATCGGAATGTTGATGGTACGAGTGAACCTGACACTGCAGATTGCGCAGTGATGCTAGGAACAACATGGGCGGATCGTAACTGTGTCTCGAAATCTTTCAACTATGTTTGCGAAAGAGGTACAGCTCTTAAAATACTTGCCATGCAATTATCGTAATGCTATGTTTATATGCAATATTGAATTCAGATTTGTCCAGATCATACATTAAAAACCTTTTGGTTGACATTAAGTAATAACTCCACGACATTTGGGCTTGATACGGAGGCGTGTGATGAGACCTCAAACCTGAAATAATCAGTTCGTTATGTTAAGACCGGACCAACATTTGGGAAACATTGAGATCAGCAGTGAGAAGCAGTCAATTCGGCATGTCATATCGGCTGGATCGGTGGAAGCTGTCCCTCAAAGCTCAATTTTACACACTTGGTCATTTTTCTGAGTCACTCAGATGGTAGTACATGTCGTTCTAATTCTAATGGTATTTTATTAATTTTTTTATTAGAGAGGGATATCTATACATCGAAACGAGTTTATGGAGACAGTGGTAACCCAGTTTGCTTGAAGGAAAGTGAAATATCTGATCTGATACTGAGAAGTACAACATCCGTTCGTAGTCGCATTGAATGCTTTAGTCTTTGCATTTCTCTCAAATGCACTGCGTTCCAGGTTAAGAGTACATCGAAAAACACACTGACATGTGACGTACTCCGCAGTGAAGGAGACCATGCGCAGTATAAATTTGTGTCTGATGATTGTCATATGTTTCTTAATTCTTAATTATGATATTTAGGTATAAGTCTAATTAATTCGATATACCGAAATAATTGAATAAGCATTGTGAAAATATAAGTTCATGTGAAGAGCACAGTATTAATTTTGATATGATGATTTTCATAAATGTTCTTTATTTCTTATTTATGTTACTTAGGTTTAGGTCTAATTTATTCAGGGAGGAGATATATACACCGAAATAATCTAATAATTGTAAAATATAGGCTCAAACGAGAGACTTTGGTAACAATTCAGTATTTGTTTCAGATTCTTTATTGGACGTGTATATTAATTATAGTAATGTAGGCCTACTAATTCTATTGAACAACGTAATGTTAGGTTTTTAATTTGAACATTGGATACTGCTTGTAAGTATTCATGCCTAAAAAAATAAAAAACCGAGTCGTCGTTGATACAGCGGTAATCAACAATTATCCTACCATCAGTAGGCCTATGAATGTATTAATTTTCGATATTGAACGACGTCTCACTAAATTCAATCTTTTTGTTACGAAAAATAAAGCCGAATTCACCTGTATCATGGAGAGGGACAGAGTCGGCACCAGAATGGTGGCGGGTATAAAGTTGGCTCATGATTGGGGACGAGGAAGACATATAAATAGAGGAAAACAGCTTTCTGCTGTAGCCTTCAGAAAAAAAAATATGTAAAAATAATAACAGGGTTAAAAAAAACTAGACTAAAGATCTATAAAATGTAACAACCTGCTGACGATGGTGTTATAATGAATTTGATGTTATACAATTTTTGGAAATCTATCTGTATGATAAAGAAAAAAATAAGTTCTCAATCCACTACACCTTTGTTGTGTAGTATACTAGTAATGCCCTATTGATGTTAAGATTGTATTGTCATACTGTCTTAGGCCTATTGTGTGTGGCATTGTGGTGTGACTTTAATGTGAAAACTATGAAGTTCCTTCAGGCATAGAGAATATATCTCTATGCTTCAGGTTTGTTACAAAAATACTTGTAGTATTATAATAGGCCAAGTGCAATGTTTGTGGAGAACATAGCTCCCTCTTTTTATTATTACATTGTAGGCCTAAATCTATCCATGGAGAAAGTTCCATGATCTATCTTAGGTCTAAAACTAAGATTTAAAATGTAGTGGAATCGTTTCTGGAACTAATTTTTTTATTATATATATTCTTTAGGCCTACTCCATGGTCCGAGTCAATGACTTTCAAACATGCACAAATAGGCTAATCATAAACAAACACACGAGTTTTAGGTTAACGGCTGCCGATTCATGATTTATTATAGAGCATTTTATATACTATATTTGTGTTATACAAAATGTTTACTGACTGCTCATTAAACAAAAATAATTGAAAAATCATTGTTTTTAATTTATTAAATAGAATATCAATAAAAGCATTATTATAATGAAGGGAGAACAATAATTAAAATTGTTACGTCAAAAAGTCGAGCGGCGTACTTTGTTGTACTGAGAAATGTTTCTTGTTTATTTCTTCTTTTGTTTAAACCTTTTCAAAATAATTAACATTGTCACTTTCATTTTGGATGACCATATCAAGTTTGAATGGCTAATTGGTATTCGTGTATTAAAACAATTCACAAAAAAAAGAGAGACCACCTGTTAGTATTGCTGTGTTAGCGTGTTATTCTATTCATACTGTACTATACATGCGTTAAATGCGGACTTAATTAATATTAAGTAGGCCTAAATACTACTGTAGAACCTCCAATCCAATCATGCGCGATTTTTGTGTTTTTATTTCAATATTGACATACAAGAAGCCTAGATTGGTTGGAATTTATAAATGATGAATTCGTAACAACTCCATTAAAAATAATTTTGTTTTTTGTGTCGGTATTAAAATTCTGTTCCTTCCTCCGCGCGCGAAGTGCAGCTGGTCTTTTAAAACTTTTGTTCAACGAGGCCAAGGATTATTATTTAGGTGGTGCACAGAGCCATTATATATATGGCTCTGGTGGTGCAAATAATCGAGCGCCCTCTGTGTTATTACATTGTTTACAATATAAAATGAGTGCTAAACCATGGCGTCTGAAAGTGTGTACAAAAATCCAAATTTTGCTGTAGTTTGTTCGTTTTTACAGCGTTATGGCGAGCATTTGCAGCTACCTGACCTAACAATTCCGGAATTACAGGAATCACTGGAAAATGTGGAGCAAGGTTTGTAAATGATTTATCTTGTTCAAGCCAAATAAGAGATTGTTTTAACAAGGTTTTAAATTTTCCCAAACCAAGCGTCTGCAGATAATGATACTATCTAGGCCTAGGCTAGGGCTAGTCAGTGTGTAGTAGGCCTACTTACTAAACACTACTAGGCCTAGCTAGTAAGTATACTAGAGGCCCTGCCTGCACCTAGCCAACCTAGGCTTACGCTAGTATAGCAAGCCCACTGACCGGTGATAGGCCTAGCATTATCTAGTGTAGTAGCCTAGCTAGGCCTCAGAGATTTGAGAAATAAAAAAATAATATTTTATTTCAGAAACATAGTCATATCATATACCTAGGCCGTAACAATACCGCACGACCACGTTTTTAGCTAAGCCCCTCCTAGCTATCTTAATAGGCCTAGCTAGCTAGCTACGGCATTATAATAGGCCCTCCTAGCTAGCCCTACATATTATAGGCTGGATGCCTTATGGCTAAGGCCTAGCTAGGCTAGCTACTACTATCCTATATACCCTAGGGTAATTGTTTTATTATTATAATTTCAGTGAGCCAGGAGTTGCTGTTTATGCATATTAAGTTAATGAGAAGAATAATCAAGAATGTATCAGTTGAACGCTGGGAAAAACAGTTGGCTAAGGTTTGTTATTGGATGACAAATGAACTAACAAACAGTAGTATTATTTAGTGTGTTTACAAAGAATTGAGTGTATTATTAATATTCAAAAACATAAAAGACAACAGATAAATTGAATTATTAAATATTGTATCTATGTTGTTTCAGATGTTACGTCATTGGTGTAACCCAATGTATGCATGGGAGATTGAAGAGTTTGGCTACACTGAGATCAAACTGGACTCCAAGGTTAATTTACTTAAGGTACTCTTTCTGGATTTGTTACTTTAAAAGTACAGTACGTGCATACTAAAATTGTACTGTCCATTTACATGATTCGAATCTCCCTCAATGCATGGGTGATTCTGCAAATTCAGATATGAAAGTTAAAGTATTCTTAAATTAAGGTTGGTTTTATCCTTCAAAATATTGTTGGAATTCATTATATACTGTACTGTATATAAAAATACAGATTATTGTTCAACTGAATTACATTATTACAATGATCAAGTTGTTAATATTATTAATTTATTTTCTATTACAACATTCATAATAATCTTTAAACTTCAGGATACAGTACTAATATTGCACACATACTGTACAAATACATTGCATTCTGATCCTAAAAGCTTGTTTTTTTATTTATTTTTTAATCAGTGCATTTGTTACCTGTCATCTTCTGTAAGTGACAGCAGAAACTGTTTTATATACAACAAATTATATTTTATTTCTAAATTAGTTTTTGTGTGAGTCACAGTTTGATACTAATGCTAAAGTGCGTGATGTCGTTAATGAAGAAAGTCCTGACAAAATGCGCCTTCAACCAATTGGAAGAGATAAAACCGGACTAGTGTATTGGTATCAAAAGGTATTTATTTAATGATGATAGTGTTCAAATCAAATTCATATTTTTTTTTTAATTTGTTACATAAAAACCAGTAAAACAGAAGAAACCTCCCTTTGCTACCAGTGACGAATATTGCCTCAGCGACTATCAAAACCAGACTTCATGCAGTGTATAATGGTGATATACAGTAATGAATGTACTACTATGTACTCTGTTTTCCACTTAAAACCAATGTATATTCACTTAAATCAAACAGGATGGTGTATGCGCATTATATTGCCATCCTGCCAAATCCCTTTCTGTGACAAATTTCTAATTCCTTGAGTTTTTCGCTTCAGGGACATTAGTAATTTAAACAGTTAACTGTTTGAGGTGCAAAAATGCAACCAATCAGAGCTCAGAAAATGAGTTATCACATGTTCATGAACACAGTGCTGCACAAGTAAACTCAGTAAACATGCAAGCAAAAACAACATTGCCACTATTGTATACACAAAAAAATGTTATCTTTCTGGAACTTAAAAATGATAGAAAGATAGAATTTTTTATCTGCAAATTAAATGTACAATTACTTTATGATGAAGTTATTGTAACGACAACATTATTTGATTTCTTACCAGGATCAGGATGCTAACATCCGTCTGTACAGAGAAGAACAAGATGATGATGACAGTTCAACATGGCAACTTATATCCTAGTTAGTACTTTTATCATCTAATCTACAGATTCAAGTGTATTAACCCCAAACGTTAATGTTGTTAAAATTAACAATACAGGGCTCGAAAATTTTCCCTAGCAAACTATCAAATTGCTAATAGGTTTTCATAATTGCTAGTGGAAATCTAAATGTAATTTTTGAAAAAATAATGTACATTTTTGTTTAGCAAAGGTGCTTAATCTGCCAATTCATGTTTATGTAGTAAATTGTAAACTAGCAAAGGTTAGCTAAGGAGGTACCTTTCAATGTATCTTCAATATCAGGTCACTTTATGAAGTGTGTTCATATAAATTAATTAATTATTTATGTATTACTATATTATTAATTATTTACTTAATTTAGTAATTTTTTTTATTTAGTGATAGAAATCAACTTTATGGGTTAATAGAAAAGTTAAAACTTCCCGATATTGTAGAAGATGAAGAATCAACGAGTAGTGAAGATAAAAATGAAAACGATACAGAAGCAAAAGTAAAAGAAAAGGTTAATGAGAAAGACATTGGAATGAAAGATGAAAAAGAAACTGATAAAAAAGTAGAAAGGGATAAAAAGACCGAAGGAAATAGTGAAAAAGAGGATGTTGAAAGTAATGGAAATAAAGAGAAAAATAAAGAAACAGAATCAACAAGGGATAAAATGATTGAGACAAAAAATGAAAAAACTGCTGAAGAGAGTAAAGAGATTAAAACAGTAGATACAATCAAGGAACAAACAACTAAAGAAAAGGAGGAAAGATCTAAAGACAATATAGATGATAATAAGAAACAAAATGTTGAGTGTAAAGTAAAAGAAGAACAAAAATCAGATGAAAGTAAAGATGTAGATGATGATGTTGTAATGAAGGATAGTGAATGTAACGAAAAGAACGGTGAGAAGCCAGTGAGAGCTTCAGTAATTGTTACTCGTCTCAAACTTGAAAAACAGGATGAAACTAATGATGCAACTCCAACAAATAGAAAAAAAGAAGAGAATAGTCATAACAGTGAAGAGAAACAAGCAGAAAATGAGAATAAAGAAAAGGAGAAAGAAGAATATGAGAATGAAGAAAAGGAGAAAGAAGAAAAGGGGAATAAAGAAAAGGAAAAAGACAAATATGAGAATAAAGAAAAGGAGAAAGACGAATATGAGAATAAAGAAAAGGAGAAAGACGAATATGAGAATAAAGAAAAGGAGAAAGCCAGTGATGAAGAAAAAGGTTTGTGTTTATTTTGAACTTTGATACAAATTTAATTATTACTACGTAGTGGAGA
The DNA here is from genome assembly GCF_964355755.1 of Antedon mediterranea. Taxonomy (NCBI): domain Eukaryota; kingdom Metazoa; phylum Echinodermata; class Crinoidea; order Comatulida; family Antedonidae; genus Antedon; species Antedon mediterranea. The sequence goes on along the minus strand of NC_092674.1, from coordinate 20,053,700 downwards.
GATTGTTTGAAAGTGAAAGTTTTCCTTGATTTTATTGAATAGACTGCAGTATTTCTATCCCACTCAATTTCAGTACATTGCTTTAAAAAATGATACAACTTCCATTACCATCCAATTACTACTACTGTAGATGTTTCATTCTAAAGCGTCAGCATGCGTATTCAATCTTTTAAACACCTTTCTCAGACAAATGCTCGTTTGAGTTTGTAGTTTAAATGGTTTCTACTTTTTGCAAATCGAAAAATTGCGCAACCAGATCAGAATTGAATTATGACTCATGTGAATCGAAAAAGATAGACACATTGGAAATTAAAGTCGCAGCTACAGTAATTTACTCTTGTGTGGGAAAGGATAGTATGATTTTTACTATGTGAAAACATTGAATTTACACGAACAAATTTGCCTAGTGGAAAATAGGCTTAACATTGTTATATATGTAAAAAATTTCTGTGATAAATTCTTGTATATTGTCTGTTGCAAATGTAAAACTTTTCTGTAATCACTTTTGTTCGGTATTCACATTTTTTCTACTGTACACATACATACACATGGACCAGAATTGTGCTGGGAAGGTTTTAAACTACATTTGAAACCCACTATGGGACAGGTATCTTTGCCAGTGTGTAGTTATTATTGTTTTATTCAATTTACATAGATGAAGATACAAAGGCTGAAGAAAAGAAAACTAAAAAGAAGAAGAAGAGACGAGTTCCAATCCGCTACACACCAAGGAGAAGATCCTCCAGAAAAGCTGTAGAGAAAATGGAAGAGATGAAAGATGAGGATGAGGTGGAAGAAGAAAAAGAACAGACAGAAGAGGAAAAAGAAGAAAAGAGTGAAGAGAATGATAGTCCGTGTGGAAAATGTCATCAGTACAACCATCCTGAATGGGTACAAATTAATATAATTCTTAAAATTTATAGTAACACTGTTTAAAGACACTTTACTTGTGATAGGCGATTCTGATTTTAAACCAGGCCATTCCTCGTCTTAAATGTACGTTCTGCTAGGCTTTTGTAGGCCTAGGTGGTAAAGAGAGGTAACGTACTAACATCATATCCTAGCTATAGGCCTGATGTTGTCTCATTGCTGAATTAATTGTCTTTTCTTTTTTGGCCGAATGCATTAATAAAAATTTGGGAAGATCTGGTATTTCGCTGAAAAGTTCTGTTATTGGTTTTCCCTTCATGGTTGATCGAAAAATGGGTGCATCAGTGTAAGCCCTTTTGCATGAAATTGTGTACGCGGTACTAAAAAGATGGAATATCTAGGCTTTGCCGATAAATTCGCTATGGATTAGGCTAATTTACACAGATGAACAGTGACAGTAACACAAATATAGAATCTATGTTAGTGTTCCTTATGACCATTTACACATAGTTAACGGTTTCCACTCAGGATAGATACAGATTCTATGTGGGACAAGCTACGCAGATTCCACCTACCGTTACCACTCGTCTCTTTAAATTGGCCATTACGGTACCCATGCCTAAGAAATATGATCATATTGAATCTGAATTTTACTACTTTAAAAAAAATGAATGAACGTTAAGTGAACACAAAGCAGCAATAATCAGTACAGTAATTGCTTTTCAGATCTTGTTATGCGACAGCTGTGATGCTGGCTATCATACAGCTTGCCTACGTCCACCATTGATGATTATTCCCGATGGTGATTGGTTTTGTCCAAGCTGTGAACATGTAAGTTATTTGATCAATTATTAGATGTTGTTTTAAATTAACAAGAAAGCAATGCATGTATGCACATGGCATTTTAATAACGGTGACACTCCAGTGCGTATAATCTTGTGATTGGTCAGATTACTGTACTTGTTTTTCTCCTTTTTCCTCCGATCAGAATTCATGAAAAATAATATCAGGACTACTAATTATTGATTATTATTGATTAATTAAAATAAAAAATTATTATGATTAATGTCAATAATAAGTAAATTATTATAATTATGTATTAATTATGTACAATAATTTTATTATGCATCATATACACAATATTATTGAATAAAATTAAATAAAAGTGGACCATGGCACAAAAAGAAAAAAAAATACTACTAATTATAAAAACTTATTATTATTTTGTTCTTTCATTCGTAAATTTGTAATTACTGTACTTTGACTAATGTTACATTATGTTTTCATGTCATTATTACCAGTAAATTTACCAGTTTCATTTCCACTAACTATGAAAGTAATTGTATGTATAAAATTAAATTGATGGATAGAGGTGGATGAACGCATAAAAGATTGTTTAAAAACTGTAAAAGTCTTTGTAAGCCAACAGTAGTAGTAATGAAACAATAAACTAATGTTGTATGTTCAGGGTAATTTCACATTTCAGAATTGTTTTTTACAGGTCAAACTTATTGCCAAGTTGGAAAACACCCTTGAATCACTGGATCATGAACTTAAAGTGAAAGCCAGAAAGAAGCGAAAGTAAGATTTCTTTTACAAGGAAAATGATTGCATTGAATTCACTAAAGATGACATATGACAGTAATCGACCGGGCATTTATGTGCTCCTCAAACTATTCTTCTTGGATAGAAAAAGTGAGGAGTCAGAGGAAGTAGATCTCCTCACATCAGACCAGTTGAATAAACCTGGCATCAGTAATGTATTGTATTCGGTGGTATTATATGAATTAACTGACTGACTATTTCAATCCTCATAGCTGCTGTACCACAAATCCGACTAATATTACTGACTGGTACGACTTCTATGCTGTGTAATTTACAATATAATCCATGTAACATATTCTGCAGAAAGGTCACATGACAGGTTTATATATTATTTCTTTGATTTGTAGTTATACTATAAAAATTATTAAGCATTTTTTAAAATTTGTTTTAATAGAAAGAGTCTGCTGACATACGTAGGCATCAGTGAAGCTAACATTCTTCCTGCAGTAAGTACTATTTTTCCTAAATATTTTAGACCTATTTACCACTTGCCTGAAGTGGTGTTATATGAAATTCTACACTTGGGATTTGTAGCTATAATAGACCGCAAACAAAATTGGAATTGCTGGTTAAGATGCTTGCCTATTAATATTGACTACTATGTGTTTTGTGTGTAATGCTAAACTATTTAAAAGAGATAAATTAAAAATGAAATTCGTCCATAATATTCTTGGTTTCACTTTGGTTTTACTTTGAAAAGTTTTCAGATCATTATTGAATTTATAATTATCATTTTTATAGGAGACGCTTGTAATTGAAAAACCAAAACGAAAGAAAAAGAAAAGACGATATGAGGATTATGTTGAGGATTTTGAGGAAGAAAAGTATGAAGTTATTGAAAGACGATCTAGAAGAAGTCGCAAACAAATTAACTACAGATTTGACGAGTTTGATGATACGATCAACTCGGCTATAAGGGATGAAGTTGAGGAACATGACAAAGGTAAAAGTACATTTAAAAATGCAGAACTCTGTATACACCCAGTGGTGTAACGCACAGGGCAAATGCCCTTGGTTTAGCCCTCCTAAGGGGCCTTCCAACAGTGGGTAGTTGCATAGGACTGCTCATGCTCTGCCCCTGGGTTTAGCTAGTGAGTGCTCATAGCTGTTACGCCACTGCGTACCCATATTTTTATTTTCAAATATTGCTAGATTCTTGATTTTTTTTTACCAATTGCATAATCTATTTTCACAATACTACTGTTTTAGCAATTAAATGATTTTAGAGTTCTTATTGTGTTGCATGAATGCAGTAATCCGTGTGTATCTAGGCCTTGGTATCTTATTGTGTTGCATGAATGCAGTAATCCGTGTGTATCTAGGCCTTGGTATCTTATTGTGTTGCCTGAATGCAGTAATCCGTGTGTATCTAGGCCTTGGTATCTTTGGTCATGACTATAAAAAATGTATATTTCCAATAACAATCGTAATAGGAACTGACTGTGGAAACACACACAGACAGCTTGCTCTGTACAAAAAGAATAATAATTGCTAGATATATAATTTGAATAGTAGCATGCCTGCAACAGTTTGCTGTCAAAAGATTCTGCTGCTCTCATCATCAATGCACATGACCTCAGATCATTAAGTGGGTTGAAGCATTATTTGGAAGGGGTGTTCACTAAGTCTATACATTTATTTTATTTGCATTTTTCCTTTCATTGAAATAATAAAAATATAAAAAAATACTTAGATACAAATAAACTTATTGTGGTCCTCTCTTTAACTCAAAATAATTACTTAGAATAAAAATAACTTAAATTCTACCTATGTATAATCCACATGCGAGTATTTTAAATGTTTACCACTGTATATTTGAGTGATGTGTTCATTTTACTATATTTTACACATTTTTAACGTATTCACTCCTCTCTTGTGTGTGATTATTGAACTGAATTTTTTGTATATTAGCTGTGGAAGAATATCATAAAAACTATGGGTACAGTCGGGGAAAGGACATCGAAACAATAGAGAGAGCAAATCGAGAACCTGGTGACTTTGATGGACCACCAAGAGAAGTAAAAGAAAGTGATATGTCACCAATGGAGCGACAACAAAGAAAGAGAAAAAGGTTGATGGATCTGGATGCAGAAAGCAGTGATGGAAGTGATGGAAGTGAAGATTTCAAAATAGATGAAAGGTATAGTATGTCACTTATTATTTATTGAATACAATGGATTCTCGGACAACTACTGTAGAACCAAATCAAGGTTGACCTTAAATTGACCCCAACACGTAGATCATAGATAAAAAGGCTGCCAATGTTTGCCTACTTTGCTTACAGCAGCAACTAACTAAATAGCTAATCTAGGCATAATTACTGTAGGTCTAGCTAGGTCTACTACTGGAAAAGTATGCACACAGAGAGAGACGGATGACATAAGACAAAATGCTGTGCAATATTTAAATACAGTTTTATGAATAAAAAAAATGTTTGTACCTATGTTCCTATTTTTTGTATAGTCACCACTTGTTTACAATACTAGTCATAAAGGTACGTCTATGGCTTGGCAGAGCCATGGTATAGCTCTGTGTACAGAAAAAATGATTTGAGTATATGGGAATTTTTTTTCTGGCTATTTTGGTTGTAGACGGAAAAAGCAATTCTTGGTACCAAATCTTTTTCTTTGTTTAAAGGTTTTGTAAATAATTTTTTTACCATTAGTGAAAAGTCAAGTTCAGAAAACAATGATTTACCATACGATAGTGATGAGAGTGTCTACAGTGGCATTGGACGAAGGTCATCAAAAAGGTTAAAGAAAATGCCAACAAGGAGGAGTTGTCGCACTAAGTCAAAGCGACGAACACGGTACCAAGACTATTCGGACTCGGACCTAAGTGATGAAGATCTGGTTTCATTGCCAGGTATGTCTGTTGAGGTGGTGTGTTTTATTGGAAAAGATATAAAATTGATATCTTACAATTTTAGGGGGTTTTTTTAACTTACAAATTATCTATCATTTCATATGTAAGAAATTTGTGTGACACAGTTAATAATAGAGCCACCCACATGTAATCAATTATTATGGTATTGAGTAATTCTTGTTACCAGCAAAGTCTTCAGAGACCTATTGGTTGGTCTACATTTCATTTCTGTAATTTAAATTTCGATTACCTTTTCTAAACAGAAACCGAGGAATCCAGTTACAATAGTGAAGACAGCTCTTTGCCCACTCGACCACGCAAAACAGCCCGTAAACGTGTATCATATCGTGAAGACTCTGAAAGTGATGAATCTCAGAATTCTGTATCGGAATCACATCCGTCAAGAAGAAAATTTGTTTTGCGCAGTGAAGATGAAGACGAAGAGGACAAACAAAGCAAGAAAAAGACCAAGTCAAAGAGGAGGATTTACGAAGATGAAGATAGTGATTTTAGCGATGAAGATAGAAGCCAAAAAAAGACTAGATCAAAAAAGAAAACTTACGCGGATGACGACAGTGATTTCAGTCTTGGAGAGGAGCTGGATAAGATTGAAAAGTCACATAGTAAACAGGAAAGCTATAAAACATTGCCAGATTCAACCAGTGAAGAGGAAGAGTGTGAAGAAGAGGATGAATCTGAGGAAGAAAAAGAAGCAGCAAAGAAAGAAGAAAAGGAAGATAAAGAAGAAGACAAAGATAAAACAGATGAAGACAAAGTAAATAAAGATAAAGATATTGAGGAAAAGGAAACAAAAGAAGATGAAAACAAAAAGACTGAAAACAATAAAGGTGAGGATAAAGACAATAAAGAAAAAGAAAGTGATTCTAACAAAGAAAACGAAAAACAAATGAATAACAACAAAGATGAGGAATCAAAGAAAGACAAAGAACAAACACCTGATTCCAAGAAAAAACCCTCTATTAGTGGCAATAAATCTTCACGTGCAGTCAATGGTGGTAACAGCAGTAATCGAGAAGCCGACGAGGATGACCTTTTAATGGAGGTCACTGATCTTGTGGATTTTGTAACAGCAGACGATGCCTGATGTTTTATTTTTGGATAATAATGTGTTGTGTGTTTTTTATCATGTGTATTTATTTGACGATCTAATACAAATGAATTTGTTGTTTTTTTTCTTTTCAATTTAACGAAAATGTGTCACTATCCCTTATAGAAAATGTGAAAATTATTCTATTTAATATAAATCTTGGTTTATTTTCATAAGATTAAAGATTAAAACACACATAACTTCATAAATATACTACTTTTTATTTTTATCATGCCTTTAATCATTTTATACCACAGCTTATCATTTTATGTATTTATCTAAGACATATTGTTTGTTTGTATATTAAATACACAATGTGTTATGAGTGCTAAGGATTTCTAAAATGTTGCCATTTACACTGCAAGTTGTATTTGAACAACCTGGTAACAGTTGACTATTATGAACGTACTGTAATTACAGTGGCAGATCCAACATTTTTAAAAAGGGCGTCCACGGCTTAAAAATTGTAGAATAGGTAGCTTTTACAAATGTGCATGAAATCTGACAGGATTAGAACCTTTAATCTTCTGATTTCAGGGTGTTGGGGGTATTTATTGAGACATAGTTTCATTGAAATTGTTATTTTGTACTAGACTGAAACAAGTACCAAATTATTAGGGAAAACCCGTCTGTAATTAAATTTAGATATTTCATTTAAATAAATAATGAATAAATGAATATTTTATTTAAATATGTAAATTTACTTTACATTACATTTACAGTGTAACTAAATATATAAATTATATAATATAATTTATATTATATAATATAATTTATATTATTCAAAAGACAAATTACTGAAAAAATGACAATGCTGTGGGTATCAGTGGCTGGATTTTGATGGATATACAAAATAAAAAGCGAAACCCTAAATCAAAACGATAAAGTAAAACAGCCAGAAAGAAATTGCAAAGTGATTTTATATATTATATAAAATTATTATAAAAATAATTTTAAAATATTTTTAAAAATACATGATTATTCAAAATGAGTAGTAAGTACAGTACAGTAGTTTAAAATCAGCCTGTTTTTTGTGTGTATGTTAGCATACCAAATTGATTTTGAATAGAAGCCCATTCAATTTAAAATAAAAGGAATGAAATTAATGCCCATTTCTCAAAATATTAGGTCAGTTGTAGCTATTTAAAATTTCTTTGGCCAATTCCTTGAAAATATATTACTAATTTTTGGTGCTTACAAGAATATGTAAATAGTGTACTATTTAATAATATCAAGTCATACTGTTGTGAGGATGCATGAATTCATCCAAATGTTATTTTAAAAAGTCTAAATTGTGTCCGTCGAGACATCATTGTGTCAGAGTGTGTGTGTGTGTGTTAGAATTGCCCCATTGTATGTATATGGTTCTACCTTATTCATACAGTAGATAAGTAATTTATAATATTCAGACTGATGTTGTACATATAATGTGTTCCTATTTCTGCATGGACACTTATTTTATTCTTTCACAGATTTAATATTTCAAAATTAAGTGTAAATATAATTTTCTTTTTTATTGTATTTTATTCTCGTCTATTTCAGATGGATTTGTGAAAGTAATATTATCCAAGTAGTGTTTATTGTCCGTGTATGAATACTTTGTAAGGAATTTGTCACAAAACAAACTGTTGTTTGTTTTTATATTAAATTTTGTTATTATCCACAATTATTTTTTCAATATTTACGAATTTCTAAATTTATTCCCACCTAATTTTATAGTTTATTGTTCACTTTTATACACATATTTAAAGTTATTTCAAGTTGTTACTTTTTTTTAGATAAATAAGTTTTGACATTATTTTGCAATCATGTATGGACTGTTAAATTCTGTATATAGTGTATATTAACGGATTTGTTTACAAAATAAAAATGTTAACATATCTTTCATGGATGATAATAATAAGCCTGTTCTCAATCTCATGACCAACGACAAGCAATAACCATCATTAGAGCAAACAGTATGTATTTGTGTTGAGTTTAGCTGTTTAAATCTGTATAGTGCATATTAAAATGTATGGTATTTGTGATAATTATTTTTTGCCTTCCAATCCTGGGTCTGGAATTCCCAAGTCCTGTATATTACTCAGTTTTTTTGCATGATGCAGCTCCGCTCCACTGAGATTTAGTTGAACATTGATCATTGTTGGGTATTTATTCTAGGCAGATAGATAACATAAAAGTCAATAAGGTAGGTTAACAAATAAAATTCTCCACTATTGCCTTGCAAAAAAACTACAGGCTATCTACATTGTGTTTAATACAACAGATATAAAACAAAATTGGTTGCTGGTTATAAGAAACAACTGAATTTACTGTAGTTTTAATAATATATTTAATGCTTTCAGAGTTGCTGCTTTGATCTTGTTATCAACCATATAAGGCTTATTTTTACTTCCATATAACCGTATCATTATCAGTAGAGAATAGAACAATTGTTATTCATTATAAAGTGTATATCTTGATAGAATGTATAAATTGTAGTTGGATTTCTTTATTTCCGTCTTAATGCTCATTGATCCATGGTGATTATGGTCACACTGGTGAATATCGTATGGATGACTCTATTAATGACTTACCTAATCAGCAGCAGAAATGTGTTGACTCTTTTGTCCCAATCAATATTTTCATTACGCCCTTTAGTAGTAACACCTTCAACACAAAGTTAATGTAACAATCTATTTGTAGCTAGAAATGAGTTGCTTTAAATTATCGGATCTGAAGGACACTGAAATATAGTCCTGACCATGGACAGGTTTATGAGCGGCCATTAGGGCCATAATAATAAAAAATTAAAACAAAGGACTATGTAAAAAAACAATGAATGTTTTCAAAATCAACGAAAAAACTAAAAAAACAACAAACGTTTTCAAAAATCAATGACAAAACTAAAAATACTACAAAGGAAAATAAAAATCAACGAACAAATATAGAAAACAAAGAACTAAAACATATTTGGCAAATCAAATGACAAAAGTCGAACAATCAAAGGACAAGCTCAACAATCAAAGGACAAGCTCAACAATCAAAGGACAAGCTCAACAATCAAAGGACGTTTGCAAAAAAATACAAACTAATTTTCAACGTTTGAGTGCAGTATCATGACATGCGAGAAAGAGTTACAACTTTGAATGGATTAGAAGCCATTTTTATGTCCAACTATTCCTATGTTGTAGAGTATGGAGTTGAGTCCTTTGTTTTATAAATGTATAACGTTCAAAATGCTTTCGAATTTAATATCAAAACAATCAATTTGTTTAGAGGTTTTTGTATAATGGTTATATAATCAAAATATTTTAGGGTCATTAATAACGTGAAATAATATAAAAGATCATTTTCAGCAAATGAAGGGAAAGATCATTTTCAGCAAATCAAGGGAAACGTCATCAAGTGAAGATTCCTTGTGAACTGGGAGTAGACAAGGCTCTCAATAGCATTGGAGCCTATTAGCAAGTTGTGATAGTTAACACTGACTTTGTTATTGTTTCAGTTTCCTAGCTTATTCTCTCTAATTCATTGCTTTGCATATGTAACATTTCCTTCAAATCCCTACTAAACTGCATGATGATCGGGTCACCTGGGCCACCTTTTAATATCCCTTCATCCATTTGGCTGTTAACAACAAATTTTAGCAAAAAATTATTTATTTTACTGGTTTATTTAAAGTGGATGAATGTATTCAGTAGGTTACCCAAAGTCGCAGAAATAAACTAATTTCAGATGGATCCAGTCCATATTGGAATGGCAGCTAGTTCTATTAAAGAAAATGGAATTTATTGTATGAAGTTGTGCATGGTGAAATCAAATGTTGATATAAAGTTTGCGGTGCACCGCATATATTTAGTTCTGAAAATAGCTGTTGAGTTTCTCAAACGCAACAGCTCTTTTCAAAACTAATGTTAATATACGCAAACAAAATTTGTTTTAAATAAAGTAATTTAGACAACTGGAAACCCAAATCACCTGTTATTTAATTGAAGCATAACATTTAATTTATCAACCTTACATTTTCATTATTATATTATAATAAATATTTGTTTTGTAATTAAACAATTTCTCTATACAGTATTAAAATATCTTATTATTCAAGGAAATTATGGCATATATGCTTGCCAACAATTTTCATTATCATCAGTAGCTCATGTATCTTTATACGAAAAATAAAACGAAACACTAACCAATATGCAATAATAAAACCATATAATACTATTTGCTAAACGACTTTGCAGCAGCAACCATATTCGCTACCTTCTTCACCAAAATATCATGCGGCAAAAATCCTAGGCCACAATCTGGTGCAATTTGTAGTCGTTGAATTGGTATATATTTCATTGCCTCTTGTATTCTGCTTTGTATTTCTTCAACACTTTCAACTCTACTTTCAGCGACAGCAATACTACCCAATATCACATTCGTTTTAGTGAACATCTTAAGAAAAGACAGATCATTGTAGCAGTGAGCATCTTCTATCGAAACTGTTATAAGAGATAATGCGAAAAAAAAAAATTAAAATCCATGTATTTTACTTGTAGTTAAACAAGAAAACACATCCACAATTTTGTCTAAAGACAATAGGGCCTATACTGTCTACACACTAGTAATTTGTAAGAGAAATGTAGATTTAAAAACAAACGTATACCTACCTGCGTGAAAACCAGCCTCGTCAAGTGGTTTAGCAAGGGTTACATAAGATGATCTATCAGCTTTTAAATAGTTTTCCTCATCCTGAAATGCAAGCATTTCAAAAGCCCTATTTATATCATTTAATTTGATCATAGCCAACAGAATGGTCGGTTAGGTTTCAACCTTTTGGACACACTGATATTCCTATCACACATCAATGAATATGAGATTCCCGAACAAGAATATCATTAAAATGCATGAAGCAGGGATGGGAGACAACATGCGATTGAAATTAGACCGACATTCCTTTCCCTTTCACATTCTCAGGAGTTACTTGCTTGCCTCTCGTGTACCTGCATTAAGTTATGTGGCTACTGAATTATTGTCAAAATAGTTAAAATTAAGTTTATTAAAAGGATAGATAGAGCCAGTATTGTTATTATTAAATACAGTCTATACTCCACTGCTTTGCTTTAGTTTATTTACCATATCCTAATCACTATAAATGCTTTATTTCTTCTGAAAAAAAGTTAAAGCTCCTCAAATACACAACGCATAAGGTGTATATTACTAATAATAATTAGTGCAACTTACTAAATATTGCGGATATCCACAACAAATGTGAATGATTTTTGTAACATCGGAGCCTACATCTTCGAAACACAATGCAGCATGACTAATTCCATATTCTAAGGCTTGAGAAGGCTTGCGGGCAAAAAGTGGTTCATCAATTTGAATGCACTTGCAACCTTAAAGATTGACCATCAAGAGATAAAAGTTAAGCATGACCTCAGACTAGGCCTCAGAAAAACAAGGAGTATCATGTTAAAATATGTAGTGTCAAATAATTATAAACTCTAAGTTAAGTGCATTTTTTTTCTACAACAATCCTTAGATGGATATGATCAAAATTGTTATAAGCATTTGAATATTATCAATGACAATAAAGGCAACATCATTCATGTGGCATACATGAATGATACATGTTGATTTAAGAGTAATGAATCATTTTCATTATAGTTTTTATGCAATGTTATTGAGTACCAGTTGGCTCAATTTTAGAGTTAAAATCAAAATTAAGTTCCAGGTAAAATAAGCATATATTTACAAGCGGCTTCTAGATAAATTATAAATCTTTGTTTATACACTGCATCAGATAAATTGTTTAAAATACAATAAAAATGGTTATCTATAATAATAATAACTTATCTATAGTTTTTAGAAGGTACCTGCTTTAATAAGCGCCTTCACAACTTTATTGATGACTTTCACAATATCTTCACTTTGCTTCTTGACATCAGAATAAAACTTATCTGTATAAACAAAGATACTTAATAAATCCCCAGAAAATATTTTATATGAATTTAAGTGACAATATTAAAATTAACTACATTCTAAAATAAGATACACTTATATTTATTCTTGTAAGTAAAGAATTAGTAACACTTACTTGCAGTGCTGCCAATTATAGTCATGGGACCTGGAATTGTGTACTTTACTACAACTTCAGATAAATCCTGTGGACAATTAAAAATAGCAAACAAACATATCTATTAGACATAAACCCAGTATCTTAAATTATAACATTTGTGAAACCAGATATGTAGAGTCAGGGTCTTAGATAAATTTTAATCTACACAAGAAAACTTTAGTTTGAAAACTTTGGGTTGAAAACGTTAGTTTGAAAACGTTGGTTTGAAACCTTTAGTTGTTTGAAAATGTTAGTTTGAAAATGTTAGTTTGAAAACTTTAGTTTGAAAACGTTAGTTCATCTGGATCTCTGTATAGTATTCAAAAATTTGAAAATGTTAGTTTAAAAATTTTAGTCTGGAATCTTTAATTTGAAAACTTTGGTTAGAAAACTTTGGTTTGAAAACTTTAGTTTGAAAACTTTAGTTTGAAAATGTTAGTTTGTAAACCTTAGTTTGAAAATGTTAGTTTGTAAACCTTAGTTTTAAAATGTTAATTTGTAAACTTTGGCTTGAAAACTTTGGTTTGAAAACTAAAGTTTGCAAACTTTGGTTTGAAAACTAAAGTTGGCAAACTTTGGTTTGAAAACTTTAGTTTGCTTGTGTAAATTAGCCATTGTTTGTAGTTTTTGTTTGCATACCTGACATCTTCTCCATTCACTTGCAAGTTTAGATGCATCTTTTTCATCTATGTCTAAAAGGTTATTAAAATTTAAATCAAACTTGTTTAATGGAGACATTTATCTAAAGGTTTATGGCCATCTTACATATTTATATTTGCTATTTTAGGTGAAGTATTCATAATATTAAATAACTGAATAATTATTTTTGAGTTTATAGTTCCTCGATTCACAGAGTGATATGAATTGTTCATTAATGAAAAAACATATTCTGATCCATTAATTGTTTTAGAAACAATTTTACAATGTTTTGGCTTTATTCTGTTTTTCTGTAGTATGCATTATTTTGAATAAAGTCAATAATTTAGTTAATATTATCAGTTTGTTGGTCGATGATTGTTACCTAATGGCCCAACGATAGTTGGTAAATCTTGTGGATAGGCATTGGCTCTCATTGGGCAAGTTGTAAGCTCTAAAAAGTCCAGACCTTTAACATGTCGTCTGTAAAAAAGAAGAAAAATAGATTGGAATACATAGGTTTTATATTCATGTTCAAAACATTATGCATCATTTACATATGATTGTAAAATGTTGGATAGATAGAAAACAGCTGTGAAATTAACAAATCAAATTTCATTCTCCTCAAATATAAAAGTAAATAGGAAAATTGGTACAAAGAAACTCTACTGACAAAATTAAAAAATAATATAATATATAATAATATAATTATTGAAAAGACCACACACCTATGGAAGATAGTTGTATTCCTTCCTCAGTGAGTGGCTATGGGGACATACCTTTATTTAGAGCTGACAGATTTAGTTAAATAGTAATTCAATTTTAACTTGTCAATTGAAATATTCACAACAAATCACTTTTTTACAATTGAACAGAAAGAATTTAAAAATCAAAATTTTTTTTATAATGAATTATAATTACTCAATCATTTTGTTTGACTTTAGCTTTCGCCATCTTGGCTGATGGCTTGATCACAAGTGATCCGGTCCACTGCTACTTCCTGGAAATCTGTTATTGTTTCTAGGTGACGTCATACTTTTTCGTAGCAATGATGTGTATACGTGATCGAGAAATACAGCCCCTTTGTCGCGGTTGATTGCGTTAGCCCCTCTCTTTCTGATTTGGATTGCCTCTCTTAAATTCTACGCTTGAAAGGGTTAGAGTCTCTGTCAAGAATTTTTTCCCCTTCCCAATCGATGATCTGGTTTTCTTGAGCTGCGTGGTCAAACCAGAGAACTAATTTAAACCCGGACGATGTTATTGCTCTTTTAGAATTTATCTGAACAACAACATATTTCAGCTTCAGAGGACAAATTTATCGTCAGATATTTGGTGCTGCCATGGGCAGCCCTGTTAGTGCAATCCTGGCCAATCTGTTTATGGAATGGTAGAGAGGGAAGCCATCGCTACATCACCTCTCGATTGTAAGCCGAAGCTGTGGCGTCGCTACGTCGATGATGTGCTAGAGATAATTCAAAAAGACAGTACACAAAAACTTACTGACCACCTCAACTCCAACGGGCAACATCAAGTTCACGTTTGAGGAAGAAGATCAGGGAAAAATCCCCTTCCTGGACACATTAATCATCAGGAAAGAAGATGGGTCACTGAAATTACTGGTGTACAGGAAAAAGACACATACTGACCAGTACCTGAACTTCCAATCTCAACACCCACTACACTAAAAGCTAGGGGTCAGAACGCTCATGGATAGGATGGAGAACATTTACAGAGGAGGCGGATAAGAAAGAAGAAGAAGTTAAGATCAGGAATGCGCTTAGGAAATGTGGATACAACAAATACAAAAATAAACAACCAAAGCGAAGGACTAAGAATCGGAGACACCATCAAAGGGTATGGTTGTTTTACCTTCTCGATCACGTATACACATCACATTGCTACGAAAAAATTAGTATGACGTCACCTAGACACAATAACAACAGATTTCCAGGAAGTAGCAGTGGACCGGATCACTTGTGATCAAGCCATCATCCAAGATTGCGAAAGCTAAAGAATGTGAGTAATTTCTTTACTGAATTTGTCAAACAAAATGATTTATTTATTATCTACAATCCTACAAAATGCACTTATTCATGAATTATAATTAGTTTGAAAAATTATAATTTCATATCAATTGTGGTTGTTTTGACATTGTTATTATCTTGAAGTTGTATTGTTCTTTTTATTTTTATTTTAATGTGTTAATGAAGATCTTCTATGCAGGCATCTTTGAATAAATGTGAAATTTATACCAGATACATTAATATTTATTAAGAAATTAAATTTTGTGTATATAAGTGTGCATTTTCATAGTAATTGTTATGTTTATCTATTTTTATTGAACATTTAAATTGAATGAATTTTGTGTTTAATGTATTTTGTGTAATTGCTTTTTGTGTTAAATTGTATATATTTGCATTTTTTTTTTATTTTAATGGATGTAAATAGATGCAATTTAGTTTTGCACTGCCATGTCTTGCCAGAATAAATAAATAAATTAATAAAGCCTAAGCCCTATTAGTATTAAGTAATTATTGACATTGACGGTGTACTGAAAAACAGATGCATTATTTCCTGATTTTTTGGATATCTTGTTTACCAATTCCACTGTTGCATACATCACAGAAATCCAACCTTTTGACGTACCAAAAAAAAATTTAGTAAAATAGTCAATAACACCAATGTATGCACTCACAGTAAATAATATATGTAATTTTCTCTGCGAATTTCTCCATCTGTGATTATATCGATCCCTAACTGTTGCTGTTCTTTTAAAACTTCAGATTCTGCTCTTTCAATGAGTATATTATGGTCTGTGTAAAAATGATGATTGTACACATACTTTAAACATTTGGATTATTTATTGCACAACAATATTAAAAAGCAATCATAGTACAATGGCAGAATTGAGACATCAATTTACAAAATTACAATACTAAATTACACTAATAACAGATCAAATCAAACTAAATAAATGAAGATTATTTTTAAAAAAGACTTTGAATAGGCCATTTTGTAGTTTTAAAAATGTTAATCATTTCCGTTGAAAAAAAAATGCTTTCTTTTATAACAAGACAAAATGAACGGTTAAAGTCATTAACTTGCAGTCAATGTTTTGCTTTTTTTTTTGCTTTAAATTACAATTTTCAGGTAAATACCATAGTTTTTTAAATCCAATTTTTGGTCAAAGGTATATAGAATTGGATTGGTAAATAAAGCCTTGGTTTTAACTTTTTAAGAATTGATTGAATTCAGTCCAGTTATAAAACAAACCTCTTGACTTTTGTGACTTATAGCAAAAATATTGATAAATGCTAAGCCAGTAGGACTTTCTTACCCTTTTCAGCTATTGAGTCACTGTATGTTTTGGTAACGGTGCGAACACTGCTGTTTTTGAACCAATCAGGAAGATTTAGATACGCTGGTTTGGGATAACTTCCAATAACAGTAATTGTAAGATGCTCCATTGGGTTGGCTGACATACTACAACTAATCAAATAAAATATCTAAATACAGTATGTGTGCGTGTAAAAAGCATAAAATAAAGCAAGGAATAAATATAAATCCTATATCTGGTGGTATGGTATTAAAATTCTCTGCGATACACTAGAGAAAGTCACATGTCTATCTCATTGCACTTGAGTATGCCCTCTCTGCACAGAGGTGGTATTAAAACTGTGATGCACTTCAACATATACCCTTTTACACCACCAGTAAAAATGCTGATCCGGAATTATATAACCTGAGTCGTACCCGGGACGCAAAAATGTGGAAATGTAGGCAGGTGTAAACAACGTAAAAAGTTACCAGGGTCGCTGAACCACCCGGGGATAGTGATGTGGAATGTATTCAGCGTCAAGTCAACCTGGGACGCACCCGGGATGAACCCGTGTTTGCGGTGTAAAACGCTCAGCGTATTTTTACTATCCTCGCTCACTATAGTATTTAATTATACAATTAAGATAAGATTGATTTTGTTATGCGCTTATTTAATAAATAAAACGTATGGTTATTTGTTATTTATTTTTATTTCAAGCTATTATTCTTCATGAGTAGACTCAATTTTTGTGTTTATTGCCAGAAAACAAAATTGTAGGAGGTATAATGAGCAGACCGTTTAATACTATGGTGTCTCTTCATGCGTGAGGGCGATATTTCGATTATTCTACAACATTTACACGGGTTGGTATTTTGCAGTGTAAATACACGCAACCCGTGTCATTCCCGTGTTATGAATCAAGTGTGAAAAGGAAATTTATCCGGACACGACACGGGTTTGTTATAAGCTCGGCGGTGTAAAAGAGGTGTTAGTCAAATGTCTATCTCATGCACTTAACTATGCACTCTATGCACAGATGTGGTATTACTGTACAATTATTTATTCTTATCTATTATCGCAATAGCAAACAAATAGCTTGCAATTTCTATACTTTGATAGCATGATACAAAAATAGCTGTGAAATTAATATAGCCATGAAGCAATAAAATATATATAGCTGTGTAATTGTTATACTTCATATAGCAGTGGCGGATCCAGAGGGGGGGCACACCCTCACCCTCCGCATGCACCCCCCCCCCCCCCTTCCTATAAATCTTGAAAAAAAAAATGTTCCTACCATAAGGAATACAAATTTGAAAGCGTAAAAAAAGAGTAAAGTACTTTCACTTTTGATTAAAACACATTGTTTCAGCACTGTGCTAATTTTCCTACTTGTTATTATTAGAGGTTACCATTTCCGTTGATGTCTGTAAATTTCTAAGAGTTGCGAAATTAATTACCTATTTTCACCTGAAAAATAAACGCATTTGTTCCTGGATGTAACATGGTATTGACGCATGTATTGTACCCATACTCGGGGCACAAATGATTCGTACAAAGGACACCGCCCGTAGGCCTACCTATTGTTTAGAACGCTGGCAGTCAGCAAGCATAAATGAAAGTGTATATACGTCAAAAATGGAACGCCATGGTTACGTACATCAACATAGAGGATAATTGTGATGTTATTGATGTTAATAATAATATAGTACACTAACTGTGGTAACTGTGTACTGTCGTAGCATACATTATAGCAACCGATTATTTTTAGGCCACCTACCCAACTGTATAAATACCTATATATATTTAATTTCTTCAACAAGTTAATAAGTATTAAATTTTGCGCTTTTTTCGGGGCTTCCCCTAGATGTACGTTCACATTGAACTTGTACGCAACACAATCAAAACCAAATACTGAGTGAATGAAATCGGCAACAAAATGTTATATCGTCCTGTAATTAGTCACGTGTGATTATTGGAGGGAAAAAGTATGATCGTTTTGCTCATTGGTAGACTTGCCCCAAGTCTGTATTGTATTTTTTTTTTATTTATTTTTTTTTTATTTCGACCGCGATTTTTGTCTGAAAATAGACTTGTGAAACACGTATAGAAATCGATTTGCAGACCGCAAACATCCGATAAGAATGACGTAGGTTATAATACCGTATTTGGCTATATGGGGCAGGCGGTATGTAAATATGGATTTCGAATTAACTATTAAATAATCATTTTGTTTCAAAATGAAAAAGATCGAGTATGTACAGTGCTGAATGTACGATCGAGACTGTTGAAATATGAAATCGCGTTGCCAAGTTCTTTTGTTTATTTGATTGTTTAGTCCTTAGCCTAGGCCTCCTTCGTAGGTCCTACTCAGCTCGCACGTATGACCTGCCAAATAAAACGCCAATAAGGTAGGCCTACATACCACCACCGGCACACAACAGGATTCACACACAACAGACAGGGCTACACCACTACACAGAACAGGACAGGGTCTGGGTGGGAATTAAATCAAATTATCTTCGCGTACTTTCTAGCCTTCAGAAACTTTCATCAATGTACCCATGGACCTCCATGATGTACCCAAGTACACATTGTCTAAACGTAACATAGCGCATGCGTACCATCTTAGTTGTTGAGTCTTTGAAATTCTGAAATATGAATATTAAAACGGTGTACGAGTGAGTAGCCAATCGCAAGCAGCTGAAACTAGTCAACCGGATAATCTATGCACCAAGAATTCTTGGTGTCAAACCACGTGACTTTTGCGTGTTTCCCCAGACGGAGTGCGATATTTTTACGCTCAACGAAACTGCCAGCTAGCCAGAATACTGTTTTCTGATTGGATGTTGATGTCACGCGAGATGTTCAAATCACTCACGCATGCAGTTCGCCTCAGTAGGTAATTCCTCCTCGCACTCTCAGAGCGGTTGCGACCAAAGATCGTATAGCGCCACGTAGTGGCGCAAGATATGGAACTGACGCTCGAAAAATGATAATTCCATGGGCAGCCATTCCGGCAAGCGGATTACCCAGTAGGCAATGCGGCACGCCACCAAATCAATGAAAACAAATAGGATTTACATCTACGCGATAAACAGTACGACTTTATTTTATCTTTCGCGTCAAAATGAAAGAACATCTATATAAAATTCGATTATATAAATTTACTCCATTTGATATTACACTTACATATGCGTATATCACTGTCCAACCTCAAACGGCTACAGAATAAACACTGACTGTATGGAGGACGAATTTTGTAGGCAGTCGGTTGAGGCATAGTTATAAATAGTGTCGCGGGGCGCAGCGCGATGCTACGCACTTCACGCCCAAGGTCGGCCGCGTTTGGCCTAGGCTGGGATGATGGCTTAGTTTATGTGCGAGAGAAGCATTTTTTTGGAGATGAATTGTAATAATTGCCAAATATATTGTCCAAAACTGTCTTTTTAATTTAAAAAAAAAAAAAATTAATGGGCAGGGGGATGTTCTTTTCCCTGTTCGGACCCTCTCTTTCTATTTTGTGTGCTTCAGGCCTACAAAGTTATTTCATTGCAAGGGGAATTTTACTACGATCTGCCACAACTGTAGTATACTGTACAAACATTACTAGATACAAAAACAATTGTTACATTTTTTTAATTTCAAAAAAGTAAAAGTATTAAATATTAATTTTAAAAATTCATAATCATAATTTGTTCTTTTCAACCCACTTTTATTAGCTCAACTTTCAATATTACAGACAGGATTAAAATGCAATAAAAATACTGAAAAATCTCACTTTATACAATATTAATAAATAATGATGGAATAATTAAATACACTCAATAAATAAATTACGAATGTATGGTTTTAGCCTTCTTAAATACAAGGAAAATTCTATTATTTTGATTTCTTGTATTACAAAAGAAGCCAATAGGCCTAAACAACAGTACTGATAATAACTGAATTCTGGTTATTTCCTTTCACTTAAAAGTATGAGGTGTGTGAAAATAGTGATTTTATTTGTAATCCCATAGGATACTGCTCCTTTTCAAGAATCAAAAATATAAACTATTATTACTATTGAAATATAATTGTCCATCAGTTCTGGCCTTTGTATTTAATTCTTGTGTAAAATACCACTTTGCACTCAATCATCTATCTTCTCAATTTTACAGTATGATGACAGACTTATATCTTTCTGAAATAGGGAAAAATATATCATTAAATTATTAGGTCACTTTTCGAACTGTTACATAATCATTTGATTACTTATTATAGTATTTTAAAATACTATACATTTTTAAATTCAAAACAAAAGTCAATATACTATTTATTAATAATTGTAAGTATTCAAAAATGTTTACATTAATTAACTAAATATTTTTCAAATAAAGATGAAGAACAAAATAAATATGAGGATCAAATTTATAATTTAAATTTATTAAATAAAAAAAACAAACAATTCATTCATTCATAATAACATTTATTTCTTATCATTTCAAAGTAAACAAAATAACAATTTAAATATAAATAATTAAGAGGCAACACCCAGAAAGTAATAACATTTGGAGGTTTCCCTCCAAAAAAACTTGTGACGGGTAGCCAGTTAAGAAATTGTAATCATATTGGAGTTTAAACAAACAGAAACAAAACAAGACAAACAAACATGTAAAGCAAGACAACGACAAATTAACAACAATAACAACATCCTCACGATTTTTGATTTCATTACATTTAATTATTTCTGTTAATGTTATTATTAATAAAACGCTATATTGTCTTGTACATTTTTATTAAAAATTCCTAATTCCCGAACAGCTTCAGTTTTTTTCTTAATCTTCCATCCATCCAAGCCTTGTTTGATCCATCTATCATCAAGACGCCAATCAATATCATTCATCCTCCCAGACTTTTTTTTATTAATCATACTAACTAAACTAGGCCTAGTATTCGGCATTAAATATGCCAAGCCTACTACTACTAGTACTAGGCCCTAGATCGGATTGCGCAGAAACGCCTGCCTGAACTAAATTTAAACAACAATTTAATAATTTTGTTAATGTTTACTAACAAAAAAATATATATTCTAAAAACTTACCACTACAATTTACCCAATACAACACGAGAAAACTTCCCGAACAAACAATAACACGTCACACGTGGATGTGGTTCAATGGTTTATTATACACTTCCGGGGTATGTGATCGCGTAACTTGCTTGCCGGAATGGCTGCCCATGGAATTTCACTCATGCGCAGTGTATAAGAGATAGGAGTTCCCTATCTTGCGCCACTTTGTGGCGCTATAGTATCTTTGGTTGCGACTCGCACTGCTCTAGGCTAGCAATTTACGCGGTAGGAATCGTACATTTCAATGCGATAAGCCGCCGCGGTAATTTTTTAGGGCCTTCATATATGACAACATCGCCATATGTAGACCATGGATGTGTAGGCCAAGAATAAAATAGTAATGTAGACCTGTAACTTTACAAAAATCTAATAAATCTTGAATAGACAAAGGAATAGATTCTTTTTTGTCAGTATATAAAAGGATGACGATGAGAAAAGTGTATTTCGACCGTGCCAACCCAATGTTGCCGTCATGAAGGCCCTAAAAAGATTACCGCGGCGCGACTTGCTTATCGCATCGCATAAACCATGTTTTCCCACGTGAAATTTAAATTATTGCATGAAACGTACGCGAAACGTAAATAAACATTGAGAGAGGCGAATTTCTCCATGGAAATTTAATTAATTAATTAATTAGATTACTCCATGGCAAGAGAAAGTAAATACTTCCAAGAAACCCGGTTCACAAGTTTCCACTTTTTGGGCTTAGCCGCTCTTATCTATACTGTAATTATTTTATCTCAAACACTGTACATAGAAAAGAGCAATAAATGTTACGAAAAAACATTTCAACGATGGCGACACGATAAAAATGCGGGAAATTGTAAGCCTCTGTCTGTTGTGCAAGGAGCTTAGTAGTTGTCTCAGTTAGCGCGCTCTCAGGCAGTGAGCCATTGAAATGTACGATTCCTACAACACGTAAATTGCTAGCCTAGAGCAGTGCGAGTCGCAACCGCTCTGAGAGTGCGAGGAGGAATTACCTACTGAGGCGAACTGCATGCGTGGGTGATTTGAAAATCTCACGTGACATCAACATCCAATCAGAAAACAGTATTTTGGCTAGCTGGCAGTTTCGTTGAGCGTAAAAAAATATCGCAGACGGAGTATCCAAACTCAAGTAATACACGTATGAAACGCCATATGTGCAAAAATATTTATATTTTTACTAATATTAAGAAAAAACTCCGTCTCATTGGTGGTAGCATATGCTACATATGAGAGTGTCTTTCCTGCAAATTAGAGGTGCTATTTATCATGAATTTTATGTACGAGAGTACCATATTGGGTCGTCATTTAACCGATTCACCACGATAAGCGCTTAAAGCGCTCAAAAGGTTAAAAGTCAAGGTCATTGTAAACAAATTATCAACAAAAAAAAAGTAAATCGAATTTACATGCGCAGTTTGCTGTGCATGAATCGTAACAACAAATTATACAAAATACTCACAACTTTTTAAAAAAAAATATGCTTCTAAATATATAAAAACAATTGTTGAAGTTAGTTTGAAAATAAAATTCGAAAATATAACCGTTTTTCGAAGCACGCTGTTCGAAACGCGACAGGCGCGTTGAATGAATCTAGGCCTAAACATACAACGTAAAATCGTCTAAAATCCATCTTTATTTCCAATAATCACTATTTTATAGCTTGTATACAATAAATGTATAATAAATAAAGATTATGTATCAGTTACAGTGTCTAAATCGTCATATTTCCATGTAAAAATGTGATTTTTCTACCGGAGAAAAGTCGTGAAGATGTCCTCACGAGGGCCGCGCCATATTGTTTACCTTTGATTGTAATATGAACCCTGACATGTCAGATGCATTATGGGCATGAAATATTTGTTCAAACTCTGCGCAAAGGTCAGTTTATTGAAGCATAACTTTTGACAAACATTTTGATACCAAACTTGTTTTAATTTCATAAGTTTTCGACGCATTTTCGTCAAATTTTCTGCAAGCTACACGTCTAAAACAGCGGACTAAGCTCCCGAGGGATGCCGGTGCGCGTGAGAATCCCGAATTCCAAGTCGCTTTCGGTATTACAAGTGTGACTCGTCAACACGGTTCTTTTAATTCAACTACTGTTTTATTACTTCACCGAGCGTAACGTAGTTTGCATAATTTGCAAATAACAAACAAATATAATTAGCATATTAACAGAACATATGTGACATCTTTCCTTTTCTAACAAAATAAATTTCTAAAGTTTAATTTTTATTTTTTTTTAAAATTAATATCAAAAGTAAATTAGACACGATATATCACATTCTCATAAATAAATAATATTACTTTTCCTTAAACATAAATTGTTTCTTAGATCACATTCATATGTTTCAAATTGTTTTTTAGATCACATTCATATGTTTCAAATTGTTTCTTAGATCACATTCATATGTTTCATACATTATAGGATGGTTTGAAAATAAACATGATATCTGCAAAATAAACATAAAATGAAGTTAATTATTGATATATTTATTTATAATCCAATCGATCCGGTGGACGACTAACACGATCACTTCTACGTAAGGGTGGTGCTTCCGGTACCTTCTGCAAAGTTGGTACGCCCTTCTGCAAAGTATCCGGTTGTTGAGTGTTTAATAAATGTTGTCGATTCCGTCTGTACGACGTTCCATCTTCGGTCATCACTACATATGAACGGGGTAGCTCATGTTCCTTAGCCACAACAGCAGGTTCCCATTGCCGTCCTTTCAATATTCTCACGTTGTCCCCTTTTCTTAGTTTCGTCAATACACGTGTACCACGATCATAATATTTTGTCATAGACTGTTGACGTGACTGAAGGAAATCTCTAGCTCCGACAATAACTTGTGGTTGCAGCAATGTATGTGTGACTGGAAGTGTTGACCTTAACTTTCTGCTCATCAACAACTGAGCAGGAGAACAATTCAACCCTGCAATTGGTGAATCACGATAGTCTAGTAGAGCAAGATGAAAATCGCTTCCCTCATCAACGGACTTCCTCATGAGTTGCTTAATGGTTTGGACGAAACGTTCAACTTGCCCATTACTTCTGGCATATGTCGGACTGGACGTCACTAAATCGAACCCCCACTGGTTAGCAAACTGTTTGAACTCGTAGCTGGCGAACGGCATGTTATCCGTCATTAATATTTCAGGGATGCCATGTCTTGAGAATATAGATTTCAATTTTTTGATGATTTCTCCAGCCGTTTTGCTAGTGAGTGTCACTACTTCCGGGTATTTGGAAAAATAGTCAACTACAATAAGATGATCTCTGCCAGCGAATGTAAATATATCCGCGCCCAGCTTAGCCCATGGTCTCATAGGAACCTTATGTGGAATCATCGGCTCCCGTTGATTTCTACGCATTAACTTTACACAAACAGGGCACCTTGACACTACTGATTCTATATCGTTGGTCATACCTGGCCAATACAAAATAGACCTGGCCCTCGCCTTACACTTCTCCATCCCAAGGTGACTTTCATGAATTTTATTCAGCATATCTGCTCTCATTTGGCTAGGAACAATCAACTTCTCACCTAAAAACACAAGACCATCAATTTCATGTATCTCATCACGAAGATGCCAATACTGCCTAACTTGCTCCGGTGCACCCCATCTATGTTTAGGCCACCCGCTTTTGCATGTTAGAATTAGAGTTTGGAGTACCACATCTGCATGTGTAGCTCGTATTGCTTCTTCAATTTTTGCTTTACTCATGGGCAATATTTCGTCTAGACTATGCACCCTATATTTCAACTGTTCAAGGGGTTGGGCATCACGATCAACCTTATCAGGATATGCTCTGCTGAGAGCATCAGCTATGTACATGTACTTTCCAGGAACATACTTAACATCAAGCTCATACTTTATCAATTTGAGCAGCATTTGTTGTATTCTAGGACTAGCTTTATGGAGTGGTTTACGTGTGATTGTTTCGAGTGGTTTATGGTCAGTGTGAACTTCAACAGCTCGGCCATATACATATTGGTGGTATTTGTGTATAGAAAAGCAGATCGCCAACATCTCCTTCTCAATTTGTGAGTAATTAACTTCAGCTGATGTTAACGACCTAGAGGCAAACGCAACCGGATGACCCTCTTGAAGCAAACAGCTTCCGAGCCCTGTGGATGATGCATCACATTGGATAATGGTTGGCTTCTGTGGATCAAAGAAACTTAAGACTGGTTTGCTACTAATCAACGCCTTTAACTGCCTCAGGGATTCTGCTTGTTCTGGACCCCAAAACCATGCAACATCTTTCTTGAGCAATTCCCGGAGAGGTGCACTCACATTGGACATATTAGGTATGAATTGTGAAAGATAATTAAGCATCCCCATTATACGTTGCAAGTCAGATTTACATTGTGGGTCAGGCATTTCTTTGATAACTCTAACCTTTTCTTCGTCTGGTTTCTGTCCATCGGCACTCACCACGTTTCCCATGAACACCAATTCAGACTGTTTATACTTAAGCTTGCTTCCATTGAATTTGGCATTGTTCGCTCTGGCCGTATCCATCACCCTCTGTACTGTTGCATTATGCTCTGCTTCACTACCTGTAGCTATAATCATATCATCAGATATTATGTGTACGTTAGGTATATGACCAAATATTTGCTGGTTTCCTTTCTGTAGCACCTCACTAGCACTGCAGATACCAAATGGCATTCTTAGAAAACTGTATCGTCCAAAGGGAGTATTGAATGTACATATATCTGCGCTAGCGTCAGTAAGAGGAACTTGCCAGTACGCATCTTTCTGGTCAAAGACAGTGAAAAGTGTTTTACCTGACAGCTGACTCACTACGTCCTTACCGGTCGGTATCATATGATGTTCACGTCTAATGGCTTTGTTCAAATCACGTGGATCCAAACACAACCTCAAGGATCCGTCTCGTTTCTCCACTATCACTAGGCTGTTGACCCAATCTGTTGGTTTGTCGGTCCGTTTAATCACGCCCCTCTTCTCCATATCGTCCAGTTTTTCTTTCAGCTTGGTATGCAGACTAAGTGGCACCCTGCGGGGTGGATGGACTACTGGAGAAACACCACTTTTCAACTTGATGTCATAAGGATCTTGATATTTACCTAAACCTGTAAATACATCACGATTCTCTCGAATCAAAGAATCTTTAGTTAGTGCATGTACATATTTATTATTTATCACATTATCACTACACATCATATTGTTACCACGTTTGATCAGACCAAGCTCCCTACAGGCTTTCAATCCAAGTATAGGTGGACCATCAACATTAGTAATAAAGAAGTCATAATCATTTTGGATGTTATCAACTTTTACATTTAGAGTAACTTTACCAATATGTTTTACAATTTCATCACTATAACTATATAGGTTAGTTTTAGAATGATATACTTTAATGTTCTTATGTCCTGGTAACTTTCTAAATGTTTCCAGTGGTATGCAGTTAACACCTGCTCCTGTGTCAAGCTTCATCTTTAACACATTACCTCCCACAAACACATCATAGAACCAAGCGTTCTTGTCATCGTTATCTCTTAGAGTGTCAATATAAAAGTACTCATTTTTATCTTTAACAGTTAAAGTGTCAATGTATAAGTCATTAGGATCACTTACACCTTCGGCAATAATATACTGTTCATCCATTGTATGTACAGCTCTTCCACGTCCACGACCGCGTCCTCGGGAAAAACGTTTGGTGCACACAGACTGAAAATGATTCAAACCCTTACACCCGTAGCATGTTTTACCATAAGCTGGACACTGACGAGGTAGATGTGAAGAACCGCACCTGCTACATTTAATTTTGGCTGCATCCGTAAACTGATGATTATGTTGACCACTAACCCTTGGCGTCTGTTTATGTGATTTGGTTCTTCTCAATGCATGAACCTTCGGCTTATAATCACTTGCAACACCGGCCATTTCAAGCTCGCGTCTAGAACTCTCAAAAGTTCTCATTCGGTGTATCACAGTATCAAGTGTAGCGTTGCCATCATCGCCCATAACTTTCATTTTCATCACTGGATTTGTTACACTGAAGAAAAGCTTATCACGAATCGTACCGTCTTGATCCACAAATTTACAATTCACCGCCATTGTTCTTAAGTCATTCACAAACTCATCCAAACCCTGACCTTCGGGTCGTTCATATTGCCAATATTGCGCTCGTAACGCCATTATCGGGTCCCGTTTATTACAGTATTCATCATACTTTGACATTACTGTATCAAAATCATTATTGTCCTCTGCTGGGACATAATCTTCCTGACCCGGTTCGCCTACAAGATCAGTGAACGTAAAGTTGTTGTAAATATCTAAGCCACGCCCTTCCAGTGTAGTAATTAAAATTGCTACCTTTATTTCACCACTTTTACGTGCACTGCCAGTCGCTTTCAGAAAGAATGTAAATCTCTGTTTCCACCTTTTCCAAGCAGCAGACACACTAGGACCATCAAAATCGAAGGGTGGAGGCGGCTTAAATTTCAACGATTCCATTTTGAGTGAATTTCCACTATTCTGACACCATATTACAAGTGTGACTCGTCAACACGGTTCTTTTAATTCAACTACTGTTTTATTACTTCACCGAGCGTAACGTAGTTTGCATAATTTGCAAATAACAAACAAATATAATTAGCATATTAACAGAACATATGTGACATTCGGGATGTTTTTTTTAACATTCCCGGTGAACAAACAGCGGCGACGACGCTCTCGGGGCGGCTCCCGATAGGCCTAGGCCCCATATGGTCATCGTCGGATGAGTCAGTCTACTAATTTCTTCATAATTTCGAAACCGGTCATTCATAATGGTCAAGTTTGGTCTTATTTTGAAGAGAAGAAATAGGTTCTGATGAAGAGATGAGTTTTATTATGAAATATTTATTAATTTTTGTGCATTTGGTAGTCAAAGATAAATTACAAATTTTTAATAATTTTCCTAAAATATTTCTAAAATTTGCATAATCCATACTCCGCCAAAATAAGTTGTAACACAAATTTGATAACATATTTGGAAATAAAATGTCCTTTGCATTATTTTTGTTTTTTAATTTTTTTAATGTCTGTGTTTAGAAAAAAAGTTAGGGTTAATTATATGACATATGCTTTTTGGGTCCCAGGGGAGCAAAATAAACTTAGGGTCAATGGGTTAACAAAGTTCACTTCTCTAGGTCCTGTCGACGGCCCTGGATAAGCACCTTTTTCCACCATGGGCAAACGCTGACTTGCGCAAAGCACCCTGTGACGTGCCTGTTTACTCAAAATAGGCCTATGCTATGGGGAAAATGTCACCCTTTATATACTAGGCAGACCTCAGTTTTCATATTTTTAAAATATCAATTGTTAATACATTTATAATAACGTGAAAGTGCCAATTCCGACCATCTAAATCGTCTCAACTCAGCCCTAACCATGGTCATGGTGGGGCTGAGTTTGTGTCGACTCTCTACATTGCGCGCCCCTACTGTATAGCCTGGAGGATATTAATTATAGGAAAACAATTAAGCTTTTAAGATTTAGTACATTATTGAAATTAGGCCTACTAATAATACTAGGCCTAGGCCTACTTTACTTAACTAATCTAGACCTCAACGTTTTCGGTCTCATTTGAACCTCTTGCTTCGTCTTATAGGTTTTTGTTTTGATATAAACAACAAGGCAACTTACCTACTTATATTACTACTCAACTGATGCAGCCTTTTGGTTGGTATCACGCGTTCAGTGCAGTCCCTGGATTAATCCAGGGACGCCGAAAAACTATGGAACGCCAAATGGACATTTACATTACATCCTTTTTTACTCATTCATCTCGAAATGTGCACGTGCAGTTATGATGTGAGATAAACTGACGAATATATTTATTGAAAAACGATTATTTGTCCCGTCATTTTTCGATAATAGTAGGTTAAATTTTATTTTTATTTATCCAATAATACGAATACGAAATAAATTGGAAAAGCAAATACGTTTTGCGAAAAGTCGTACTAGTAGACGGCCCTTACTTAGTATATTTCGTATTATCGTATTTGATTATTGGATCAACGAAAATGTATTCCTATGTAGATTTGTTTGAGTCAATTTGGTCAGTGTCGTCAATCCAATCATCACACGTGATTTGAATGAGTATGGTAACATTCGACTGATCTAATAATAATACATTAAAAAACGAATACTCCATCCGGTCTATTGAACAGTTTCAAGTTAAGATCAAATGAATTTGACGAGAATGTCATTTCTCGCAGTAAATATGAATCCAGTTAACATTATCAGTGGCTTACAATAAGTGTGAGGCTTTCACAGGTGATAGATGTTGTAATACGTGCTAATATAATATAGAATAAATTCCTGGATTCGTGAGTTCGGACATCAACAAAAAACACAATTCCTAATTCCACAGATTTATTTAATATAAATATTCACGAAGTACTGATACTTAAAATGTAGCATTAGTGCAGTCACTATTCGATCGAGTAGCAGTGTTTAATTGCATTTCTGCGGCCATCACCTGAATGTACATAAAAAAAGAGAGGACCATGTGATGCCTCTGTGAAACACCTAATTACAGATAGGCTAAATTCATGAAGTTGCTTACTAGATTGTGTGTAGACCTACTTTAAAAAGTACGTCATATATTAGTGAGCCATGTCCAAAAAGATAGATACAATAGGAGACGACGTTTAAGTTGACGCACCATCGCTAGTCTTTTGTGTTACACGTGGATCCCATTAGGCCTACAAGATATTATTTAAAAAAAGTGGCATTACTAAATTAAGGCGTTTAAAATACAAAATGTGATGGCACCAAGAAAATCGGCGTTTCGGACCACATACCCTTTTCAAGATCAAATGTAGCTAGAGCGGACTAATTATGCTCCTCCTTCCCAAGAGGAATAATTCCTCCAAGATTCTTCTACATATTTTGATACCTTTTTTTCATATCCGTTGTTCTGTAGTTTTGTACTCTTTGATCCATGTCATTTAATTATGATGTAGTTTTCAACTCCAGTGATTTCATAGTTATCTTTACATTTTGACAATATTTTAAAGTACTTTATCAAGATTAAGACACTCTGGTATGTTGGTTTAGACAACCCAATTTTATTTCGACCCTAATGGCCGCCCATATTAGGACAGGCCCACACCAAAGAATATATTCTTTGCTGCCCACACCCAAAAAAAAACATCCAGTTGGGCTCAACCTAGAAAACTTTCATTATGATCCACAGTTTTTGCTGTTAAAAAGGTATTTCCTGGGTTTTGTTTTTAATCCAGTTTTTAGACATATCATGTAAGTATAGATAGGCTCTCGAGTCTACTAACTAGGCCTATCTAGGCCTAGGCTAGCCTGGCCTAGCTAGACTAAATAAGTAACGCCGTGGTTAGGATTCCGGCACCGGAACTCAACTGCCCAGCGTTAGGGATTCCGACACGCTATTGCGCATGCCCAGAGCGAGGTAATCGGCGACTTTATACTTATCAACAGCGATGGATTATTTCATAGCTGCGCCACACGGCGAACTAGCCTAGATGCCTTCTAATATGGGATCCACTAATCTAGGCTAGGGCTACCAGTTAGACTACGTGACCATAATAAATACATGACTAGTTTTATGATTTTTCATAACGCATTATACTGTACATATACAACATGCAATCACAAGTTGATTTGTTGACGGCAGCCACCGCGTGGATGTGAAAAAACTGTTCGGGAAGTCAGGGTCGCAACGCTAAAAACAGCATTACGATTCTTAGATAGATACTGATACTTATTAATATCATAATTATTTTAACGCGTGGCGTAGTCATATTTTAATTATTAATTCATGTATGGCATAGGCCAAGTTTCATCCATCGCTCTCTCGCTCGCGCAACAACTATCTAGGCTACAGTAAATCCCTATAACACTCCGACTCTCCGTGGTGTGGCACTATTATTTAATAGTGCAAGCTATAATTCACTTCCCAGAGCTCTGGGCATGCGCAATAGCGTGTCGGATTCCCTAACGGTGGGCAGTTGAGTTCCGGTGCCGGAATCCTAACCACGGCGAATAAGTAATGCCGCCTACTCTAAATTAGCTAGGCTATAGTTATTATTAATTAATTAAGTATAGGCCGCGCCTATAGTATAGGGAAAAGACAATCGGGACCACGGACGATAGGGCCCACATTTTGCGGTCCCGATCGTCTTAAGCCTGTTTTCCTGTCGATCGTTAAGTTGCGTTGAGTTGAAAGATTCAACGATTTGACAGGAAAAGAGGGGTAACAATTAACGTTTAAAATCGTTAAAATTTTCAATCGTTAAAGTTGAACCAAGTTCCGATCGTTAAAAGTAAAACTGACCAATCAAATGGTTCACAAATTACGTCATATTGCAGTTTTTGAAAAAATAGGTACGCGCTGAAAATTTTTTGAATTTTTACAATGCGACGATGTTTTTCACCTTTTTTGTACAGATAGGACAGAATTTTTTTAAAGCCGGCGTGCAGTCTTAAAGTAACAAGTAAACTGAAATTGCATTTTCTCGAGAACTACTTGTTCAAAAAACTTCATTGATGCGAGTAGTTTAAAAAACCTAGTTCTTTTCAAATTTACTCGTTTGACTTTCGCATTGCTGTTCTAATGTTAGTCAACTGAAGCTATTGTTAATTTAAAGGCTTGTTACATAACCATTACACCAAACTCGCATACACATGCTTGTAGTAAAATTAGCCTAAATCACAAATACACAAATATATAAACAGTATGCACTCTCGGAGTGGCTTTCTAGTTTAATATTCAATATTATGATTTTGTTTTTTTCAAAATGAAGAAATAAAAAATACTCATCGCCGATATGATCATTTTACATGCAGGTACTTTAGAAAAATTAAGACGCTACGTTTTAACCATGGAAAAAAACCATCCTACAGTATCGTGTGAATGTTATTTAAAAAGCGGAACCCTCGGTCAGCAGAAACACGTACTGTAGCAGCCAGAAGGCACAGCTCCGATTGGTTTCAGAAATAGTGAGTCGCCTTTCAATCAACAGCACATGAATGATCATTTTACTGAAGAAATTCTTTTTTAACCTTTTGGTTATAAAACAATATAATTATCATACCTAATAAATATGCTCATACCGGATGTTTATTTAATTTTACATTAAACAAGACAGTGAAGAGGCACGGAATAATAGGTACATGGACGTACGACAAATACACACATGCACGTCATCATATTTACAACAAATTTGTCCTGTTTCTGCCCCCATGAAAATGTGGAGTTTATTTATACACACCGGTTTTAACCGGTTATTTTTATGCAGCAGAAACAGGCCCCTAGACCTGTAAAATAAAAAAATAAAAACAATTTAATTATTTTTAATAAATATTCATCGACCAAAGTACGAAATTATCAAACCGTCTTAGCAGAAATATTGTCTCTGGTAAATTTCACTTGGCATATGCATAATGCACAAATCTCTAGATAAGAGAACAAATTTTGTCTTAAGACGAAAACAATCTTTGCGGATGACGTCAACATTTGCATAACAGCGTAGTTCAGCAAACAGTCGTGTTTTAATGTACTTGTTCGTTTTGATTTTGCCCTTCGATGGGAGTGTAGAACACAACACATATGCCGCTCATATTAAAACAAATCATGAAATGTTGACTTAATTAAAACATAACTTTAAATTTACCATTTATCAGTTGCGGTTCCACTGCCTAATCATGTATGGAATGGAGCAGTTACCATATCTGACAGTCCGGCAAACAGGGACAGTAAGTTTGTTTGCGCTTCGTAGGTCTCTGCCATGAGACTCGAACCTACTGAGTGGAATACACTCATCTTGGCTAGAAATTAACGAGGCAAAAAATTTGCTACAAATTTCATTACGACGTACATTTAACTGTATTGAGTTACACTGATCAAGAGCTAGATTATAGTAGTGTGATGCCCTAGAATAATTTTACAAGCTCGCTTTTGGATTCACTCTAGCATATTTGATTCAAATTGGTTAAGACCAGAATGCCACACAGGAGAAATTGAGTGGAGTAAGAACGTAAAGAAAAGAATGCTGACATGGTATGGTCACCTGCTCCGTTTAAATGAAACCACACCAGCTAAGATCGCGCTCGGAGAAAGACCAAAAGACCAATAGCAAGACAAAAAAAAAACATAACTTTTCACATGCGGACCTATACACATGCTTGCTAAAAAACGTACTAAGTGAACACAAGTGGGACGCGCAATGTCTAACAACGATTACCGTTTAAGATGATGATTTCATACAATAACAAGGAGTTATCTGCTATATTGCGAATAACTAAAAAACAGATCTTTACCAAATTTAAACAACAGATACTGTAGATATGTGGTTATGGAATACTCTTTTGAAGGCAATCTGAACCACTTTTCATTATTTTACTTATTTTAGGTATATTAGTCAACACTACAACACCACATTTAAATAATTTTAAGAATTTTGTAGCGATGTATGACTGACTATTAAAATGCTTGTTTGAATTTAGATTTAACTTTATAACTGCATTTCTTCTTTTTTTTTAGAAATGAAGAAAGAGAGGTGAATTGTAAACATGGCAACAGGTAAAGTAATATTTTAAATGTTTTTTTTTATTGAGTAAGCAAATATTTCTCTTTATTTTTCTATTTCCTCAATTTTCCAGGTATCAATCACTTCAATCTGGACTTAGTGTCAGTTTCAACTTGGTATGATGAACGTAACCTCTTCAGGCAGCTGAAAGTTTTGTACCGAGATTTGATTTCAGTTGCAAACATTGACAAAGCCCGTGGAACATTAGACTTACTAAATGAATTGAGAAATTCTGGAAAATTAAGTTCCGATAATCTTGAGTTACTCTACCAAACAATAAATGTAACACAGCAGTTTGGTGTCATCAATTTACTCCCACAATCGTTCATCAAAGCTAAAGAAGTTGAAATTACCAAGTTCACTCTCTATCGACTACAAATTGTAGACTTTGGAAATGCATTGACACACGAAGACATTGGAAAAATTGATGCGCTGTTCAATACGCCTTCTAAGAATTATGAGGATTGTTGGAGTATGATTCTGGATTTGGAACACAGACAAAAAATTTGTGAAGAAAAAATGGAAGAATTTATCAACAATCTAAGAAGGCTTGAACTTGAGTCAGCAGTGAAATCCTTGACTAAAGGTATGTTTAAAATTACAGGAGATTTATGGTTAAAGGCTTATTAATTCAATTGAATCAATTAGATAACGTTTTTGGTTGTACCTCACTGACTTTGTTTACAATAGATAACTCATTTTAAAAATACATGTTCAAATCAAAAGCCTTTCATTGGAACAGAAAATATTAATGATAATGATTTTGTTACATCAATGTTAAATTCGGATAATTTTTGTTTACTACACATTAGTAATGGAGGAAGCCCATGTTGAATCCAGGATATTTGAGAAGAGGGATCCAAACAGAGTGAGTGTAGATCCTCCCAAAAAAAAATTCCTAGGACTTTTTTCATTTCTGAAAAAAAAGGATCAAAGCCAGCTCAGTCCCTCTCAAAATCTAACTAGTGGTAATGAAGACCAAGTACTGAAAAAAGAGGGTAAATCTGAAACGGGTGAGTTACTTGACAGTTATGTATACATCATTAAAATATTACATTTTAATACAAAAGCAATAAAATAACAACATACTGTAGGTTAAGTACTTCCTTGAATGTATCTGTAAACAACATTAGGTGTGATTATTAGACCTACTGTAGTATGCAGACTAATTTTTATCTTGAGAATGATTGACAAAAAGTGGTGCAGGGAGGCCTATCATCCCACATTCTTAAAGAGATGATTCCAGTAAAACATTGGGTGAACATAAGATTCGATGGTAGCACTCTTTTTGTTATATATAGGAGAGGCTTCCAAATAATGCAGTTTATCCAGTCAATGTCCAGTAAAAGCTGTGGAGAAAATTTGAGCAAACAAGCCCTTTTATCCCCATCTTTTTAAGTGTCAGATTTCAAATAAAATAATGACATCTTTAGTCTCAATAAAGCAACTGGATATGAAAGATGTATGTTAATTTAATAATAGATACCCATTTAATAGTTTTCTACATATGGTGTTTTCATTTAAAAGAACAGCTTTAAAAATCATGCTTTCTGACTAATCATATTTATTTGTATTTTGTTTTAGAAATAATAGAAGAATATCTGCTTAAAAGACAAAAGAACTTGTGCAGCCAGGCTAGTGTATTTACTCCAGCAATAATGAATGCTAAACACAAAGTTGACATTTCACAGATGTTTACCGATATGGAACTACTCAAAGAAAATGAAAAGAAAGAAAGCACACCAACAACATTAGAAGGAATGGTGGATGCTATTAATTCCACAC
Source organism: Antedon mediterranea (assembly GCF_964355755.1). Taxonomy (NCBI): domain Eukaryota; kingdom Metazoa; phylum Echinodermata; class Crinoidea; order Comatulida; family Antedonidae; genus Antedon; species Antedon mediterranea. The sequence goes on along the minus strand of NC_092674.1, from coordinate 20,017,733 downwards.
CTGGGTGTAGGGCTCTTGTAGACGGTGAGGGAGGTATTGGTAAAACTACTATATTAAGGTGTTTATCATACAACTGGGCGACTAGCAAATCAATTGAAGTATTTGAAGGTAAAATTGTATTTCTTTTAAGTGTCAGAGATTGTGAAGAAGATGATGACATCTTCAGTCTAATTGAAAAGCAAATGGATATGAAAGATTTTAATTTAGTCACAGATCTTCCAGAAGATTCAAAATTGATTAAAACATTCATAAACAAGCATGCTGATAAAATTGTGTTATTAGTTGACGGATTAGATGAATTAAGATTTAATAATAAATGCTTAGTTAGTCTTTTCAGAAAGAACAACTTGGAGAAAAGTACTGTAATACTTACTTCACGATCAGAAAACATAGATGAGTTTGTAAATGTGTGTAACATACATGTAAGAGTTAAGGGATTTAACAGCAAAAGCATAGGAAAGTATATTGACAAACATTTTTTGTATTTTGGAATACCGGAATTGGGTGAATCTCTTAAGAAAGAATTAGATATTGGCACTTCACATGCTGGATTAAGATATCCAGAAGCATATTCCATGTGCAAAAATCCAATGTTACTTCTTTCAATGTGTATGCTATGGGAAGAAAAACAAGCTCTTCCTGAAGATAATTCTGACCTTTTCAAAGAAATATTTCGTAGTATTTTAAATCAGTTTAACAAACAGGAAAAATTCCCAAAGATTTCTTGTTTTGAAGACACTCCAATTGAATATGTAAATGCTATGATTTTGTTAGGAAAGTGTATGTATTATAGCTTAAAGATAAACCAGCTTTCAATTAGCAAAAAGGATTTAAATGAACAAATGAACAAAGATGTAGTTGACATGGCCCTAAAACTTGGATTTGTTTATGAAGAAGTGCCAATATCAAAATCTAACTTTGAAAACATTTTCATGCCTCCTCACAAGTTAATTGTAGAATCGTTGGTAGGGTTTTACTTGTGTAAATTATGTGAAAGTAAAGATATGAATGATGAATGCAAAGATGATGTAAGACAATTACTTGCACCATTAGATGGTAATGAATGGGAGGTGATAAGAGAATGTGAGTATTTACAGAGAGCAAGAGAGTTTGCAGTTGGTTTCCTTGGTGATAAAGCGGATTCATTTTTAATGCATTGGCTTACAAATCATTTGTCAACGTATCGATCTCTGCTTAGTTGCTTAAACTTTGTTAAAAGACAACATGAGATTTCTGTGGTAGATAAACTAAATAATCACATGATTAGCAAAAATCTAGAAATAAGTGAGCATTTAGATTTCATATCTACCTCAATACAGCTTTTTATTCATCACATTAATCCAGATGTACAATGTGATGGGCATTTCATACGTCTAATTAGGCAACTTCATTGCATGGTATATGAAGAACTAGAAGAAATCTATGGTGACGATAGTTTCCCTTTTTTAGATACCTTTTGTAGTAGTGTTGCAAAAGATTGCCAAGGAAGAATTATTGCCCACATTTTAGGCATTGATGATAAATGTCTCGCCCTTACAATTCATAATCTATCAGGAGAGGTAATAAATCATATGATCAAAGAGTGTTCAATTAGAGGAGTTCAATTAGCATTAGAAACACTTGATATCCAAAATAATAATCTCAGCAGTATTGATGGAACTTTACTGGGTTCTTTATTGATTATGTCTCCTAAATTGAAGGACCTTGAAATGGGTAAATGTAATCTATCGGGTGACGTAATGAATCAAATGGTCAGAGAGTGTTCAAGTAGGGGAGTTCAATTAACACTAAATTGGCTAACAATCGATGGTAATAATCTCGACAACATTGATGGGACTTTACTGGGTTCTTTATTGGCTATGACCCCTATGCTTTCCATGCTTGTAATGGATAATTGTAATCTAACTGGCGATGTCATGAATCACATGATCAGAGAGTGTTCAAATCTTAGACATCAGAAATTGTCATGGCTTAGAATCTGTGGCAATTATCTCAACGACATTGATGGTACTTTACTGGGTTCTTTATTCATTATTTTTCCAAGAATAGGTAACCTTTACATGAATAATTGCAATCTATCAGGTGACATAATGAATCAAATGATCAAAGAATGTTCAAGACGAACCCATTTATCTTTAGAAACGCTACATATGAGTGGTAATAATCTCAGCGACATTGACGTTACTTTACTCTGTTCTTTATTATGTATGTGTCCGCTGATTGACCTTGATATAAGTGCTTGTAATTTATCAGGTGAAATAATGAATCACATGCTCAGAGAGTGTTCAAATACAGTGTCAAATTCACTCAATATAAGTGATAATAACCTCAGTAACATTGATGGTGCTTTAATGGGTTGTTTATTCAATAGGCCTAGGCCTAAGCTTTTCATGAGCAATTGCCATCTATCGGGTGAAATGATGAATCAAATGATCAAAGGGTGTTTATATAGAGGAGTTCTGTTATTTGTAACTGACCTCTATTTCAATGATAATAATCTGAGTAACATTGATGGCGATTTACTGGTTTCTTTGTTGTCTGTGTTTCCTAACCTTCAATGCATTGACGTGCGTAATTGCAATATTCCAATTGATGTAATTAATCGAATGATCAAGGAGGGTTCAAGTAGAAGTAGACTCAACGTCAAAGTGCACTGAATGTAACAATTTATATTGACTAATGGTTCAATATTTTATATAAATATGCGCTAGTTTACAACTTACTTTTGTTATGCTCTATATTTTTTCTCTTTCGTTTTTGACTTATATTTTGTTTATTGTTTTATAATGTGTTTTTTCTTTTATGTATATTTGCATACTGTACTTGTATTGTAGGGGCCCTCATGAGACAAGCTATTTAGTCAGGTAGCTTAGCAATTTTAACGTTACCGGCCGGACAAAAGTACCAAAATTGGCATGGAGTTTCCTTTCGACCTATCTATTGATTTTATCCGTGGAACCCACTTGATCGGGTCCGATTTTTCAAGATGGCTGCCAAAATCCAAAATGGCCCCCAGAAAAAAGGAAATGCCATATATCTGGCTGTAAAACTCGTAAATCAACAAATGGGGTGTCAATGTAAGGGTTTCTGGGGTCAATGAAACAGATGCTGGTTATGCCATATTGCTCAGACCACCTATTTCCAAGATGGCGGCCAAATTTCAAAATGGCCGCCAAAAAAGGGAAATGTGTGTGTCACTGTAAAAATCGGAAATGAACAAATGAGGTATTAATTCAGGGGTTTCTGGGGTCAACCGAAACAGATGCTGGTCAAGCCATTTTGCTACGGTCACCAATTTCCAAAATGGCGGCCAAATTTCAAAATGGCTGCCAAAAAAAACTCCAAAAATTTTGTGTAGGCATATGTGGGTTAAAAATCAGAAATTAAAAATAATATATGAAAAAGGTTTACTTGGCTCTATAATAGCTACATAACAGTTTACAGTTATAGTACAGTTGATTTACCCTATTTGGATGAACATGTGCACCGGCAAAGAGATGTGCAAGGCAGATTTGCCTTGCTTGCTGCATTTGCAGACTGTACAGGCCCTTTTGCAGCCACATTTCACAAATTCTCTGCAAGCTTTAAATGCCTCTGGAATGGTAGACCAGACAGGTTCCCATGAGTTCCCAACTTTCACCCATGCATAGTCGGTTGGACACGGATTTGTTTGTTTAGATAACATGCATGTTGTCCAGATGCCAGCTTGGTATACGGCCCTCCTAGTGTGCTGGAGTAATGCATTTGAGTAGTGGTATCTTGTCAACAGCTTGCTGTTTCTGGCTGAACAGTTCCATCCAAGCACTGTTAACATTCATGGCGTTACTTGTTTTGTCATAAACTACGACAACTAGTCTCTCGATTCTTTGAAATGATTCAGAATGTAAGTGAAGATGCTCAAACGGATGTGCGGCAAGATAAAGAAAGCCATCCGTAACTCTAAACGCTGAGGTAGTATAACATCCTGACAGGGAGTGGAAAATTGGCAGGGAACGTGATTTGCGTTCACCGAGATGTACACAAATGGCGTTGATACTGTAATGAGTTCTTTCCAGTTCCAAATGCTATCCAGAGATCAAGATCAGCATTTATATGAGAGAGGTCATGAAACACACTGATAAGAACAACGACAACATCTGTATCCACAGTTCGCACCTGGATGGATTTTGCTCCATTTTCCAACGCGTGCTTCACGTGAAACACAATCCTAGTGTCTGCTTCCTCTTGATTACAGCTGGACATTTTGAACTGCATTCCAACATATGTAACATGCTCTCCAGCTGTGATATATACCGAACACTCAGGAGGGATGCTGCAATCCGCAACTTTTGATGAAAGGAATTCAAAAAGTTCTTTCTTGTTGATTGGATCACGGAGGAAGTCATTCCAGTTGCCCGGCAGCTTGGTATCACCTGATACTTTTCTATGCACACCTTTGCCTCGTTTCTCCCTGGTTCCCTCCTTAAGGCTATCTGGTCGGTATTCGTCCCTCACAACATCCACTCGCTTTGTGTCACGTAGCTGACGTTTAAGATGGGGTATAAACACGTTGTCAGCATATTCTTGGAATGTTGAGACATTTATTACAGGTAATGCATGTACTGTCACCGCACCATCCAGAACTTTGCAGTCATAAAATACAGGTGCCTCTGTGTGGTTTGATTCGATACATTGTAACAGATGACATTTGGTACCAGACAAATTAAGCTTTCCAAACTCAGACAGGGATGGAGGATACGACTGTACTTCGTGTGCAAAGAATTCACTGATGTCACCATCTCTATTTTGTAAGAAAATGTATAACTGGCCGAAGAGTGCCACATTGTTCTCAAGCACCTTTACTTTCTTGCAATCCTTTGATTTGACTTTGAGCTTTGTTGAGAGCAAGGGTAGTGAATTCTTTGAGATCGTATCATGTATGGAACGACTACGATCCACGAGCACGGTCTTCACATACTCTTGATACTTCTTTGTGCCTGTATCTTCTAGTGTACGGATTGTATCCACTACTGCCTCATTCGCGCAGTTACGACTATCAAGAGTTACCAACTCAGGGAAGTCATACAGGAAGGGATTTCCCATCTTGCGTATTGTGTTAAATAGACTATCAACCTGTCGCTGGAAGGTTTTCTGTGCTGCAAGTCCCTGTTAATGGTGTTCAAAGTTAGCTGGGTTTTCCGGATCATCGTCATGAATAATATATTCATTCTCATACTGTCTCAGAAGTCTGGCAAGCTCGGGTCCAGCAGTCATCCAGCGTCTGAAGGCAACTGGATTCTCTGTAAGTCCTACTACACCACCGGATGCTTTCACCACTTTATTCTCTTGCTCATGCGCTTGGTCTATTGGAATCGCAGAGTATCTGTAACGACTTTGCGATTGTCCAGTGATTCCGAGTTTCAAACTCATATTATTTTGATCTCTTGTGGCAATGCCTTCATGTCTCTAATGTGTACAGGCAGCCACCGAGAATAGTTCACATGATCTAACGCAAAGAACAATGGCACGAGTGCCTCTAATACAGAAACATACAATAGGAAGTCTCTTTCCCGATGGGCTCTAACAAATATGAGAATCAGAATCTCATAGTGTGCGATCATGTTCCAGAACTTGAACGTGGGAGATTTCTTACACATTTGTTCCAGCCAGTTGTTCAAACTCTCATCAATATTAGATCTCTGGTTGAATGCTTCATTCAGTAGCTGCTGAAGAACAAGAACAGTGACTTGATGGGCATGTCGAGTTCTGGTAATGTGTGATACTTTCAGGAATGAATCGGCTGTTCCAGATGAAGCAACGTCAGATTCAGTGAGAGCCGTTGTCCAACCTGACCCATCTAATAAATCACCAACACTGTTCCATAGCACCTTCTCAATGTGCAGTCCGCCCATCATAACTACGTAGACTTTCTCACCATAGAGATCTGGCCATTTCCATTGTACATACTTGGCGAGCGTGAACAGAGGCTGGTCAAACGTAATCACTGGGATTTGTCCTGGGTTGAGGTACTCTATTGTCTGCCGATGTACAAAATCAATACAATTAAATATTCTTTACCATTTCACCTGAGTGATCCTTCCTTCATTGTAGAATTGGCGGCTATTTTTAAATTTGACCGCCATCTTGGAAATGAGTGACTTGAGCAAAATGGCTTGACCAGTATCTGTTTTAGTAACCTCAGATACCTCTGAATTGACACCTTATTTGTTAATTTATGATTTTTACAACCTTATATACAATATTTCCTTTTTTGGCAGCCATTTTGAAATTTGGCCGCCATCTTGTAATTGGGTGACCTGAGCAAAATGGCTTGACCAGCATCTATTACAGTGACCTCAAAAACCCCTGAATTGACACCTCATTTGTTCATTTCTGATTTTTACAGTCTGATATATGACATTTGATTTTTTTGGTGGCCATTTTGAAATTTGGCCGCCATCTTGGAAATTGGTGGTCTGAGCAACATGACATGACCAGCTTCTGTTTCGGTGACACCCAGAAACCCTGACATTGACACCCCATTTGTTGATTTATGAGTCTTACAGCCAGATATATGGCATTTCCTTTTTTCTGGCGGCCATCTTGGATTTTGGCCGCCATCTTGGAAAATCGGACCCGATCAAGTGGGTTCCACGGATAAAATCAATAGATAGGTCGAAAGGAAACTCCATGCCAATTTTGGTACTTTTGTCCGGCCGGTAACGTTAATCCTGAAAATTGTTGCTAAGCCACCTGACTAATTGCTTCTAGTGCGGGCCCCAGTTGTTGTTGTCATAATAATAACTGAATAAATGTGTATGATGATTTTAAGTTATGAATTGCCATTATAATTGTAATGTATAGTGAATTGTATTACTTTATGGATGACTAATTTATTTTCTATTTTGTATTGATAATAGCAGTTCGCTTTTTAGTATAATAATAAAGAGCGGTTAGAACGATATTCCCGTCTATATTATGATTGACGATAGTCATACAGTTTATACCGGGCCGCATATTTCTTTTCGTACATAAGTTGGGGACCCCATGCAGTGGTGGCGCCAGCGGGGGGGCTACGGGGGCTCTAGCCCCCTCGTCGGGGAGCCTAACCCCCCCGTCGGGGAACACGGGTACTTTTTGTCGGGGAATATAATATACAGTAAAAAACGTTCGCGTTCACTTCATGCTTCAGCGCCTAGAAAACCACGACGTTCCATTGACCGTGAGAGTACGTCAGAGGGCTATTATGCACTTTTATGCATTCATTTATTGCCAGCGATCTAACTTACTACTAAACATTAGCTAGGTACGCACTTGTCTGGCGGTATCCCTTTGTACGAATCGTTCAACGTTGGGTCGAGACGCGTGATATCAAGTTCCATACAGGGACCAAAATGTGTAATGTAGTTATTTTCCAGGCGAAGTTTACCGACGGTTACCGAAGGGAACACGGGTACTTTTTGTCGGGGAATATAATATACAGTAAAAAGCGTTCGCGTTCACTTCGTAGCTAGCTTCAGCGCCTAGAAAACCGCGACGTTTCATTGACCGTGAGAGTACGTCAGAGTGATATTATGCACTTTATATGCATTCATTATTGCCAGCGACCTAACTTACTACTAAACAATAGCTAGGTTCGCACTTGTCTGGCGGTATCCCTTTGTACGAATCGTTCAACGTTGGGTCGAGACGCGTAATATCATGTTCCATCCAGGGACCAAAATGTGTAATGTAGTTATTTTCCAGGCGAAGTTTACCGACGGTTACCGAAGGGAACACGGGTACTTTTTGTCGGGGAATATAATATACAGTAAAAAGCGTTCGCGTTCACTTCGTAGCTAGCTTCAGCGCCTAGAAAACCGCGACGTTTCATTGACCGTGAGAGTACGTCAGAGTGATATTATGCACTTTATATGCATTCATTATTGCCAGCGACCTAACTTACTACTAAACAATAGCTAGGTTCGCACTTGTCTGGCGGTATCCCTTTGTACGAATCGTTCAACGTTGGGTCGAGACGCGTAATATCATGTTCCATCCAGGGACCAAAATGTGTACTGTATAGTTATTTTCCAGGCGAAGTTTACTGACGGTTACGTCGTGTACTGCGTCGACGTACGCTACACTACAGCAAAAACGAATTATGTTAATTGTTCGTATGTTCACCAATTTTTTAATTTACAAGTAACCTTCTGTACCGTGGGGCACCTAAAATAAATTTTTCATCCATTACTAAACAAAAAAACATGCCATTTTCTTATTATAGCTAAGTTATTACATTTTCAATGTCCTGTATGTCATGAATTTCTCACCAGATAAACAGTTTCTTAGCTCAGCCCCAACAATAAAGCTGGTCATATTTCGAAGTACAAGAAGTGCATTTTCCGCGACCTAACATCTCTATTTTTCAAAAATTTCTTAGCTCAGTCACAACCATGATAGGGACTATTTTGTTTCATGTTTTGAAGTATATTAAGTCCAATTTCCGGGACCTCCAACTCTATTTTTCTAAATTTTCTTTGAACTTTTATTTTTTAAATTGAAAAATATGGATTGAAACAGTCATCGCGCATCGTTTTTTTGCACGCAGTATTTTATTTATGCATTATAAAAAATGGAAAAAATGGCTACCCTAAATCTGATTAAAATGACCTCAAATGACGCTAGAACGCGTTGCTTCCGGGGGCTTCGCCCCCTGGACCCCCACCGGGGGCCCTTGGCGGCCCCCTGGCCCCCAGCCTAGTGATGCTCGCTTCGCTCGCATAGCCCCCTCGTCGGGGAATGTAGCCCCCGCGTCGGGAAGATCCTGGCGCCACCCCTGACCCCATGTGAAAGATAGCCGAACTACTTCCTAAATATAACTAAACCTAACCCTCTAAATAATCTCTTTCACTATAAAGTAAAAGAAGTAGCTCATTGGAGTCAAACCCCATACATCGACATGTAAAGTCTTATCCACTCGACTACACAGCCGACTCGACATAAATCGTTTGCATTAGCGAATTGTAGTCACACCTTATGGATCTGACTAATGAATATTCATGTTTCTTGAGAGGTCCCCAACTTATGTACGAAAAAAAATCGCTACCGGGCCACCATCGTTCGTAGTGGAATCTCTTTTTAATTCAATTTTGAATGCATGTTAAAAAATCAATCAATCAATGATTTTATATTTATTATATTATAATCTATAGGCATAAATATTTTTATTTTATGTTTTTCACCCTTTGACTTTTCATTTTTGCAGTATGATAAAATGTATAGTTTAGCTTGAATTTTACCTTTGTTTTGTAACTAATAAAATTATTAATATAGAAGTTGTTTGTCATTGATATTTATCTGTTGCCATTCATTATCATAACCACACAACCATGCATAATTATCAGTAATGCAGTACAGGTATGTACATTCATTACTGCCAATTACAACACGATAAATTTGTGAAATTTAGTGAAAAAATATGCATCCATATACATTATGATTTGCATTGTATTGGGGAGGAAACACATTGCTGTTGCGAAAGGCAAGAAAACAATCAAAGTAAGCACAAATATATCTTGAAATAAATTAGTTGTAAATAATGCTACAGTATACAGTTGGATTCCTCGAAGCACTGTGTTATACATTACTCGTTCATTACTTCATAAATGGCATAGCCTACCGACTGATGTTCTTATTTTAAAATTGTTTGGTTGCTGTGTAAACTAAATAACCAAAAGGATATAGATAGAGATTTACTGGCCTTTTCTACAGTATTTTGTTAGGTAAGTACAGTATAATTCTTTGGAAAGAAAAACTCTTTGGAAATGTTGTGATTGGGGGAGATATATCTGATTGGCTACCTGTGTTATTCGAGCGTTCCGCAGGGTTCGATCATGGGCCCTCTTTTTTATTTCATTTATTCATATGGATCTTCCTTTAAAAATTAACTATTCCGAGTCTCTTTTGTTTGCTGACGATCTGAAATTGTTTAAGTGATAAACACTCCGTTTTTACTTCAGGAGGACCTGGATAGTCTTGTGGAATAGTCAGAGAAGTTGGGCGAAAAGTTAATGCCAATAAATACAAATATTTATCTATTACACTTGAAGAAGACCTGTCCTATTCAATTATAATTTGAATGGACATAATCTTAAGCTGGTTTATTTACAGATCTATACAGTAGGTTTAGTTTAGTTATAATGGGAAACTTTAGGTGAGTGCCTTTTTAACCCCATATCAACTTTATTGATTTGTGTACATATTAATCATGTTGTGTCGAAAGCTAACATCTAAGGGTAAATAGGCCCATCATATGGGTTAATAGTACATGTCAGCTCGGCAGCAGGGGTTGATAGCTGTAAATTAGGCAGGAAGCTACTTTGTTATTAGCGAGCTTTCGTTTTAGTACGGTAAACGTGCAGTACGGCCGGTTTAACCAACCGTGACCGTACTCATTTACTAGGTTCCCGTCATGTCTGTTTCTGTTTCGTTTTGTTCACGGGCGCGACGGGAACATGTGCGCGATGTATCAGGTACCATCATCAGTTGACTCGACTTTCAGCATCTTACAACATGGCGAACCTACATAGGGTACGAGATGCTCTTGTTGCTGCCTATATATCAGATGTTCTGGACGAGGAAGAATTCATTATGTTGTATAGTATGAATTCCCCAAGTAATCCTGATTTTCAGTATAAAAGTGATGAATATCAATTCAACTTGGATAAATTCAACGATGATGAATGCAACAGCTATTTCAGGTAAGCCGACCATCAGGCTAAATCAGGGTAGCACTTTATTTATCAATTTATAATCTACTACTAGGTAGGGCTAGATAACGTTAAGGCATTATAAAGCTTAAATACATTTAACATTGGTTACTAACAATTATACTTCCATATACCTTGAAGGTATTGCTTTCTTTTATGTATAGCCCTAGTAGGCTACTATACTATCTACAGAAGCTACTATTTAGTAATAAATGTTGATTAAATATTAAATTAATATATGATGCCCATAACATGTCCAGTATCATGTATGTTATCCATTATGAGATTTAAAATATACTGTGTATTATTATTTCCCTTAGATTCCAGAAAAATGATATCTACCGGCTGAAACATGCTTTGGGGGTGCCACCAACTGTAATTCTGGAGAATAAGTCGAAAATTGATGGACTTGAGGCTTTGTGCATCACACTCCAAAGGTATGCATATCCTTGTAGATATGGAGATCTTATCAAGGACTATGGACGTTCAGTACCACAGCTTTACTTGGCGTTTAAGTGGATGACCAACTACATCTTCGACATCCATAGACATCGGATCTCATCCTTAGACCAGCCATGGTTATCCCCACAACATTTACAGGAATTTGCTGAGGCAACACACACAAAGGGTGCTGCTTTGAGGAACTGTTGGGGGTTCGTTGATGGAACCGTAAGGCCAATATGCCGACCAAATCAGCATCAACAAGTTATGTATAATGGTCACAAAAGAATCCATGCCATGAAATTCCAGTCAGTGACAGCTCCCAATGGCCTCATAGCTCACCTATATGGACCTGTGGAAGGGAGGAGACATGATGCATTTCTCCTTCGTGAATCGGGTCTGTTGACAGAGCTTGAGGCCAGATCACATGATCCACAGGGAAATGTATTGTGCGTGTATGGTGATCCTGCGTACCCATTGCGCCCACAATTGCAAGCACCTTTCCCGACGGTACGGATAACACCAGAACAAGTGGCCTTCAACGCGGCAATGTCCAAAGTCAGAATTAGCGTTGAATGGCTATTTGGTGACATTGTAAATATATTTAAATTTACAGACTATAAGAAGTCTCAGAAAGTGCAATTGAGTGCATGTGGCAAAATGTACATTGTTTCTGGAATACTTACAAATGCACATACATGTGTGTATAAGAACAATACATCTGCCTATTTTGAACTTGAACCGCCATCGCTGGAAGAATATTTTCAATGAATGTATTTTTTTTCTAAATTATTGTAAATAATTGTGATAGAAGTGATATTGAATTTATTAAAAATTGTATAAATTATAAAGTAAATAACTGTTTCCATTTAAATTTAAGAAGTTATTCATATAAATATTTTTATTGTAACCATATACATATATACATTCATAAACATCTAACTGTAATACAAGAGAACCTTTAATAGATTAAAAGAAATAAAATGGTTCCAGTTTAAATAAAAATCCTGGAAAACTCTTAAACACTTAACTGTATATAACATACCAACACTAAAGATACACCTGCAATAGAACAAATATTTAGTGTATTTTTAAAATGTAAATTATTGTAATTGTGACTAAAGTGATAGCTGAATTACCGGTATTATGTTAAAACGTCGTAAGGTAAATAAATGTTTCTATTTATTGATATTGAAAAGCATGTATTAATTATATTTTGTTAATGCTCATTCATATAGAAACAAAACTTCTTTGATTTAAACTACATATTCTTTGGCATCAATGGTATTCAAAACATTCAAGATAATAATTAATAGATTGAAAGAAACAATGGTATAAGTATATATAAATAAAGGCATGCATTAATAAACACATAAATATATATAAAAACAACTATAGTAGAAAGTATATTGCACAGATTAGCACAATAAAAAAATATATCAAGGATCTAGTTTTTCTTTTCCATGGACTTAAGAAATGCCATCATCAGTGTTTGCGTTTGCTGGTTTTGATGTTGCAAGAGTTGCTGTTGTTGAAGTATTTGCTGCTGCATTTGTTGTTGTTGTTGCAGTTGTTGCTGTTGGAAGGCCTCAAATCGTCTTTCCCTTCCTCTTTCTTCTGCCCTCCTTCGTTCTTCTTCCTCTTTTTTTCTCTCCATCTCCTCCCTTCGAAGTTGCTGATCTATCTCCATTTTTTTTTGAATGATACCGATTGTGTCATTCCCACTATTCCTTCTTTTTGGTGTGTTACTTTCAACATCAAGCCTAAAAATAAATTTACAAAAATAAGAACTAAACTAAGGAAGAGGGGGATAAAAAACACTTTAATCTACCTCTACATTTTACATAAATTTGGTATTACCTTTTCCGCGTTTCTCCAAATGTTTCACATGCACGTTTTCTCATTTCTGCACCATCAGCCTTTTTCTTCTCTTCATCTCCTCTTTCCTTTGGTAACATTTCTATATCCTCCTCTTCTTGGATGAATTCTTCAATACTTTCCCTTATTTGCTTTTCCTCATCTGTCTCCTCCACTGCAATTCCACTGGCTGCCTTTTCTTTGTTATTTTTTCCTTTCACCTTATCCATCAAATTAGATATGCGATCTCGCACTGCCCGCCTGTCAACTTTGTATTCACGGGCCTTCATTGCATCAGCAACAGCCTGCCATGCCTTTCCCCGCTCAGTTGTGCCCTTCTTGGACTGAAAAGGTCTAGCCAAGATTACTTCTCCTATTAGGATTTGATCCTTTTGGTTGTCCCAGATCATGCTGAAATAAATAATAAAATCACATAATTTATGATAGTGTTTTTTAATGTAATATTTTTCTCATCAATTCAGTGTAGGAGTTTTTAATCTAATGAAGTAATAAATGAAAATAAATAATATAGCTTGAATGAACTATCCACTTTATACAATTAATCATGCTAATATTGATTGACATTGATAACACATTTATTTCAGACTGAAAAAAGCATACTATTATATAATATTATATGTTTTGTGCATACAAAAAAAAAGTTTACAATTATAATAATATATTAAAATAAATGTAAAAAAGTGAGCACTATTGAATTATCTAACTAACCGGTTTGTACTCTTTTTTGTCTTAATTTCTTCTGCCTGTTTTGAAAAAAAAATAAATAAAAAATCAAGATAAAAATAATAAAATGTACACAAGCTTATCTACATATATCTTATATTGTATGACAATAAGATAAATACTTTAAGCTACATTGGCAGGGAGTTGTTATAAATCTAATAAAGTAAACAACTCCTTTGTTTTAAGCAAAGCAGGATTGAATTGAAGATAATTTGATTAGCTAGTTTTTATCAATATTATTGAACTTGTCATTTTCTGTCATCTTTTGAGTAGGGGGTCCTACGTATCTAGACCTCCTATTTGTGCAAGTTGTGTTTATTTGTAGGACCGTGTAGGGATAGCCTAAATGCCAGCAGCTAGGGTATCGCAGCTAGGCCCTAGGCTAGTTAGTTCGATTAGGCCACTGGTTTGCCCTCTATTATACTACTACTAGCCTAGGCTAGCTAGGCCCTAGGCCGAATCTCTAAGCCAATTTTTTTATTTTATATTTGGCATCACTGATCTAGAGCACTACATTAATGAACATTCATTTAATATGCTATAGCCTAGTCTATGTTTGATTACATAAAGCTAAAATAACGACTGATTAAACTGCTTTACCTTTGACGATACTGCTTCCATCGTGTCCTTCGTATTAAAATACACAGCTGAATGTTCGTTTCAGACAGGACGCTATTTCTTCTCACTACCGTTCTGAAATTTAGCGCTACGGCGAGTCTTAAATTTCTGCGCATGCGTAGATCACATTTCGGTTCAAATTACCGTACTGAACTACTTCCGTACTAAAACGAAAGCTCGCTATTCTCTGGCTTGTACAGTAAATCAGCAGGCGGATGATCTCATTTAGACAACGGCTGGCGGTTATCAGACAAATTTGTTACTGCGACTGTCCAAAAGCACTAAGAGCACTGTAAGTGCTAAACGAAGCCGGGATCAAGCTACAAAGTGTTACAAAGTGATCATTAAGAAGGTTTGATACTTGGCAATGTTTAGTTGTATTTTTGTAGAAGTAACATCAATTGTAGGTTTGGCAATGTGATAGGCCTTTGGTGAAATCTTAAGTTTGCATCTCCCAAAGGCATGGTCAGAGTTGCAGTCATCAGACTTTAAGCTACGGCAATGGATTATTACCTCACATAGCTGACGACGTCGTCTCACAATAATAATGGTAGAGTTGATGCCAGCGGCGAGAACGAGGATGCATCCAGGTTGTTTTGGTACAAAAAGGACCTTCAAAGTATAGGTGTTGGCAACGCAGAGACTGAGGTCAGCACATAGGCCTAATTCATTCTCTACCAACCCAATGATGTCTAATTACATTACACCAATTACATTAATCTGAGCCAATTCTAGCGTTGAAATCGCCAATGCGTGCTAAGTTGGTACCAGATGGAGTTTTGAGAATGGTTTCACTAAGAGTTTGAGAAAACATTTTTTTATTCAGCATTAATGTTGGAAAATAAGCAGATACTATGGTGATGTAACCATTTTTCAGACACGTACGCATACAATAGTCATGAGACGGGGTGATATTGCAATGGTTTGCTGAATGCAAGAAAGTAGCTTGTTATGAACAGCAAAACCAACTCCATGCTTAGGTCTCATAGTATCAGAATAACCACACCAGTAGGTGTAGTTTGCCTCCCGAATATAGCCGTTTCCATAACACATGTTTCGAAACATTACTTCCAAGACGAGAGAGTTCATGGTCAACAACAGCAGACTTTCCATGTAAACTAGCATTTCTATGAGACAGGATGCTCAAAGACCGAACATTCCAGCATCCTAAAACTAAACTAAAGGAGGAAGTAGCAGGATGTTGACACGGCCGCTCCTTCCTTGCACGCGACCATTGCCGAGTAACGACAGTCAATTATTGAGATGACCCCCGAGTTACCATTCGCTGAGAAATATTAATATTTGTCATAATAATCATTTTGACGTTGAGAGCCCAGCCATTGGAAAGTTAGTGAATGCTTGCCTAGGAAAAACACACACACCCCTGGACAACCTGTTCCAACGGAACGTATAAACGTGACGTAACAGTTAGGATAGTTAACAGCCAGATTGGTTCATTTAAAATGCTGAAACATTAGCTGCTCTATTTACGCTACAGACACAGACGTAAACCCTAGTGCATTTCAGAAAATTCAGAAGCTAACAACCATGCATGACCTTAACAGAAATTTTACCAAAGAGGAGGTAGATCTAGCTATTCATGGATTGAAGAACAACAAATCTGGACGTGACGGTATTCCACCCGAGATGTTTGAAATAGGTGGAGATGTCCTGACAACTGAGCTTGAAGTATTTAAAACATGTTGGCATTCTTCAAGGTGGTATTCCGCAAGACCTAAAGGACTCCAACATCATTAAACTCTACAAAAACAAGGGCAGCCGTCACGATTGCAATAGTTATAGGAGCATCTCCTTGCTTAACATAGCTGGTAAGATCTTTGCACGTGTACTTCTGCCTAGGCTTCACAAATTATTGCAGGTAGAGTTCTACCAGAAAGCCAATGTGGTTTCCGTCCATCCCGTTTCACAGTTGACATGGTATTTGCTCTGCAACAAATGTGTGGAACAGCAACGCCCTCTGTACAGTATGTTGTCTTTGTTGACCTGTCTTTGCCTTTGACAACGTTGGTAGGTCTGGACTCTTCTCTATCTTAAAACATTTGGGCTGTCACGATATTTTACTCTCATTATTGATTGGTTTTCACAAATATGCGGATGATGCTGCCATTGTTGCCATTTCCGAATCTGAATTACAGGCCTCTTGCAACTCCTTTATAAAGACCTGCTCGGATTTTGGAATGTTGATCAACATCGGCAAAACAGTCATCCTGGCCAGCTCAGGGCGCAGATGAAAAACCATCTAACAGTTTAATTTATGGTAAACCCGTTGTAAGGAAATGCACCTATCTCGGTTCTACAGTAAGCAGTGGCGCACCCAGGGGTGTGCCCTAGTTGCCCAGGCAACACCCTTAAGTTCATACTAAATGTTTTTTCTGCCACTAAATTAAAATGTTGATCCCATTTCATTGTATATACTGTAATCTGGGAGGTATAAAAATAAATTATTTTTATTATACCCCCTGTTGTTGTAATAATGATTGGGATTTTAATACTTTACGTTTCAAATTCAATATTTATAAAAATACATTCACATGATAAACGAATGGCCGCTAAATTGAACCGAGAAAAAATAACTACTGTATACATTTAAGGTCGTAATGGTGGTTTATGCTATTTGGTGGTTGCAGTGGGCAAATGAATATCTCCGTATTATGTTCGCAATGTACTATGACTTTGAGGAAGAGGATCGTTGTATATAGTGCCAAGTTTGTTTTTTTACATTACGTCGCAATGACTGCTAAACTCCGCGCTAAATCTGGTTATCTATTGGCGAAGGTTGCCGGATTTCCGAGAAGGAATTTCGGAATTGTTCGGGTATTGCACGAATGTAAAATCATGTTGTTTCCGTTCCGTTCCGTGGAAGATTCTAGTGTTCATGATACTGGAAATCGCTCTACTAACACTACAGACAACTTACAAGTTCTGCAAATGGATAATAAAACACACGATAGTAGGTGTTAAATATATATTTTAATGCAAATGATTTACAAATTATAAGCGTGCGTTTCATTTTATTGTTTTAAAGAATTGTAATATTTATTTAGAAAATTGATTTATTTGTAATAGCAGCAATATAATTAATAATAGAGTAAGAGCATTTTTAAACAACATGGCTATTATTTCGCCAGGTTGCAGTGCAATAACTGCCGAACAAACATTATTATTACTATAAACGGCAGATCTTAGTAGTAATAGTGTTATTGCCTTCATGAATAGCATTTATACCATTCGTTACCCAGGCCGCCTGTCGAGAGATAGTTCACCCCGCACGATCTAATTTTAAGCTGTTTAAAAGGGATGAGAGTTGAAAGATCAAAATGTCCAGGAGATTCAATCATTTCAGGCATACTAGCTAAAATACCACGATTCTGAATTATCATCTTTTATTCTGTTATATACTGTAGACCACCT
Source organism: Antedon mediterranea (assembly GCF_964355755.1). Taxonomy (NCBI): domain Eukaryota; kingdom Metazoa; phylum Echinodermata; class Crinoidea; order Comatulida; family Antedonidae; genus Antedon; species Antedon mediterranea. The sequence goes on along the minus strand of NC_092674.1, from coordinate 19,999,911 downwards.
AAATGAACACATTCAAATATTATAGGCCTAGATAACTAATTGATTATTGCTTGATTGTATATGTTCTGCATCCAGAATAGATTTTGCTTCGGCTAGGCCTTATTGTCATTAAAAAAAAAAGAATTAAAAAGTTTGTGATGTACAAAATAAGAACAACATAGGCCTACAGTAACTTGATGAGTTGTGAGATAGTTGTGAGATAGTTGTGAGATAGTTGTGAGATAGTTGTGAGATAGTTCCATCAAAACGTATTCATGAAAAGACAAGAAAGATAAAATAAATGCCATCTGTAAGCAAGGTAAGACTCAACGTTAAAATAACAACTGTGGTCACTTGGTATTAACTTCTTGGATATAGGTTCCAGTACATAAAAAGAAAAAATTATTATAAAGTATAAACAAAACACATAATTATTTGTATGGTTAAATTTTACAAGCTAGACTCGAACTAAAATGTGATTGCTTGTTGTACCTGAAATATTAAAACACCATATTCAATTGTTGGTGGTGAGCTTGTTTGGGTATTCATGAAAAGAAAAAAGAATGTCAACGTGTAAACAAAACAAGCATTTGTATATTTGTAAAATGTTTAATTTAACTTTAAAAGCTAAAATGGAATTTTCAAACATCAACTGTCGGTGGTTTTACCTAAAATGTTAGAGACATAATCTTGATATTAACTTCTTGGTGATGAGTTGTAGTACTTTCCGAAAAAAAAGTAAAAAATAGAATTTTAAAGTTATTTAAACAATTGTATTTGTATATAAATCGCTTATAGGCTAATTCAACTAGGTTAATTCAAACTCGAATATATATAAAATGAAAGAATTATAAATGTTTTAAACATGATAAAATTATTATTTTGGTATAACTTGTAATAAGCTCGATCAAAGCTCTAAAAGTTGCGATTGCCTTGGCTAGACTAGAGTAGTATGACGTGATTAAATGTTCATTCTTAAAATGTTGATATTGATTTGATTATGTCGTGTCGCCATCAGAAAGTATTTATTAAAAAAACAAAACAAACAATAATTATTACACACTTATAAACAAATATATGACAGTTTGGTGGATAGAGTTGTAGCTAACAATTGTGACTCTTCTTACCTAAAATGTTGATAACATCAGCTTGGTGTCGATTGTTGATGTAGTTCCCCTGACAAGTACCAATGAAAAACAAAATTAAAAAATAAACACTTTATTATTTATTGATTTTAGCTACGTGTATTAGACAGTTATAAACAAATCAATCAAAAGAAAAAACTTTGTTAGTTAGATATATATTTTACCTATGTAAGCTTATAAAAGATACACAGATTTTCCACAAAAATATTCAAAGAAATAATATTTAATTAGCGGTATTAAAAATATTTTTTTTACCTGAAATGATATATCTCCTGATCGTTTAGGGCTAGCCTACTAGGCCTAGTAGGAGCTAAGACCTACTAAGCCTTGGGCTAAGTAGGCCATATGTTATCCTATTGAATGTTAGTCGCCTGTGTTTTACCGGCGGAAAAACGGCGGGGTAAAATTCGTTTAATTTTTTTAATACTAATTTATAAGTATTGATATTAAAAGTAGGCTAATAAATAACATAACATAATATGACAACTCTAAATTAATCTTTTAATTTGTTTCCTTGAATTGCATTTATCTGAAAACAACATTCTAGGCCTACAATTGATTAGACTACTAGTAGGCCTACTGTACACAACAATAATAATGATTTGTTGTTTATAGGATATTCATAGAGCAATTACTTCCATGAGGTAATTACCGTTTTTAAATATTAGTCAGTAGATTGTGAAGGTGTAATTCAAAATTATATTGACACACTAGATTTATTTTGATTGATCAGATACCGGGAGTGATCGAGACAAAAAGTAAGAGGAAGGAAGGAATTTGATTTATGCTGCTGAACATTGATCTACTGTGGTTTTTGAGTTTTATTTTCTGATTCTACAATTTGATTGATCTATTTTTTTAGATTTATTTATTTATTTATTTTATTATTTTTTTTGTCTTGTTTGTTTCTCTTAATTTCCACTCTTTTTATCCATTTTATTTGCATAGGCATACCCAGCACAAGATTTCCTCATCTTCTCGGGATTATGCCTTCTTCCATAGCCAATTTTCTTTAATTCACTTTTCTTTTGTATATCCAACAATCATCTTTTTCATTTTTAATATACCTTACCATTTCTGTTTATTATATGGAGGAAAATAAACAGTGTCTTTTGAAATAAAATGAAGGAAGGAAGAACGAAGAGGGCGTAATATTCAGTTTACTAAATATACATCAAAGAACTTGTGTTATAAGTTCTTTGATATACATGCATACATGACATTAGCAACTAAAAGCTTATGAGTTCATATTTCATGAATAACGCAACTCACTAGCTAGGCCTAGGCCTATACATATTTAATTCACTGAGGTATGTGTTTGTGTATAATTGGGCTTAGCCTCAATATATAGGCCTAGGCCATATCATAGGAATAAAACTACTCTCTACATTATGGATGACTAAGGCCCAGGCGCGCCTAGCTTGTAGGCCTACCTCTAGACTAGCCTATGCCTAGTCTAGGGGGATTAGGCGATTTAATTCGGTTATGTTTCATATCGGTCGTGGTATTATGCATTTCGGTCGCTGAACTGGTTGACATCGTACTGTATGTAAATTAGCTAATAATAGTATGGAGCGCTGTTCGCCAATATAACGGCCTCTGGCGTCAGCGTTATATTATATAATATTATTATATTTATTCGTACACTAGGAGACCTACTAATTTAAGTCTACTCTCCTAGTACTAGGCCTAGTAGTAGTGGTAGGCCTCTACTAGGCCATAGAGAGTAGTAGTTAGGGATTCCCGTAGTTAGTACTAGTAACTACTAGTACTACTAGTAGGCCTGGCTACAGATTAGTAATTAAAGGGGTGTGTAGAAAGCGACGACCTTGAATTGGACGACCCGGGCGACCTCGAATTGGACGACCCATAACACGAAACCGACGACCCCTTTTGCCTAGCCTAGCCTAGGCCTAAGTGTGGTATAACATCCCGAAGCCGAACATAGCCAAAGATCTTGAAACCATACCTTATCGCAAGCAAGCAATTGATTGAAAAAATACAGAAATATCGCCATTTGATACTGAATGTGTCGACACGAACAAACGAACAGATATGGAACGCCAAGAGTGCATCATTAAAACTGCATTCGACTCGATTAGCACACGAAATATCATAAACATGGCAAACCAGGTCAAAACGGCCCCTTTTTCAGTTATGGATCGTCCAATTCTAGGTCGTCCAATTCGAGGTCGTTGGGGTCATCCAATTCGAGGTCTTCGCTTTCTACACCTCCCTTTATATTTATAGTAGGCCTATTTATTTTCAATATCTGCAGTAAATGATTGGAATAATTTGCCATCATAATGCATCCTCTATCAATCATTTTTAAAACCCATCTTGAAACACTGAAAAACCCACAACCTAAAGTTTGAGCCATATAACCAAGATGTTCAAAGAGGGACTTTTCTCAATACAGAAATTATGAAATATAGCGACAGTAGATAGATAGACGATTTTCGTGCTATGGAAGGAAGGAAGAGATGACAAACAGTCTTTATTTATTAGCATTTGTCACCACCGTTTTTCCTATACTTATATACTGTGGTGTTTTTTCAAAAGGATTTTAAGCGATGAAAACAATTTTTCTAATGTGTTTCAATCATACAGTTATGTAGACCAATCTTTCTCATATGACCCTCCGTTCAGGAAGTACTGGGCCTACTCTAGGTATAGTAGCTAGCAGTAGGGCCAGGCCTTTTTTTTTTTGCTAATTGACTTAATTTGTTTGCATTATTTTATTTATTAATATTTATTTTATTTACAATGACATGTAGTTATTTCTGAAATATGACATAAAGCATGGGAAACTTTTCAAGTCGACAAACTGACCAAACAAGTGATGAAGATGATGAGTTTGAGGACAACAAACTTTATGATGAACAATTTAACTTTGAAAATTCCCATTTAAAACTTGATAAAGGTAAAGAAAGGTTTTTAAACTATATTAAAATATTATTCAAAGTTTGTGTTTTTTCCAAAATGAGTTACATTTCAAAATTTATACCGGTACAGTATTTTTCAATTTTTATATGTAAGCTTGTCATAAGTTTATACTTAACACCATTGTATTTAGAAATTATAAAAACTGTATCATTTAGCCACATGTGTAGCAATCATATTTTTAGATTAGTGATAATTATTTAACAGATAATCAAGCTAGGCTTGGAGGAGTTTACTCAAGCAGTTCTAATGATAGTTCAATTGATTCCGATGACACATCATCAGCAAAAGAAAATAAAAGCAGCCACCAACATATTGACAATACATTTGAGAGGTTAGTAAAGAATCAGCCTTCCAAGTCTTTGAATTCGCAAACATCACAAAATCTTATTGAAGATGTGGATGAAGAAGATGATACAAATATTGGAAACTTAGATGAAGGAATTCTACAGAAGGATGAAAGTGTGGCGTGGGAAATCGATGTTGCTACTTTCAACCATACAAGAAAGAATGACCAGGCGAAAATTCCCAAAGGTAAATCTACTACAGGTGCATGTTTGACAGCTAAAATAAAATAAAAGAAATACTATTTAATATTTTTTTTCAAGCCCCTTTAAAAATTCCTGGATCCATCTGCCTCTGTACCATTTGATGTATTTCTTACTTACAAAATGAGAAGAAAAAGAAACATGGTTTTGCAATGTCTTGCAATTAGTAAGTTATTAAAATAATATTTTATGAACATTATTATGTTTTTGTTCTCAAATGTACAACCAGTGCTAAATATAAAGCCAATTCTGTCACTGGAAACTCACCGAAAACCTGAATTTTCTTAAGGTTTTTATACCATCAAGATTTTTATTTTATTGCTATTAGTGAGATGTCCAATCATAGATGGTGTTTAATGCAGATTTTGAAATGGAATGTTCCATTTACATCTATATGATCAAAATATCAATTTGTATATTTTTTGATTATGATTTAAGCACATTATCAATTGCATTACCACTAATGCTTACATTTAAAAAAAGTTAAACTATTAATTGATCTCATTTTAGGTATGGGAATAATTTTGTGTTGAGAACATCAGCTTTAAACTATACATATTATCTCATTTGAGGCTTAGGATGTGGAGTAGAAACAGTTGTGTGTTAAAACCCTGGCACTAGGTCAAGTATTATTATCTACTGGTGCATATAATTAGGTTTGATAGCTTTTATTTAATTAATTGGTATGCATGAAAAAACTATAAAATATTATATTGTAGGCCGCAAAAGAGAAGAGCAGTGGAAAAAAGTGAGAGATAAATTAGCCGAGCCTTATATCCCGCCGTTGGTGATAGCAACAGAAGATGAATTGGCGCAACGTAAAGTTCTTGATCAAAAACGATGGCAAGTTTTACAATCTCTCTGCTTTTACAATTCTTTTTAATTTTTACTTAGTGAAAACAATGAAATAATAGATACATTAGTTGAATAAATGAGAAGAATTGCGTAAAAAAAAAATTGAGTAAAAAAAGTTTGATGACTGATGACTAAGACTTTTTTAATGGAGAGAATATGGATAAATTCTTGACGACATGAAGGTTAGAATAAAAAGATCATTGAGCAGGTTTACAAGTTTGTCTTAATACATATTGGTTTGTAAATGCACAGATACACTACAATTATTGCAATGGTAGGATTGTAGTGAAAGCACAACATTTTTCATCTCTGAAGTTTTATATTTTTATAATTTAGGAGATGTATGAGTCGGCCTCAATATAGCAAGTCATGCGGAATGTCTTCGCTTGTATCTTGTTGGAATTATTTGTTTAGTACACTTGGCAATGGAAGGTAATTTCAATATTATGTTAATACATGTTATGTAGTAAGTACATATAATACTGTATGTCAAGGATCATTTACACTTTGATTGGTTGAAAGCTTTACAATGCTGTATTCTTGACATTGGCATGTTTGACAAATAGTTTTGCAATATAATCCTCTAAAGTCATCATTTTAGTTTAAACATTTTGAGCTTGTGTGCAACGCCTAGATGAATATTTCACAAACAAAAAACCAAACTCTTATTATTATTATTATTGTTTTTTAGTCTTCGGCCAATAACGCAGGAGGAAGCACTGACTGTTTTCGGATTTAAACCACCATTCAATGATATTCGTTTTGGACCTTTTACTGGTAATGCCACACTTATGAGGTACAGTAATCAACAATGAACTCCATGTGTCAAATCAAAGAATAACACAATAATCTCCTCTCTGTCAATTTGCGTTCAAAACACTGTATCGGAAGTATAGGGTCCGAAGGTCACACTGGGCGCCACCATTTCCCCACTTCCATTTTTACAGTCTTCTCCAAACTAGAAAGGTAAAACTATTAATTACTAAGAGGGCTCAGGTCTATTTACATGAATATACATTTTATATAATACAAATTATAATAATTAAGTCTTCTCAAAACTAAGAATATACGATTTTCTATGATCAACTACACAATAAATGAGTTAATCAAAGCAATTTTTTATAATTCTTTTCATTTAAAACACTTAATTCAATCAATATAGACCTAATAAAGAGCATAATAATAGATAAAATATTTTTATAAAAACTTTAAGAAAAGATGGGAAAAAACATGGTATAAAATTCACAAACTACATACTGTATTTGTATCCTTAGCACAAAGAAAATTGTAAATTTGAATTATCATTCCTGTGTTTTAGAGTCAAAGATTTTACCTATCTAACATGTTGAGAACACACTACTCTATTGTTCACACTAATGGCGCTATTATATCCAACAATGCCTTTTCGAAAATGTTACATGCTTTGGACCTTGTGTTATAGGTTCTTTGGTCAAATTTACATATTTATTTTTTTAAAGAAGATTACTTTTGACCTTATATATATTTGTATCTTGATTGTTATCTGTATGTACTATCAGATGCATATTTTTAAAATTATCATAACTTATTCTATTTACTTTTTTAGATGGTTCAGACAACTAAATGATAATTTTGGTGTACGAGGGCGCTCTCATTACTTATACAAACCTCATGGTAAAGGACACACCATGGGAAGAACTTCACCAGAAGCTGTGAACATGTTGAAAGATGGCTTAAAAGATAAAAATACTACATATATCTACCATTGCCAAAATCATTACTTTTGTCCAATAGGATTTGAAGATGTACCCAAAAAGGCAGAGGATGCATTTAGGTAATGTTTTATTTTTTCACATAATGTAATTTTTTATTTTTTTGTGGCCGAGGATAAAATATTTATGTTTCTGTAAACTTTTTATTCAGAGCGTGTTTGACGGATGAGGAAGTTGATACTTGGATTTTAGTTGGTGACCCAAGTCGTAAACATCCAGGAATTCATTGTTTTAGGTAATTAGTATTATCGATAGAACTATTTGTATTGATCTCTTGAAAGACAATTATTTGCTCAAACAAATATAAAAAACTGAAATTATTGTAAAAAAAATATATATATAATTCGATAACAATTAAAATATAATATTACAGTAGCCATTTATGTAAATTGGTATTGTTGAAATTACCTTTTAAAATAACATAACAAAAGATATACAAGTGCTGCATTCATATTTTTGATATGTTATATTAATTACATAGCCTAATGTAAATACTAGAATAGTTGAAATGATAACCGACCATTGATGTCATCATTGTATCCGTATCTGCAGTGTGAATTATAGACTATGAAACGACGTAAAGGCGGCACCTAAATGACATGCATGTGTTTTATGCATTCAATCTTCGCAAAGGCTATGTAATAAATAGATTTTGACTACTTTTATCAACACGCTTCAAAAAAATATATAATCCCTCGAAAAAAAATGTAATTCCCTCAAGGGATCTCAAATGTTATAATACACCTATGCAGTCAATATCTGTATGATAAAGCACACAATGTTATGTATTTTTATGGAAATGAATTTATGCCAGGCAGTAGATACATATGGGCTAACTTAAGTATTTGTGATGAACTTTATAGCCTGTTTTTCATTACGTGTAGCCTTGTAGATCAGAAGTTCTTCACATTTTCACACATTAGATTTACATTTGAATTACTGTTTTAAGTTGTGTTTTATGGCATTTTTTTGCTTTTTTTATTGTGCAGATGGGAAGACATTTCTGCAGATGTTAATTGCCAGTCTCCAGAATTTATCAACATTAGAAAAGTGCATCTTGGCAAACAAATGCGAAATACAAAGAAAACTGGCGGTAACCTACATTGCATTATGGCATTTGAAAAGAGTTTGTTTCAAATAAAGACTGGTAAAGAATCAGATAGAGACCAAAAGAAAGGGACTGAGTTGGAAAGAAGTGAAAAGAGTGTTGGGAATAAGGGAGGGGGTGGGGATAGAAGAACTGGGAAGAAACTTGCTATTGAAGATGTTGAAAATCTTTATGATTCTGAAGACCTACAGAAGACAGAGGTTGGTGTGTCACATGCAGTACCATGCAAAGTAAATAGTGTGAATAATATACATGTACAATGTAATTAAATTGTTGTGTGATTTGAGTGTGCTATATGAATTGTATGAGTTCATGATGATGTATACGATGATAGGAAATGTGTATAGAGGGATATACTTTGTATAAAATGATGTCAGACATTATGGTAATGGAGCATGTAAATATGAATTGAGCTATGTACAGTATTATGTAAATAGAGTGAAGAATTAGTTGCTAGGTTATTTTTTAAATTTGATGTTTACTGTTAAAGAAAGTTTAGTATTTTATTTGTTTGATATTTTTGTGAAGTATGATGTCTACAGGGTTCTACATGTCATTGGAAACCTGGAAAATCATGGATTTTATTACTATAATATTTTTCAGGCCTGGGCAGTCTTTTCATTAAAAAGTCATGAATTAAAATATAAAATAAGATCAAATTAAGAAAATTTGCTTTATATTTGGACACCAATTATAACATTATTCCACATTACTATGACATTCTAACCTGTTGTGTAAAACTGATCATGAAAATCATTTAACTCTTTCTTGAGTTGTGAACCCTGGCCATACTGTACTACATTAATATCCAAAATGATATTGTGGGACTGTGATTGCATGATTGAACAATTTAATGAAGTGAATAGATTAGAATGAAAGAATGTGGAAATGAAAAAAAATGAGTGTTGTGTTTGAATACACTTTTAATACTGTACATCGTGCGTTTTATCTATGCAATACATTTTAGTATTAGGTGTAGTACATTATATTATTTTAAGATAAAGTTTTATATTGTGATTAAATTAAATTGGTTGTTTTTGTGTTTTTTGTTGTTGCACATTTTGAATTTTTGGATGCATTATTTTTCACCAATACACTCTTTCACTATTTAACAAGCACAATATTGCTTTTTATTACTATCATTTTACTACTACTGTATTGTGCTTTTTTGATGTTTTTTTAGTGTTTAAGAATGCATGCTTGTGTACTATAAAATCTGCAAAATTTAATTTTGACAGATGCTAACACAGAAAGTTATATGAACAGTAGGCTACATTAACTCACACAGATTCTATTTCACTATAGCTACTTCTACTTTTTCGTTTCCTAACAGCAACTGATCAAGCAATTGTACAATGCAAAAAAAACAATTATGTGTGAGATTCAGCAAGTGACGCATATTAAATGAGAAGCACTTAACGACTACATTGTTACTAATGAACGCTTGTAATCTTTATATTATCTTTTGATATCACTATTTAAAATTACAATTACCTAACAACATACAATAATAATGATCCAAAATAAAATCGTTAAATAAATAAATAAAAAAAATAGTATATATAATTGTCCGGATAAGTAGATTTGATTTATTTTAGACCAAAGATTACAAAACCTTGATTATTTGTTGATTGATTGTTGTATATGCCACGCAGTATTTATTAGGGGACAAGACAATTATTTTACAAACCTCGCTCCAGTAATAATTAACAGAAGCGTTTAATATTATTGTTGTTTTAAATTTACATTATATTGTACCCAGAAAAATTGAATATCATTCATTTTGCTGAGTTTTCAGAGGTGAAATATATAAAATGAATGTTTATGAGTGCAATGGTACAAATAATGTTATTAAGTGTAAATAGAACAAATGTTCATCTTTCACCAAATGAAATAAATTCATTATTTGTTTTATAACACACCTACTTTCCACAAGAGGCTAGGTCTAAACATGGATTAAAGAATATTCTATTCTTTAAACATGGATTAAAGAATATTCTATTCTTTAATCCATGGTCTAAACTATTCGAAAATGCAGTGCTCCTGGATTTAATCTATTCATTATTCAGAAATACTGTATAATAATGTAACGTAATTGTATTCTCAAGTTTTTAGTAGGGGCCTACTGTAGTGTTCTATTTAACGTATAGATACATGCGAATCTGTTAATTGTTCAATTGTTAAGGCCGACTGATTATTGTTGTTTAATAAAAAGTATGAATAATTTTAAATACTACCTTGTTATTATGTTTGTACTCATTACGACTCGTCGATCCTTATTTATTAGTATTAGTAGATACTAATTAAATTAATTATTCTTTATGACTTTTATACTTTGAATTGTATGTAGGCCTATAGAACTGTCTCGATTGTCGTGTAGGCCATTACCTTGCTATAATTGATCAAACTATTTGTCGATGCGATTGGCCAAAACTTAGGATGAGCATTCAATTTAGCTCCCTACATACCAATGATTGCGTTATTTCTTCTGTATCTGTTTTCTTTATGTATGGTATTATATATCGAAATAAATCAAATAAAAAATAATCAAATCAAATCCCAATTAACTAAATTATTATTATATATAACATGTTTAGTTTAATGAACGTAAATCAATACCGTATACATTTCACGAAACATTAGTCAATGTGGAGGACCTTTCGACATTTTTAAAACTTGTTTTTCCTGCCTCATTATTTTGGATTATTATTGTTCATTACGATAAACTATGTTGTGATTTGAAGTTGATGAAACTTTCCAAGAAGAAAAAATAAAGTTTCTTTAATCAGACGGGAAAATATGCCATAGTTTACAGAATTTAAAGGAAAGCTTCAACAACAGAAGATGTTAATATAAAGTTTGCGATAGGCCTATGTTCTGAAAATAACTGTTGAGTTTCTTCTTTATCAAACAAACTTTATATCAACATATTGATTTCGCCATGGAAACCTTCTGCCAACATTTTTCAATTTTGTATTATTTGTAAATAATCTATATTTTGTTTATGTTTTACCATGTCAATATATTTTACATGCTGGTTGTTTATGTTATTTTAACTTCTAAAGTGTCTCTTAATTAATTCACTTATTAACTTTGTATTTTTTAGTTGTATTCGCATTGCTTCAATATATCCATGTCTCGTTGTGGGGCGCTTAATTTTTAAAATAGGTATCAATATATTGTTATCACTACTTAATTTATGATCGATTTTTATTTGTTAAAGTTGGCATTTTATTAATTTGTTGAAGCCAATCGACTTAACTTAAATGCAAAGTCGATCCGGGGACTTGGTATTGCCATAGTTACAAGATTAAACGTGATTATTCGATCAGTATATATAGGTTTTACGTCTTGTCTTGGAATTCTCACTGTTCGATTCGACTTGGACATCAAGAGTAATCTAAGCCTCACTCTCTTAACTCTGATTTTAAGGTGAGTTCCATTGAATATATTATACTTAATAGATAGTGACAGTAATCTTTTTCAGTTTTGTTATAACTAGGTATCTGTCTCTTTTCCTCGTGATTTGCATCCAACTAAAGCTTAAGTTGAGTAGAAATGAAATATTGGTTCTGTTTTCAGTAGCTTATTGTATTTGTAATCAGAGATATTTCTAGTTTCGTCAGCATGGTTTATAGATCTGCTTTTCTTTTCGTTGCATGTTTGATATAAATAAAATGGTGATGATGAGAGATGATGTAATGGTAATTTGCTGATGATGTTGGGATAAGTTATTGTGGGCAGAATGACGTGTATGAATTGTGTATGATGAATGAAGATGGTATATCGATGATTATAGTTTGGATTGCGATAGTAATTTAAGGGTTATAGATTAAGATGAATATGATGGTATAGATGACGATCGTAAAGGTGATAATGGTATAGATGACGATCGTAATGGTGATAATGGTACGGATGACGATGATAATGTTGATGATGGTACGGATGACGATGGTAATGGTGGTGATGGTATAGATGCCGATGGTAATGGTGCTGATGATATAGATGACGATCGTAATGGTGATGACGGTATAGATGACGATCGTAATGGTGATGATGGTACGGATGACGATGATAATGTTGATGATGGTACGGATGACGATGGTAATGGTGTGTCGATGGTATAGATGCCGATGGTAATGGTGATGATGATATAGATGACGATCGTAATGGTGATGATGGTATAGATGCCGATGGTAATGGTGCTGATGATATAGATGACGATCGTAATGGTGATAATGGTATAGATGACGATCGTAATGGTGATGATGTCAGGGTTTTTTTCTCATGACAATTTACAACTCCACTCCCAAAGACTTAATAATAAGTCTTTGTTTATGTAGAGCATCTTGTGTATATGTTTGTCTTGTGAAATTATTAAATAGTTTATCCATCCTGTAATTGGCGGGTTACTCGCTGTTGGATGAGTATGAAATATAAAATAAAATATGAAATAAAAATGATGGTATAGATGACGATCGTAATGGTGATAATGGTATAGATGACGATGGTAATGGTGATAATGGTATAGATGACGATGGTAATGGTGATAATGGTATAGATGACGATCGTAATGGTGATGATGGTATAGATGACGATGGTAATGGTGATAATGGTATAGATGACGATGGTAATGGTGATAATGGTATAGATGACGATGGTAATGGTGATAATGGTATAGATGACGATCGTAATGGTGATGATGGTATAGATGACGATGGTAATGGTGATAATGGTATAGATGACGATGGTAATGGTGATAATGGTATAGATGACGATGGTAATGGTGATAATGGTATAGATGACGGTCGTAATGGTGATGATGGTATAGATGACGATTGTAATGGTGATAATGATATATATGACGATGGTAATGGTGATGATGATATAGATGACGATCGTAATGGTGATAATGGTATATATGACGATGTTAATGGTGATGATGGTACGGATGACGATGATAATGTTGATGATGGTACATATGACGATGGTAATGATGATGATGGTATAGATGCCGATGGTAATGGTGATGATGGTATAGATGCCGATGGTAATGGTGATGATGGTACGGATGACGATGATAATACGGATGACGATGATAATGGTGATGATGGTACGGATGACGATGGTAATGTTGATGATGGTACGGATGACGATGGTAATGGTGATGATGGTATAGATGACGATCGTAACGGTGATGATGGTATAGATGACGATGGTAATGGTGATGATGGTATAGATGCCGATGGTAATGGTGATGATGGTACATATGACGATGGTAACAGTGATGATGCTATAGATGCCGATGGTAATGGTGATGATGGTATAGATGCCGATGGTAATGGTGATGATGGTACATATGACGATGGTAATGTTTATGATGGTACGAAAGACGATGATAATGGTGATGATGGTACATGACGATGGTAATAGTGATTATGCTATAGATGCCGATGGTAATGGTGATGATGGTACGGATGACGTTGGTAATGGTGATGATGGTACGTCCATAATGACGATGGTAATAGTGATGATGCTATAGATGCCGATGGTAATGGTGATGATGGTACGGATGACGTTGGTAATGGTGATGATGGTATATATGACGATGGTAATAGTGATGATGCTATAGATGCCGATGGTAATGGTGATGATGGTACGGATGACGATGTTAATGGCGGGAATGACCATGGTAATAGCCACGAAGATGTGAATAACGATGAAGATGAAGATCATGATGTTTTAGACAATAATAATGGAGATGGTATTAACTATGTAAAGATGGTATAGCTTATGATGATTTGGGTATATTTGGTATTGGTGATGTAATGATGATATGGGTATATTTGGTGTTGGTTATCTGGTGATGGTAGGCACTGATGTGGAGATGGTAATTATGATGTGGTGATGCCTTATAGCAATGATGCGTGGATGTTGATGTTAATGTTGATTCTAATGATGTTGATAAAAGAATGTGGTTATGTCACTTTTTGATTTCTTCATCCTCGCTTAATATTTAGCCTATACAATGTATTAGTTTCTGTCAATTGGGATATCACGTCAGCATAATTGCCTAATTGTTTAGGTAAAAGTTTTTGAGTGGACGTTTGATGACCCCCTATGAATTAAAGACCCTGGGGATCGGGTGTTTTCATTAAACGTACAGGTCAGTGGCATTGTCGAAAGGTAGTGGATGGGCGCAGGAAGTAATTGTAATTAGCGCAAACAGGCAATGTACAACTCAAAAAATCAAATATGATTTATAACAATTAGCCTACTATGCATCTAGGATCGTCAGACGGATTTAAGAGATGGTGTTGGTACAAACACTACAAACACAATTGGTTAACTGCTGCTGATTGATCTATCATCAATCAATCAACATTTTGATTTGTTGATTGATTGATTAATGCGTTCTCTTCCGTTACGTTTAAAATATATTGATTCGACTCATGTTTCGTTTTGTTACCAAAACTACCTATAAAAGTTTTCAATATTTCACGTGCAAACACAAGTGTATTTCTCCTTGAACTGAATCCAGGTTTCTCATCATCAGGTGAATGTCAAACCATGATATTTTGAGTGCAAAACTCATCCACATCGGATCCTTTACTATTTACCATATTAACGGTTAACGCGTAACATCCTACCCAGCGCGTAGTCTTATTCCGATGGCCTTGACTTGGTCAAATCCGATACACGTCCCAGGGACTATTACTTGTCTGGCTCCTATTAAAGTAAATAGTCTGTAGTCACGTTGCAAGCAAACGTTATTCACATATTATATTTGATGAGAAGTTGAAACAACTAAAAATTTGGATAAAAGAAAATGAATTTTCGTTTAAAGAGGTATTGTCCTTCAAAAAGTAAAACATTTAAAAAAAAGGAAAATCAGACTCTGAATTTTTGTTCCGATAGAGTTATATATTCACTTCGGTTAAAAAAACAAAAATAATGATTTCAGTTATAAAAAGGCAAAATAAACGGTAACATAATCTGACAATTTAACGTTGCTTTAAATTAATTATTTTCAGGTAAATAATTTTTATTTTCGATCCAATTTTGTATCAAAGTGAATAACTATTATGACATTAATCATATTCAACAACAAAAAAATTTTTTTTTCAGATTGTTTGTTATTTTTTCTTTTACAAACTATTATTCTTTATATAAAAGCTAAAACGCAACCTCTGCTAACTGTTAATGAAAACCAGATGTCGTAATCCCCACCCTACCTAAAAATTATAATGAACTAAAAATTAACAAAATCCAAATCGTTTCTTGTTGAAGAACAAGATGAACTTTTCCCTACCATTATACGAGTGTAACGGTAGACCTACTTTATATAAGCTGTTTTATATTTTAATTTTCAGTACTCTGAAACTGCAAGCCTTACAGTTTATTACAGTCCTGTTTCCGGTTCCCGTGTTGTCATGTTTCCTTCATTTTTTCAGTGTTATGGGCTGCCTTTCACAAGCTTTGCTTTTATCCACTCCTCTTATAATTTAATCCAATTATTATGAACTTAAAAAGAAATAAATGTTACTTTTGACTTGATTTTAACTAGAAAATAAATGTATCAAAATTTGTAAATGGAAAAACTTGTATCTGATTGGTAATTAATGTAAAATGCTAAGTTTATATACACTTTTCCATTTTTGTTTTGCTTTTATTTGCAACCCTTCGTTTGAAAATGTTTTAATTCAAACGTAAATAAAGTTATTTATGTTATCTCTTATTATTTTTCTAATGTTTTCAATATAATTGATGAGATGAGGAGTGGCAGCACTTGTATCTTTTTAAATTATCATCTTTTGTCAAATTAATATAAGGCCTACAGAAGTTCAATACGATATTTCGTTTAAAGCATTTAGTTATTGTATTCAACACTTACTATCTATAGGCCTATTTCTGAATTTTATAGAGAAAATTTGAACCGGAAAGAAAAAAATGACCACATGTGAAAAAGAGCAACAGAACAGCGGTATAATAAGGTATGATGAACTACGCAAACTAGTGAATGAAGATCGCGTACATTTAATTGATGTACGAAGTAACGAAGAAGTGAAGAATTCTGGGAAAATTGGAAAAGCCACAGTCATACCAGGTATGTTATAATAATTATTAGAAACGTATATGTACGAAAAGTCTGGATTACACATTCTTTAATAGAAATACTTTTGTCACTGTGATCGTTTCACATTAATATCATATTTAAGCATTTTTGCTGTTTGTACCACCGCCTATTACAGCTTACTTTGCTTCAGCAACATAAGCAGCTTAAACAATGATTTCAAAGGTCTCTAAGACAAATAGCAATTGATTAAGCATACATTCAAACTAGATTTGTATCTGCAAAATAAGCAGCTTAAGCACTAATTTCAAAGGCAAAAGTCCCCTTGCTAGATAGCAATGGTCAGGCGTACCTAGCATATAAGTAACAATATTCATTGTGTCACACAACAGACGGAAGAAATAGGAAAACTAGCATAATGTTATGGTCTTAGCACAAACATAGCCAAAGTGTCTATATGTTAAACACAGGGAAAAGCAACGAAAAATCCAAAAGGACCAATTCCTCACAGTGTCGACCACTGCTTCAGTTAAATATTTTCTTATTTACATAGTGGCAACAATTAATGACGCATTACAATTACCAGAAAAGGAATTTACGCATAGATACGGAATTACCAAACCAAGCTTTGATGACGATCGACTTGTGTTCTCATGTACGGCCGGCGTCCGCTGCAAGACTGCTTGGGAAACAGCCCGGGAATTAGGCTTCACTAAGTAAGTTCATCATTACTTTAATGATTTTGGTACCGTCCCGTAGGCTTACTCTTCTACTGAATTTAAAGTTGAAAGACTGGCAAATTTACACATCATATTCCATGCTACATTGCTCTTATTAAGTGTTAATTAATATAGACACTCTTACATTCTTAAAAAAAAAACTATGTAGGCCTAAATAGACCTTTAAAATCGATAATTGATCATGTTACACAAATAAAAACCGATCCAAATTGAATTATCTGTTATAGACTGGCCTCTTCAATATGGGCCAATATAGGCTCGTAACTAGCATGCACTTTATCTTTATTAATAATTCGCTCAATATGTGAGGTCTTAATTTATTATTTTTTTGTGACTTTGATTTTCAAAATAACATACTTATTTCAGATCACGTTATTACGAGGGAAGTTGGAGAGAATGGGCAGCGAAGGAGAATTTAAACTGAAGCCATGTCCGAATCCGGCTAATTGCGACTGTGACAAATTACTGCTAAAACGCTCTAAATAATATTAATACTGAGTATAATATTATGTACTATGAACCATATTTTTGTTTTTTGTTTTTTGAAATGTATTATTATATACAGGTAATAAAAATATGAAACAAATTGAGAAGAAGTATTTAAAAAATTGTAATACTCTTACATCTAAATTACAAAATTTAAACATTAATTTACACACCACTAAACATTACTTTTAAGATAAATATTATTATCATAACACATCAAAATTATCAAATGGAACGTAATATGTAAGAAACAAATAAGGATAATTTAACTTTAAGGTTAAATTGTGTTATGTATCTTCAGGGGAGCCATATGACACAGGGAACGATGTATAAGGATTACTACGCGTTTTTGGATGGGGCTATTTAGGTGGGGCTAATGTACAGTATTTCAAAAGTAATAGTATAAAAAAAAAATTCAAACGCGAAAAGATTTTTTTTTTCGTAAACGAAAAAAAGTACTATTAAACGATCGTTTAATAGTGCGTACTATTGCACGCTATGTGAATCACAATTGTCCAATGAAATGATATGTATTTATTTAGGTGTTACATAATATTGATTATTGGTCGTTTGATTGGTTATTAATTAATTAGTCATTGACTAATCGAATGATTGATTGGTCAATCATTGATTGGTCTTTGATTGATTGATTCACTGATTCATTCATTAGTAAGTTTGATTGATATGATATGTCAAAACTAACTACACACAGTGGCGCAGGGTAATATCATTTTGCTAGTTGTGAAGGGCAATTGATTTTTGACTATCAGGTGATTACCTAGTTTGTTGATCGGCTACTGTTTGATTGACCGTATTCGTCATTAGAGTGGATATCATTGATTATATTCATTGATACACCGTACGAGGAATCATGTTTGTTAACTGTGCCAATGTCAATCTTAAAGTTCTGCCCCGTGAGTCGTTCTTCAGAGAAAACTAAGACCACATGGGAGATTGAATTGGAAAGTATATCGAGTGCTTACAGATGTTGCTATGGAAATTGTTGTAATAGAATAACATCCTAAACGTTCGGAAATAAGAATGGTAAAATGTATATTAAGCCGGTAATTCAATACACTCTTGTTTGAAAAGAGGGTTGAGAGTATAGCGTTTGGAGTATGATTCATCGCTGACAAATTACATATCCCTCATCACTCCTCTTTGTTAAATCATGGAGGTAATTACTATACAGCCATGTTAAATCTATAATGTTCATTGTCATGAGTTTGTATTTTGAAGTTAAATCATTTTTGACGGTTTATTTTTGGCAGATTTTGGTGTTGATGATGAATAGGCCTACAATCATACTTTGGCTACACAATTATTTAGTGTCGTGAGAAAAGTAAATAAACAAAACAAAACATAATGGTATGTCAACTTTCAAAGATACCCATTAATGCTCAGCAGATGTAACATGTGATTCACCCATTATTCTCTCCGGGCCTGGAACACTTAATTCCTGAGAGGTTGGTCTTCCAAAAGTCAAAGTGTGGTACCATTTAATCTCGCATTTAATTAGTCACCCTTCCTGTCCCCTAGTATATAAATATATGTTTTGTAGTCTTATAATTTCACTACATTTCGCATTATAATCTTTCTCTTGATAAATATCTTATTGTATACATTTAATCATTCTGTGCCATCGTATTAGGCCTAGCCCCCGACACTATATAGTAGGTAGATGTAGATTAATAAAGATTATGGCCCTATTCGCCTCCCATATATCCAGGGGTTAAAACCAAAACTAGAGCTCAGAAAAGGGACGACGAACTTCATCATCATGGCAGCGACAGCAGCAACGGTATCTAAACTTTTACATAGTAGGAGGCCTAGCCTAAGCCTAGTACTTATAGTACTGTATAGCTATAGTATAATATTGACAGTTCAAATAAATGCTATTGCATTGAGTTTTAGATATATTTGAACGGCTCATCAACCACCACCATTTCAGCCAGGCCGTCCGTCATCATCATGTGAGCCCGACCTGCTGTGTCGTCGGCGGCGGGAGCTCTACTAGCATAGCTAGGCTAGACGGCTAGACCAGTAGGGCTGGGCCTACTGTACTAAACTAGATTAGGAATATCTCTATGGTTAGGCCTAGCCTTACTAGCTCAGCCTACTAGCTAGGCTAAATAGCCTTAGTAATTAATATTCTGTAGCCTTGTAAATGTACAGTAGGTTAAGCTAGCCTAACTAGCTAGGCTAGGCCTACTACTAGGCTAGGCCTAGTTATAGTAGTAGTTAAGTAGGCTAGTATAGGCCAGGCCTAGCTAGTATATTATAATTATTATTGGAAAAAATTACTGACCAAGGCTCACACGTCAAATGATTCTCATTATTTATTGAAAAGTAAAGAAAGGAAGTGATGTTATATGATTATGGACTTGTCAATTGTAAGTATGACCCACCATACGACCCCGGGAGAGGTGCGTCATTTACAAATAATTACTGACGCAGGGGTGCGTCCAAAAACCTAGAAGGTACGTCACATCAATGAACGATGGTGTGTCAATATCCGTCACTTTACCACTAAAAATATCATAAAAAAACATGGTCACATTGCGTCAAAATGGGTGCGTCATAGACACCTAAAGGTAGGTCAAATTTTTTACGCACATGTGCGTCATGGTATTAAAAAGGTATGACGCACATTGGACAAATGACGCACCCCCTTGTATAGTGGGTCATACAATTGACAATTTGAAATTGCGCAGTGATTTTCTTGCACAATTTGAACACAAAATGAACTCCGCACATAAAACACCCTGTCTTCTTATTATAA